>NC_139986.1:21685150-22100150 GCF_963993115.1 Abramis brama | reverse complement strand
ATTAACAAAACATTTAATGACACTAATAGCAATACAATTACAAATTATTAATAATAATAATAATATCACTAAAATTATATGTGCTTAATAACAGTCTTTAGGTCTGAACACAGCACAAATCAGTCATCTGTGAAAATCAAAAGCAGCTTCAAACACGACTTAAAATACAATAACTTGTTTAACAAGAAATATTGATACTCCTAATTTTTTCGCTGTCATTAATGTGGTCCACAAGAGGAATATTAAGCCAGCAAATTAAGATTGATATAGGCTACAGTTATCAGCTTATGTTGAGTTAGATTAATCTCGTCGTCTCTGAGAGAATGCGGCGTTAATGCAGCGACAGATGCCAAAAGCTCGGTCAGTTTTTTATTTCACTTTTACTTTCAGGGAATAAGTGAGCGTGTTTACATGTACGCTCTAAACCCTATTTTGCTTAATAAGCCAATGTTTGTGGTCTTGTAAATGCATTAACCCGTATTCCTTTACCGGAGTAAAGTCATTAATGCTTTATTTAACATCACAACAGACATAATAAATGGAATACTCAGAATCAGATACACAAATGATTAGGCTATGTTTTTACCACCTGGAAATAACCTGATTTATTAATAAACACTCCATCTTTACAAGCAAAATAGAAAAATATTGTCATTTTCCATGATTATAACATGATTTTGAATTAAATAAATGAGTAAAGAAACAAGTAAATAAATTAGCAAATTTACCCCCCCCCCCCCCCCCCCAACACTAAAAAGCGAGCAAACTCCTAAACCAAAAAAAAAATTCTAAAATCAAGATTATGAAATATGTTTCTGCTAGACTTTAGCAGAGATGATGTCAACGAATTCTCTCTGAGAATTTGAAATGTCAGACATGCTCTAAGTCTTATATTTTTGTTCTAAAGGGTTCTACTAAAGCCTGACCAAGATAGATAATTCCACCTGATTTGTTAATATTTAGAGTGTTAGGCTCTGACACAGAGCAGCCGCTTCAGTTTGTTGCTACCGTAAGCCTTTGATTTCTATCAGCCCTACGACTCGGCTAAAAAGAAAACAAATAAATATATCAATCATGCAGCACAACTCCTCAGATGTTTAACAGCTCTATTGAAAAGTAATTAGTTTTTCAATAGTGTTAAAATGCAAATATTAGCCTCAGTCCATTCATGAAAGTCAGCACTTTTGAAAAGCTGCTTTGTGGCTGGTTTTGTGCAATCTCTCAGCATGAATTCGGCATGAATAAACTATTTGATTAAAGTCGAATGTCACCATTTGTCTGAGACAACACTGTATTGGCAGGAGGCTTTTCCCCTCGGCTTTCATCGAGATGCACATTTAAATATGAGAGGAGGCATATTGTAGCTGACAGCACACTCAAATCTCACTGAAATGTCAATGCTAAGCCACTTGAGGAATGGCACCGCTCTGAGAGAAGGCTGATGAACCAAAATGTCTTCCATCACTTCTTGAGCTCTGCAATATCATGCTGAAATATGCAGGAAAAGGTCAGAATTATATATCAAAACATAAATAAAGTGGTGTCACTTTATAGAATAATGAAAGCTTGAGTAATGCTGCAATGGGACAATCTTCAGATAAAAGCCATTATGATTTTCAAACCACAATCTAGTTTTCTTTCTGCAACTGTGTAATTGTTTGATTTTCCTTATTAGAAACAGCTCTCTGTCATTCTGTTCTTCTTTTTAGGATGTAAAATATCACATGATGAAACGAAAGGTCCTTTACGGCTGTTGCATTAGTGAAGACGTCTCTCTGAATTAGTGTCATGCCACATCACTGATGAACAAGCCATTTGAATTATATCTTTTCTAACTGTAGTTTGTACGTATAAAAACCACTTTCATTTCAATAATCCTTTTAGTGATGCATGAGGTCAATCTTGCAAATGTGAGCCTTTTTTTTAACTAAAACTGGCTGAAATGAAAGCTAGAGAGTTCAAATCCAATACCGAGGGGCAAGTGTGGGAAAAAAAATCAGACCATAATGAGTGTGAACATGGAGAAATTGAGAAGCAAGGTGACAGAAATGGCTGATAGCAATGACCAGGTTGGAGCCGGTAGATTAAAGTCTAAAGGTAGTGATGGCACAGACCAAAGCACTGTTTTAGGCCTGTCTTAAATTCATTCTAGCAATTACTGGAAGCCAGCTCAGAGACCTGAGCAGAAGTGTAATATGAGAGAATTTCCAGAGGTTAAATACAAGGGCCAATTTTTTTATATGCTCAAGGGACCAAGAGCTTGAGATGATAAGCATTTATAATGAAATGCTAGAGACATTTCCTTTAAAATTTCAGATGTTGAGACAGAGAATGAGACGGAGATTTGTGAGCAGAACGTGGTTTTCTGGTGTAAATAGAGAAGAGGGGCCAAATACCACCCCACTAGTGAGTGCACAAACGGTGAAAAAGTGGATGTCTACTGACGTGGCATGTTTGCCATTATTTTCCCAACTTTGGACAACAAAGGCACAAAACATTCAGAGACAAATAGCACTCTCTACAGCACATCCTTCAGCTTAAAGAACGGCTGGATAGGCGTTAATGTGGTTTAGGCCACAGAGGGTCAAGTTTTTGCCATAGAGAAGGTCATCACCCATGGCAGTATAAAAGCTTTTCACAAATGGATCTATCCAGCTTCCTGCACTTCAGATTGCAGGGTAAAGCATCGGTCTCTCCAGTGCTCGGTTCTCTCCAGCCCGCAGCGGGTTTGCTGTCTGCCTGCGATGGCTGTTACGGGTCTAATCAGCCCAACAGCCTCAGAGAGGGAGAGAGAGAGAAGCCCATGGCCAGCCTGAGTAGAAATCAATTACGGAGGATTGAGCTCTTGTATAAAGAACACTAATGGCAATTGCCGGAAATAAAAGAATGATTACAGACATCATAAAAACTGTTATTGGCATAATCAGTATATCTATGTAATGTCTGCTGCCAATTTATGGCTAACAGCTCAGAAATTGATCGGTCTCGATGCACTGGCAGAAAACCGAGTGGGCTTCAAGGCTGGACAATAGCAATTTATGTTGCTTGACAACACGGGGGCCTGATAACCTAGCAATAAGAGAAGTTTTACAATAAATCTTTAATGTAAATATTGCCTATAACTGTACTCAACTGTTAAATCAGGTATGTTGCAACAAGGAACTATATTTCTATTATAAACACCACAGACATGTTATAAGTATAGAGTAATACTGAAGCCAGGAATGAAGGCAGGTATGACCACAGTGCACGTTGTTTGTCAGTCATCTGTTATTGCAATAATATCTGACTGGTGTACTAGGGTGAAATTATGTGTCAATTTTTTTTTACTCTGGGCCCTTGGGAAACCAAAGAGCGGAGCTATATTGTGACAGTGACCCTCCAAAATGGATAACAGCCCTTGCTATAACCTTGGGAATCTATCAGAGGGAGTCAGCATTTTCAAAAGTGCCTCCCAGATATGGCTCTGAATAATGTATCCTATGAATAAAACACATTAGTGACAAAACATACTGAATAATTCACTTTTCATTCCCTGCACGCCAGATATTAGGTCCTCTGTCACTCAGCGGACTTTCATTGGACTGTCCCACTCCACTCGTTATTTTCACCTCTTAAATACTGTAAACGGCCTCTCGCTGACTCTCTCTGAACCTGTAGTAAAACTTTAGAGTCTTGAAAACACACACATATACACACTAGCACAAGTAAAACGGATAATAATTAACTCATTTCTAATAGTGCAGGCCAGCTGTGAGTTTCAAACAGCCATGTGTAAATGTAGAAATGACATTTTTCTAATTAAACACTTAGTCCTGCCCAGTAAAAGACATACAGCTCACCTCCTCAAAGAAAGCCAGATTTTTGAAGTGCCTCTTTCATCTGTCTCTCTCCTCTCCTATCTCTTATTCTTTTCTTGTTCTCATTTTCAATGCTAATGACAGACAGCATTTTGTTCACAAAGACCTAATGAAGGCTTCCACCAAAGCTGAACTAGATAATTGAAACAGTCAATGGCCCGGCACAGGAAGTGGACACCACTTACATTGACACAAATTTGACGTTAACTGAGATTTCAGCTGCAATACTTCTTATTAGCAGTTCTAATGACTTTGTCAGGTACTTTTGAGCATCTCAGTTCCTAATGGTGGTAGATTTCACAGATCCACCCCACATCCTCAAAACTATTTAACTTCCATTATAGTCTGCATGTGGCACCATGCATATCAAATGTGAAGCACATAAATAAGTGAAATAAAATTAGATGAAGCCACAACAAGTCGTAAATACACTGTAGGTGAAATCATACGATTCATTCACTCACCAGGGTGCAGTAGGTCTCTGGTGGGTCTCCACAGGTGATGTTGGGTGGGTCAAGAGTGACTTTTAGGTACTTGGTCATGTCCGCGGCTTCGGGCTGACAGGCCATGTAATACCAGGTCGGGCCTTCGTCCGTGTAGCCATGCGACTTGCACAAGTCATAGTGTCCCCAGGTTGTGGGATAGTGTTGCGTGGCCTGACACACAGTCAGCCATAATGCCTGCAGTGTCAAGAGCAGCGGGAAACGCATGGCTGCTTCCTTTATTCGGGCCGCCCCTCTAATAGACTATTCACTGTGATGTAAAGTATCCGTCTGCTCCCTCCTCTCAAAAACGCATGAGAGAAAGAGAGATAGAGAAAGAGGGGGTGGAGAGGAAGCTCTAGGTCTGGTTTAGAAAATAATCCAACTTTTGCTGAGCGTAGGCCAGAAGAACTGCGGCAGCATGCCAGCTTCCCTTTGGTCACTGTAAGGTCGTCAAGTCTGATGCTTCAATCTCCACCTCTGGTCTTTATTGTGTCCACTGGGAAGGGGCAGGATGGCAGGCAGGGTTGGGGGTGCCAGCAGAGATAAGAGAAGTGGAGGCAGAGAAGACAAAATGATCAGTCAGGGTTGGAGAGAGAGTAAGGCTTCTGAACCTCTGGTGAACTGACTCTCTGGCTAGATGTTGACTGACAGCCGTCTCAGCTTTGCCTTCTGTCAATCATCGTCTATTGCAGCTTGGCATCTGCACTCTGCACAGAAAAATGAGAGAGGTGATGGTGAATATCAGTTAGGGGATAGAGTTTGACAGCAAGAGAAAATTAGCGCTCTGACTCCTCTGAGATGGTGCCATTCAGGTGTCTGGTGTGCGTCACAGAGAAATATCATATATCTAAACGGCCATCAAAGAAAATGTGATCTTGAGAGCTTTCATACATTCATTCCTGGCTTTAGTCATAATCCCATGCAGGCCCGTTCTCTTCCACCATGCCTACACTTAAAATTTACTTTTGATACTGTGTATAGACCAACAACTACGTGTAACACTCAACGAAATGACAGGATGTAGAGGGTTCAGGTCAGAATTCAGAGAATAAGTGCAAAGCTGAGGACTGCTTCTGATGCCTTTTGTATGGGAATTGATTAAATTCTGAATAGGAGGCAGACTCACGAGGTTACTCGCACAAAAGTTACTATAGAAACACGTCATCTTCTGCTCAGCAGCAAGCTGAAGTCACTTTGGATCCCCTAAATGGGGACTGTAAACTGGTTGTGTAGGGAGATAATAATGTGAAACACCTGTATTACATAACATTAAATGCTTTTTCCCTGTTATTATGAAAAGAAGCTCAACATCTAAATATTTCACAACATGCATTGCACATAGAAACCAGAACCACCTGGAGAATCCAATGCATTATTGACTGACAGTTTACTCACATAGCTGAAGAAGCAGGGTTGATCTGAACATGAAAATAGCCCTATTAGGTTAAACTAATGATTTTTACACCAGCAAGGGAGTGGTACCATTCTAACCATTATTTACCATACTTTACAAAAGTACAATATTTAGCTTTTAGTGAAGATGAATATGGATTTTAGCTGACAATGAAATTATTGATGGATTGTTATGGTCCCACGTTGCCTCATCTTCGTCATCTTCACTCATGATGCTACTATAATGATTTCATTGAAAATATGTAATCAAAGTTCTCTATTAAATCCAGAATCATCCAGTGACTCATTCACTCAGGCATGTGTGGGGCCTTTGAAATGTAAGTCTGAAAATACAAAGCTGCAACAAGTAATGGAACTTGCAGAAAAACTCCACTTCAACAAAATTCTGCTTTTATCTGTTGTGCTTCAGAAGTTCAGAACAATAAAACGATGTACTGAAATAAAACCAAAATACAAGAGAAATACTAGAAGGATGAGAAACAAAAAGAAGCCATGCCTATGGTTGCATGATATCTTTATCTTTGTACAACTGAGTGGTTAAAAAAATATATATATCTCAAAAAAAGTATCCTAATAGATCATTCACATTTTTGTTTTACTGTATTTGATACTAATACTACAGCAGTGTTTGGAAAGCTACTCTGAAACTGTAGTTTGACAAGATACTATAGCTACTGATAAATGAAGTAGTCAAGATACAGTCAAGGTACCTTAGTTAGAAGTAACTACACAACTAACAAAATGTAGCTAGCTACATTGAAACTACATTGATTTGTTTTGTTTTTTACAATGACATTGTATATTACAAATAACTGAATAATTTTTAAAGAAGAATGTTTTAGGTAGGCTAAAAGGTAGGCTCACAGTGCGCTTTGCTCTGAAACACGCTGTTACTTCCCATACACTGTACTACAGTACAGTGTATATGTTTACATGCATAATCTTGATTACGATTAATAAACTGACAAAGTTTAAGGTAATTTAAACACCTTAAAGGATTAGTTCACTCCAGAATAAAAATGTCCTTATAATTTATTCACCCCCATGTCTTATCCCTTAAAACAGGTTTTTATAAATGGGCCAATTTCTGATAGTCATCAGTGTTTTGTTGTATGCACATCAGAAGATTCCGTTTTTTTAGACAATCAATATACCTGTCACGTAGAGTCTAACAATTTCTCCAATATTATATTATTGTTTGTTAGATTCAATCAGTTCGTAACCCTTGCTAAGAGCAATCAATACGGAGCAGTCAGAGTCGCCCATGTGCGTTTCGCAAAAGCATGGTTTCTGCACAGCACAGCTACAAAATGAAGAGGGAGCAAAGGTTGCCAGTTCCCCCTGATGGAGGCTGGCAGGGGGATAATTGACGACGACTTACCAAACGTTCTAAAAGCGGGGGCCAGGAGCATTTTAGTGCTTGTTAATCAGTCTGTCCAGTCAATACAGATGCTGACCCCACACTCATCCCGTCACCAGTCCCACAGTGATCAATTAACCTTGTGAGCCCCAAACGAGTTGAGGCGGTGAGTCAGATCACAGCGCAGTCTCGCAGCTAGTGGACCACCCTCAGATAGGAGCTCTTTCCTCACCAGAGCAGAGCTCATGCACATTGTAGTGCAGAAAGGATGATTTGCACAATCACTGTCACTGTAAAATCACAGAACAGGGAATTGAGTGGGGTGTCTGAAATAGAGACTAATCTCCATTTAGAAAAACATGGAGCATGAAATCACATCTCAATCTGACTGTTGACCAAAGCTGCCTAAATAAAAGGGTGTTTGGTGCCAAAAATCTGGATCAAAGAGTTCATCATAAATGAACTTCAGCAAATACTTTAGGATCAGAGATGTACTTAAACTTTGAAAATCACAGATTAGTCATATTGGCTGTTATGAAAGCCAGACCAAAACCATGCCTTCAAATATGCATTAGGGAGGAAAAAAGAAAAACAACACTGAATGAAAGAACATCTGAATGGGAAACATTTTTTTCCCTGCTTAACTAAGACATTTAAATGAAATGAAATGAATACAAACAGAATTGGAAAAGGTCCGTTTTTTTAATGAATTTTAAAGTATGGCCAAGCCTTATTAAAACTCATCACATCCATCACAATGACCATTATTCAGAACTATGGATGGAGGGCGTGATTAGATTCCTCCAGATTTAATAAGGACAGAGTGAGGAGACAGTGAGGGAGAGAAAGAGACAGCAGACAGAGAGAAAGAGTAGGTGGGACAGACATCTCAACGGCTGTAATGTTGAGAACAGGGACCAAAAAACTAAAAGAAAAAAATAAGGCAAACTTGTGGCATGTAGCTCTCTATAGGCACAAAATCCAAACGTACAGGAACGAGGCACTGAGGGAGAAAGACGAGGGAGGAAAAGAGGACAGTGTAATGAGCCATAAGAGAAGCAGGGAGGATAAGTGTCTAGGGCACATTAAAGATCACACAAGCCCGCTTGTTATCACTTTCCATGATCCATATACGAGTCCTCTTAATTATTCTGCGCTGCCTCCGGTGATGTGGCTGGCGCAGAGTGGAGGATGCATTATGACACAGAGCGGGGTGATTTGAGGCAAGTCACCTCATCTAGCATCAATCGTATTTAACACGGGACCCTGATGAGGAGATTCACAAACAATCTCATTGTTTAGTCCCACCATTACAGGGCAGTCATATTAATATGTATCATCTGCTGGTTTAGCATGGGAGGGGGAACAAATCCTGGTGACCATATTTACATGTTAATTTTTATGGGGATTGGGGCAGGGGGATGATTTTTTTTAGCCAGTGAAATGAATGAAAGAAGCTAAACAATACATACTGCTGTGAAAACAAACAATTCAGCAACAATATAAGAGTGCTTTTATAATTTGGAAAAAAAATTGTTTTGCAAGAAATATTAATGATTACTGGTGATTTCAGCTGTTCCAACAGGAAGAATGTGACACTAATGTTGATAAAATAATTATTATTTAGCAAACCTTGAAATAGTCTAAGTGCATGCAGCATTTCATGGTCATTTTCTGACATTTTTTCAGGCACATCTTTTATTTTATTGTTTACTGTTTACTTATTTAAAAATATGCAGAGAGACTTTTATCATTTTGTCTCTAAATTGCTCATATTCACGCTTTTTCTTTCTTTACTCACGTTGCAAAAAAAAAAAAGTGTCTGGATTTTTGCTTTATTTGCTTTAAAAAACTTTAGACAAACTTTCAACAAGACTTGATATAGCAAAATCAAATGTCTCTTCATATCGCATATAGAAATGAATTTGCTTTCCCCCCACAGGTGTAGCAGCAGTCAACAAACCAAGAGCCAAATGACAAACATGCATCCCTTCACTCAGCTGAATATGTATTTAAGAACGAGAGTTTCACCAGTAAGCTACATGTCAATATTAGATTTAAACTGATAAATCATTCACTGATTTCATATGACCATATGACAGGACTAGAACTAGAAGCTCCGTGAACACACCCCTCCTTTTCTTGGTGTCCACTTCGATCTTGTCCCCTGGGCCATTGAAGCATGCCTGCATGTCTAAGCCTCAGAGGTGCTCATAAACAATGGCCTGCTAAACTATACTTGCCAGAACAGATACATGTCTGCTTTTAATTTCATTCAGTATCAAACTCTATAAACCAGCCTCCATCTTGTATCCCAAAATCCTTTTCTCTTGTCGCCACATTTCTCTTTCTGCCATTCATGTCTCAGCCTGTGATAGAGAGGGAGGTTCAGCGCTCGATGAGATCTGCACTCTCGGGATTTCTGCGCCCGCCTGCACGGGATCAGTGATTCTACCATAAACAGCCTGCCAATATGACAGGTCTCATAAATAAACATTCAGTGCAGCAGGGAGTGAGTATGTTTTCCCTAAACATGACAGCCCAACACATACACCCACAGAGTCTGATGATCTCTACTCTAATCCAGACTTAACCACAGCACAATGTCACCTCTTCTAATATTCAGGTATCAGAGATATTTCTTTCATCGTAATGTGTGGCAATTGCAAGCAGAAGGCATGATGATGGCTGCATGTGACTCAGCCTGTCAGTAGAAGGCAAAATCAAAGCACAGGTTTGTCTACACTTCATGAGAGCTATTGGACCTGGCAGACGTCCTATCCCATAATGCAATCTGATTTTCTGCAATAGACAGGTCCCTGGCCTAGGAAGAAAGGGATCTCCCTGAGCACAGCTGCTAAGCCTGGCTTGACTTCTCCCACTCTTGCTCTTCATTCTCTCTTTCTTTCGCTCTCCTCGGCATGTTCTGTCACTTTCTGTTCATGTGTGAAGGCGCAGGACGCTTGACAGGGCGACTCTCGACTCTAGCAATGCCATTTGTGTTGTGCAGCTTAGCTTCAGGGGTTTGTTTCTCAAGCTCCGCACACAAAAGCCCCTATAAGGCTTGTGTTGTCACAGACCTTCTCCCCTACAATCCCCCCTCCGCTCAAGACATCAGCCTCCACCGCCAAGCACACACTTTGCTGCGACATCGGAACATGTTATGCATTATTAAATATACTTTTCCTAAAAGGCTGCTGTGGCATTCAGTTTTCGTCGCGATATGTCAGACTGCTCAAAATATCCCACTGGAGAACTAAGCTTGAAATCATTATCTTGGGATGTTGAGAATAATTTTGCACTGAACTAAAGCTCAATGCTCAAGTGCATGCTATTATTTCCTCATTCCGTATACTTACATGAGTGATTCTGCTAAATCTGAGATGTCATAGACGCCTGATGATGATGATGATGATGATTGATACTTACAATTCCCCCATTCACCATACAAATATTTTGCAACAAAGCATGACTCAAACGCAACCTCTACCCTATACCTTTTTGCTTAAATTAAGACTGAATAAAAGTAGATTGTAAAGATAACATGCACTGATTATTTAAAAAAAAAATGTTTTATGTCAGAATCTATCTAGTCATCCATCTATCTATCTATCCATCTATCTATAGCAACAACATTTTAAATGTATATGAATGTATACACGCAGCATGCATGCAGCATAACACATTTACAATAATTCTGTTTAAATAGGAATGCATGTCATCAGTCAAGTTCTGTTAAGCATTCCATTTCAACTAGTTCAGATTTAATCTATAGCCAGAAACTAACATAAAATCCATAACAAACAACCTAAATCGGTTACGGGTGAACAAGGAAACGCCAATAAAAACTAAAGTTTATAATTATTAATTCAGTTTGATGTTTAAAGTAAATTTACAGTAGGCTATGTGTAAAATAAACTAGAAATTGACACTATACTAATCGCACTCCAGCAGCATTTGCTAACCACTATCGAAACAGTACTGTGTAAATGAGGTCCTATAGAGTTTTATAAAGTTGTCTATACAACAAAGTTGCTTACTTTGACGAATTAACACAAATTAGGGCATAGCAGGTAAGAGTTAACCGTGCGTGAAAGCAAACTAGACATGGACAATAAAAGCATGTCGACCGCAAGGGGGCGCTTCCATTCGCATTTTCACAAAGGAAAGTCCACTCTCAAAGGTGATAAAATCATATTCAGTTCGCATACATTTTCTACGTGTAAACGTTAGGTTATGTCATAAATAAACGTTTTCAAGGTTACAGTAGAGCTTGCAAGCCAGTATCCGGTTATAGTAATAGGTAATAAAACAACTATTCTGAATGAAAGCTGTGAAAAGTTAAAGCTGCAGCGAAACAACATCACTAGATCCCATAAGTAAACTATTAACTAACGTACAAATATTCTCACAAGCCAACCTAAACTTAACAAGGAAGGGGAATAACTGTTACTCACGTCATTGAGATTCACTCTCGATATGAAGGGTCCCGCGGAGGACTGGGTGTTCAACAAGTTCATGAATGACCATAGAGGATCCTCTTAAAGACGGCTTGTTAATCTTGATGTGATGAGTTCGGGGAAAAAGGAATCTCCCCCCACCTCCACCTCCACCCTATCTAAACGGGCTGACTAAACAGCGACTGAAGATGTCAGGCGGCACGTCAATCTTCCCTTAAGACGCGTGCCACATCTTTCTAGCTCGAGACGTTACTGAACTGAAGCATTCATTTCTGAGGTAAACTTCAAAGGAAATGTTATCAGTGCCAACAAAATGACCATAAATTCAACCTCTGCGTGTGTCCCAAACAGTATAAACTCATAAATCCCACATTTTCTCCTCCTTCATCGTGTTTTCTTGTGTGAGCATCATGACAATCACATCAGAGCCAATAACCGTCCTCACAAAACTTTGAATAGCCAAGTGTCCGTTCCTCCTGACGGCTTTTTTCAACCGACCTATGTCCCAAAAAAGAGATTCCCTTCTTGTTTGAGGGGATAACGAAAAACTGTTATTTTCACTATCTCCTCGACGTTTTGGTCGTGAGCGAGACACGAATCGCACCAATTAGACCCGCGCGCACCGAGAAGATCCTCACGCGCATTCCCTTACGCGCATATTCCGCGAGTGTGCGGCGGGAAATGGTGGCTGGGGAAGATTACGCACTTGGACACTCCACACACACTCTCTGCTTTTACACATCCACTCAGCCCTCACTGTTTTCTGCTCAGCCTCTCACTCTCTCTCTCCCAGCAGTTTAAAACTCAGATGGGACTTCAGCAAAGACACAAACGGGACAGAAAACAGTCCCCGTTTTTTATTCGAAAAAATGGTGAGGGAGATGGTCTTACAGATAGTTATATATTTTTTTGTCTGATGTGGGGATCTCTTCACTGTAAATACTAAGTAGGATATGCCATCCACTGGGTCCTAAAGGTAGCATATACTTAAGACATTATCAGAGAGCTTCCATCTTTGGTGATTGCAATTCATTATCTATTTATTCAACAAAGAAAATTATACTTATACCTAAAATGTAGCAGCTTTTTCTATTAAAAAAACTACTGTATAATTTCACATATATTTTGTTAAAAGCCTATTGATTGAATGTTAAATTAAATGAACTAACTAAAATGATGAATAGCCTATATTACAAATACTATTAAATAGCTATAATATAATCATCATTTACTCAAATTATTATATTCACTTTCCAGAGAAAAGTTAAAAGTAAAAAATAAAAAAAATAAAAAAATATATATATAAAAAAATCCAAGGATGAAATTGAATAATTTGCTTTAACTCACACAGACCAGAATTAAAGCGACGAAAAATCACTTGTATTGCAATACTGAGTGGAGAACGATGGCAATACTGAGTAGAGAACGACTTGGAAATGTTGTAGATTTTAGCTGTAACGTCTACAAAGTAGAAATAAAGTCCAAAAAGAAAACAAAATTAGGTTAATTAATTATTAGAAACATAACAGCTAAAGTTATTACTATTTGGAGAAGCTAAAGTGATGCATTGCAAAACACTGATTCTTTTCAGGCGTATGTTCCAGTCTCCAAACTGTTGTAAAAAGCCAAAGTGGCCTTTTTTTTCTTCTTTTTTTTTAAAGCAACAACTGAATTTCCGCTAGTATCTAAGTTCAAGCACCCTATCAATATGCAATTAACTAATGACATTTAAAACTTATACTGCATTATATTTATGAAAAGACCATCTTATAAAGTGTGGAAAATACTCCAGAAGCTACTGTTGCAAGTCAACTTGGACCGTCACTGAGCAGTGAGGACTAGTACATAGATAAAAATGAACAGCTAGTGATAATCATTCATCTCATAAAGAGGCAATGAGTTCAAGCTCTGCTCATTTATGTAGTTGCTGTCAGAAAGCTTTTTATGGAGAGCCAATAAACTAGATTATTGCCAGTGGCAGTGCGAGACATCCTACACAGAAATTGATTGTGCTTTTCTTTTCAACCTATGAGTAATATATCTGAAGTAAGGTAACAGCAATTTAGCAACTTACAAAAAAAATAAATAAAGCCAAAGCCATAAACAAAAAGAGACAGAGGTGCGCAAAAGCGCATGGTAGATTTTACGCACTGCAGGCGAAGGAGAATAAAACCATCCATTTAGGGTTGGAAAATCAGTAAACAATAAGACTCGTATTGTATTAGCGTGTTAAGTAGCCTAAGTTGCATTTAAATTATGCTTTAAGAACGCCGACAAGCCATGGCATTCCCATAAAACACCTTACGCACATCAAAAGTTTGGGCGAGAAGCACCCATTACTCATGCATGCATTGAGATAAAAAGTCTTCATTGGCCTCACCTTCACTCAAAAGCTTCAATCCAAAGCGTCAGTCCGAACAGTTCGATGAGATCTCATGTTGCACACCGATATTTGACGGCTTTCAATCGGGACATCTTGGAGACGCGGAGCTGAACTCAAAAGCGACCACTCCTGTCCTCGGCTCCGGGAGAATGGTGGTCTAATCGAAGGCACAAATGGCACTTCAGCGAGTCAAACAACTCAGCAAACAAATTCGACGGCGGGGAAACACTTTTTAGGTTTTAGCTGTTAGGTTTTGGTGAAGCCTTATTTCTTTGAGGTGAATGTGACAGTTGAGATGCCTTGGGAAGGTGGGATTATATTCAACATGTGATGTGGCTGATGGTCGTAGGTGCAACTTGAAAAAGATGGTTCATTGCACATATTAAACGTAAATCATTACAATAGTGATAAAACTATTATCACTATTGTGATACTATACTAAATCATATCTAAAAAGTACTATATATATATATATATATATATATATATATATATATATATATATATATATATATATATATATATATATATATATATATATATATAAACACACACACTAGAAGCTTAAATACATTCTTCAGGCTTTTAGACCATTGCTAATGTCAAAAGTCATGTCTGGACTTTTTTGCATATCATAACTGCATATTCAGAAATGGAAGGTTGCATGTCCTTTAAAATAGTTGTCCTCAAACTAAATGAATGCCAAAAAAATAATTACTTGATTAAAATGTTTTATTGCATGCATGAAATTAGCAGATTTGTCTCTGACTCAAATCTGCACATCTAAATTAGTGATGGAGAAAGAAGATAAACTTTCTGTCATGGACCATTTAACCTAAAAGTGGCCAGTCATTAGCTCAGACAGGAAGGTCAAGTCGCTGATATGAAAACCTAAATGCTGATTGTCTACATAAAAGAAAATTGAAGGTGACTGCTATACTGAATAGAGTAATTCATGTAAAAATATACTAAAATATACTAAACAGCCTTCAGCTTATCATCATGCAAGTGAATAGCAAACAAACAAAAAATCCTATGAACACACTGGTGAGAATAAGGCCATCTATACAAGCAGATAATGTATATCACCAATTGGTGTGCGACTCCTAAACACACTTTAAAAATCAATTGATATTCTTCCTTCACAGACAGTGCACATCCGCTGTGTGTGTTTACCATTTGATATTCCGCACAGCCATGCATCTTAAAATCTATCATAAAGTTCAATAGCTCACTGGTGCTGCAATTGACTTGGACAGGCAATCACGTGACTGCATCAGCCAGTAGGAGATGACGCCTGCGTTTCCTTCAGTGCTGTCGTACCTTTCAGTTATTTGAGAATTGATGACTGCCTCTCATGTGGCTCATCACTGTCTCTCACATCTGAGGAGAGTATTGAGTTTCATCTGTTCCGTCCAGCGCATATATGTCACATGGTAAGAAATATGAAGAGAGATCACTATGAAGTGAGATGTTTCCACCGATGGTTCAACCCTTAAATAAACAATAACATGTTAAAATTTAGAATAATTCCTCTTCTGATTATCCAATAAGATGGTTACACTTTGATTTATTGTGACCTATAAAAGACTTTACAGTGAAAGCTGAATAAAAGTAAAACAAGTTTTGATCTTTGCTAATCAAAATACTATATTAAGCATTTGCTATGTTAAACTTCTTTGTTCAACAAAAGAAAGTAAGACATGCTTGTTTAGAACAACACAAGGATGAGCAAAATTATAAGTGAAATTTTGGGGTGAAAAAGAACTTTTAGGGGGAAAATATATGTGGCATGTAATCATATATCTCTGCTAAAAATGATTTGCACTACAAAAGAAATGTGTTACATAGCAGTGATTTTCTAAGACAAAGCCATATATTCGACAAAGCCTTATTCACATGTTTTAAGCCTGGCACTTTTCAACACATTTAAAACTGAGCACCATAATCATGAATTTTTATATTTAAGCTCTAGCCTCTTCTTAAGTTTACTGACATGGAAAGGTAATATTCAGCAGCGGATGATGTTCCTCCAAACTGATCTCATCAAACACACAATCATACATTAATACTCATGACTCATACAGTCAACAAAATAATCCCTCAAAATTCTAATTTGTTTTTTAGCTGCTGTTCATTAAATCTATTGCCTTGAGGGCAGATATCACACCATGAGAGACCTTGTCACCATTGTTAATGAAAGCAAACTGGCCTGCTAATGATGATGATGACAAATTGAAGATCCGCCTATATAGAGCCTTGGGATCTGGTCTTCTAAATTAGGATTTGTCAATAACATGCTTCCAATTTGTCTTCTCGCGAATCAAAAATATTGGTTACTGTAACTGGCAGGCGGCAAATGATTTCCCCTGGTTTATTTACAGTAACATCATTAGCATACCAGGGGGATGTATTGGATAAAATGATATGCCTTTGTGGATGAAACTCATTGAGGCTGTCTAGGAGACAGAGACAGCTTTGATTTAATTTGCTCCTACTAAACAGCTATTAATAGCAGGATTCAATTAGGTGCATTTAATTCTTAAATATGGTAAGATATTTTGATCTATTGGTATTAAATGGAATACATCAGATCAAGCGTGGCTCTGAAAACATGTTAATGACAGATTGTTCCAATTAATCGTAACATAACATCACATAAATACAAAGAAAATGAATTTACTTTGCAACAAATCACTCTCTGTGAATTTGAGGATTAGTAACTTCTTGCATCCAAAATGCATTCAATGGTAATCCGAATCACAGCTAAAAACTGATGATGATTGCGTCATAGCAGGTCATTGAGCTTAAGATAATACATACAACAAATGAGAAATTAGTTATGAATGGATTCCACAGCCACAAATGTCCCTCAGATCATCTCTTTGAATGGCCTGTACACATTTATTGGGCTGGATCCGAAATCGCATTCAAATTAAGTACCCCAAGAGAGTATGCGATTTCAGACACAGCCAATGTTAGTCAATAGTATTCTTTGTGCCAAGGCCACTGTAAATATAAGTTATGCCAAATTTAGTACCCATTGGTCATGAAATGTGTTTATTGTGTAACTTTAATATCAACTGGCTAAGGCCTGTTCCAAAAGGGATTATTTTGCTAAATGCAAGTATTAAATTCAGATAATCATATAATGCATTGTTAAACATACAAATCACTGTACATATAGGTTCATCACCCTTTAAAATGTAGAATAAAATGCATACAATATCATGTTGTTAATGTCAAAGGATGTGCATCCAATTAAACTTAAAGGGATACTCCACTTTTTTTGGAAATAGGCTCATTTTACAACTCCCCCAGAGTTAAACAGTTGAGTTTTACCGTTTTCGAATCCATTCAGCCGATCTCCGGGTCTGGCGGTACCACTTTTAGCATAGCTTAGCATAGATGATTGAATCGGACAGGACCATTAGCATCTGTCTCAAAAAAATGACCAAAGAGTTTCGATATTTTTCCTATTTAAAACTTGACTCTTCTGTAGTTACATCGTGTACTAAGACCAACGGAAAATGAAAAGTTGCGATTTTCTAGGCTGATATGGTTAGGAACTATACTCTCATTCCTGCGTAATAATCAAGAAACTTTGCTGCCGTACCATGAGTCCAGCAGGCGTAATGATATGACACAGCGCCTGAAAATAGTCCCCAGCTCGGTAACTTCCAACGTGACCGGGACTAAGTTTGTCTAACGTATTAAACCTATTTTCAGGCGCTGCGTCATATCATTACACCTGCTGGAGAGAGAGATGCTAATGGTCCTGTCCGATTCAATGATCTATGCTAAGCTATGCTAAAAGTGCTAAAGTTCAGCTGAATGGATTCGAAAACGGTAAGACTCAACTGTTTAACTCTGGGGGAGTTGTAAAATGAGCCTATTTCCAAAAAAAAAGTGGAGTATCCCTTTAAGAGAGGTCACCTGATAATAGAACAAAAAAAAAAGGTTATTTGCTGGCAAAAGGGGCTTTCAATAAAACTTCACTGCCTATACAGTAAAAAGGTGAAGAAATATGCTGAAATCGGTGCTGGAGAAAGCAGAGAAAATAAATGCCGTTTTCTAAGGTAGGAAAACTTCAACACCCATAATGCACCAAGCATGTTGGAGTATGAGGCCACTCCCACCAGTCTGCTATGGATACGCTTATCAGAGTCAAACACCACCTTGCTTTAGCAGAAAATACTTCTTAGCAAACTCTTAGACATAATGGTGTCCATATTGTTCCCGTGTTCAAGAATTCAAAGAGTAAACATTTAGCGGGTGCGAGTTATTTCCAGTGAAGGATCCAGCGCATTGTAGGCAGTGGCTAAAGGCTGTAAAGAATTGTAATTATGGAGAGAATGCTGAGATGGAAAATCTGAAATTTTTAAATCATCTGTTTTTGAACTCTACATTTCAAACTGGATGACCACAAAACACAGTGTTTTAGGCCGAACAGAAGGTAATTTTTTTTTAAGAAACTGCTGTTCTGTCAGTTACATTTTAAACTAAAATACAATATCTGACACAGTGGCTAATAAATCACTTTTCCCTTGTCGTTTATACATTTCCAAGTGTCAATTCTCCTATTCAGCTTATGTTGTGGTATTTAATTTACCAATAAAAATATTTTTGCACAAAAATGCAAAAAGGGTCACCAGCAAATCCAAAACCAATGATCTAACCTAACCTCAATGACTTGCAAATATTTTCCTAATCTTTATCTTGAAACTGAATGGTTAGATTATAGCCAGTTGTTCCTGATGTCCTCCACTACAGGCCAAACAAAAGTGGAATGATTGTTCCATTTTTCTTTTTTACACAATAAGCAACATTACAGAGCTCAGGCAAGCATTGTTTATTTTGTATAACTTTGCACATGTGCTGTCCATAGACAGGAGTTTAAACCGGATTTCCCCCCCCCCAGGACACTTAACATACAATTTCAAGGAATAATTCATAATGAAAAGTAGGTCATGTGTGAAACCAAGTGGGGGGAAAACAAAAACAAACAAACCAAAAACAACCAAAAGGAATGCTAATGGAATTTATCATTATTTATTACCATAATTTGAAGCGAATCACAAATTATTTTATTGAGAAACTGCCAACACAGAATATCCTACTGGATAAACTTAAATTCTAGGGGAGAAAATAGGCATTTCAGTGCATCCAGAAGGATTCTTTATGACTCTTTTTATTGTTTATTTGACTAAAAATACATTAATTCAAAATGACCATAAAAACCATTAGCATGCCTTAATTTTTTGACTAGGTAAATAACTACAAATAGGCTATATAATGGCCGAACTTCTATTTAACTTCTAAATACTGATCAGGGATAGTAAAGGTTTTGGAGTGTTTTTTCTGTTCACCTATCACATAGTCCACATGGATGCATATGTGTCTAGAATTCTCCTCGGAGGGATACAAACTGATCTCCCCCTCAACTTTAGTGTCCTGCATCACATCCACAGCATCATCCAGATACAGCACAGCCTGCTTCCAGTGCGTCTCTGGTTTGAATGGAGATGTGGAGAGCACCAGGGCCTTCTCCTCAGCGGGGAAAGTCACGGTGAACCACACGCACAAGGCGTGGATGGAGGACGAGCCGAAACACTGGCAGTGAAACACTCCCCTCACATCTCTGAGCTGCTCGAGTGTGACTGTGTTCAAATCCAACTCGGCAAACTTGCACGGGTGGGAGAGCACATCCTCCACCGTCACCGGATTCACAGTGATGTCTTTGTTCATGATGCACTTCCTGGCAAAGTCGTTCATGCAGGACATGTCCACGCCGTACTGTCCTTTAACGGTGCTCCAAAAATTCAATCTGCCCTCCACCACCAGATCGTTTATGGGAGCGATGTAAAGATCCGCCCGGGACGGTAATATGAGGCCACCGGGTTTGAGCCACTTATCCCGGGCAAAAATCACAGAGTTCAGCATGGATTCGTGGAGGAGCGCGTAGCCCATCCACTCGCTGACAATCACATCCACCTGTTCGGTTAGTTCGATCGTCTCTAGTGTAGCTTTAATGATTTCTATTCTGTCCTCCATCTGATTCAGTTTTACTATTCTCACAGCCTGATCGGCAATCGAGCTCGCTTCGACTGCATAAACCTTCCTGGCACCCGCTTGCGCACAGAATAAGCTCAAGACGCCGGTTCCGGCTCCCACATCAAGCACCACTTTCCCCTCTATTGACTTACTGTTTTTAAAAATGCCCATTCTGTACGTGTTCGTGCGCACAGTGTCTGCAATCATCTCTTCGTGAATGGTGACATCGGAGTAGCTGTCAAAGTACATGTAATCCTCTGTACTCCGGTCTAGTTTTCTTTTCTTAGTACCGTGCTGTGACATTTTCCCCAAGTTTGCCATGCGTATTTTATTTTCTCCCAAGTAACTTCCGTTTCTGAAACGCAGCTCGAAAGGCATCATGGGACATGTAGTTTTTAAACGCGAACTTGTTCCTCGGAAAGAACGTCAATTAGTTTAGAAATGAACTACACTTCCCATGAGTAGACAGATATTCTTAATAAAAACGCATTTTTTCCCCCCATTAAAAATAAATGTAGTGAATGATATTATAACATGTTCCTATAGGCCTATACATTTTTGGGAGCTTTCTTTGCTATAATTTAAAAAAAGTTATAATGTGACACCTAAATGTGTCACAGCTAAATGTGACACCTCGCTTCAAAACAACCACATAGAAAGAGACAATCCCATAATTCATAAATAAACTAAATAATGATGTTTGTTAGGTGTTGAGTTAGTCTGTTAAATAGACAATAATTATTGTTATCTATAAACAATACTGAGACAGAGAGAGAGAGCGAGAGAGGGAGGAAACATTGTATAGGCTACTTAAAGAGACAAAGTACATCAAGTATAATCTATCAGAAATTCCTGATATGCAAGATGAATGTACTAGCCTAGCACTTGTTTGTCACAATATATCCATGGGGTTATTTAAGTTAATACTGCATGCTGGCCCACACAAATAAGTGGATTAAGCATGATAAATTCTCACTTTTTTTTTTACAGTGAATGTTAGCATTGCTGTCTGCCTGTTTGGCAGAAGTTCCGGGACAGCTGTTTAAACTGACTGTGCCCAGCTGTAGCTGTACTAACATAACACCAGGGCTCCGTCTGAGCCAAACTGCATTTTCCACCATGACGGATAGCATGATCTGCTTTTAACCTTAATAAAATAGCTCTGCCTCACCCTGGGCCGTCACTCTCTCAGTGCACGCTAAAGGCTACACACTGACAGCAGGCTATTCCTCTTAAATACAGTGTGTTTTATGATTTCTTCTGCTTTATCTATGGTGATAAATGTTCATGGTTGGATTATAAGATCTGCCCTTTTTTCAGCATTGTCCTTAGATTGAACTCATGGAGTAGGAAGTTATAGGCCATGGATGCACATTTGTTATCTATCTTTTAATAAATGATACCTACACAGATTTCTTTTAACAGAAAATTAAAATATCACATAAGGACAATGCATATACATGCAAGGCAGACAACTTTTCAGTTTAGCTTGGAGTGAAAATTATGGAGTAGAGTGTCACTAAACTTAATTTCATTAAGTTTAGTGACTACACAATGTTTACATGGTACAATGACTACTGTACAGCCTCCGTTTTTGAGTGCAACACCCACATCTGAAAATCCAATCAATAACCGATACATAGAACCAAGTCCCCCTACATTTTTTTTTTTATATAGAAAAATGTGCATAACAATACAGAGGAAAAGATCTGTCACTTTTTTTTGATTCATTGCGACTTTAAAGTGAATATGAAATCAAAATTGACCCTATTTACTTTGTTAATGCACGTTAATGGTCCTATTGTGAACAATGCATCTATGCAAAAGGTCATACAGGCTATTAGGTAGTTAACCACTAGTCAAATAGCTATTTAGGTATTGTTTTAGCAAACTAGCATTTAGTCTGGCTCCATTCTGGTACGTAATGCTCAGTTTCCCTGTCCAATCATTTCCTGCCAACTTTGAATATTTATTTTACTTGTAAATATGTCACATAGAAGTAAAACATTATAGATATCTTCAAAAGGTATTGGAAACATTTTCTCATCCTTTTAAAAAGTTGAAAAAGGTATTTCCTTTAGCTATTTCGCATTGGTTTTGTTTTTTTTCCACCTGCTGTCCGTGAGCCTATCCTGTTGCGACTCACTTTTAGGTGTCACCCGTTGAGGAAAAGTGTATTAAAATGTGCTCTTTTGCAAATTTCCTTCCACTGTTTCTCTCTTTCCATATCTCCATTGGGTAGTTCTGAGTCCTTGCAATGATAACACAGAATTTCCACATCCTGTGAATGTTGATTGGGGGAAAAAACTGTGTTTGCACAGACATTGGCACCTGATCTCGTTTTAATTAAAATTGCACATCACTGTTTGCCCATCTAAAGCACAGACTCTGAGCTGATTGGAAGGGGATGGACTGGCAATGAAGGAAGAGACTTTGCTCAGTGGTCCTGAAACATGTCTGGAAAACCTGAGATAATTTCAGAGCAGAAAGATGGTGGCTTCTGCAAAGGGAAGAGACTGGTTGTTCAAGCATGAGTATAACAGCAGGAAACCAAATCACTTTGGACAATGAAGGATGTCCTGAAAACATTTGATAACACAGCTCAAGCAGATTTTTCCTGGGTGGCTCATGTTGTTTCCAATCCGCCTGCTGAATCTTGTTTGGTTGGATC
This sequence comes from Abramis brama, assembly GCF_963993115.1. NCBI lineage: Eukaryota > Metazoa > Chordata > Actinopteri > Cypriniformes > Leuciscidae > Abramis > Abramis brama. Next base: position 22,077,464 of record NC_139986.1, on the reverse strand, counting down.
AGTTAAGGGTGAGGACATGTGATAAGTCTGCTGTAAGGATGAAACTAGAAGGGGAAGTTGCAATCACTGCAGCATATTGGTGGTTTGATTCAGTTGTAGCAGTGCCAGCCTTCCGGCACGAATTTGATTCCAATCTGAAACAGCAAGCACATTAAAATCTTTGGAAGCAACCTGTCGAACAGTCAGTCAAAATGTTTCTTTCAGTTAAATAAAACAATAATGTTTTCTGCTTTTGTTTTGGCCTCTTTTGAGAGGATGATGCGCTGTACATATTGTACAAATGCAGTATTTTGAACAACCTAGGCTTATTAGGAAAAACAGGCCTCTACTTATATTTTTGCAAAACTCCAAAAAAAATTACATTTAGGCCTACATACAATTCCCTGCAGTTTCAAGCTAAAACATATATTAGTTGTAATAAAAAAACACCTATTTTTATTAGGGGCTGTTTATCTATTAATAAAGACTTATTTTTGTGCAGCTCCTTGCATAATGCTATGACCTCAAAACACATTTACCATAGTGCGTGATTTGTAAACTAATACATTTTGACATTTGCATCACATAACCAGCTCCATTTGTCTGGCTTATCTGACATTGTAAACTTACACATTAGCTCACCTGGTCCTGTATTGCACTTGCATTGTGCTCTGAGCGTTTTGGTTCAGGAGGATCTGTAAAAGGTGGCTGCTGTTTCGGTTGTGGTGATCAGTGATTGACGTCTGTCTGACTCTGCATAACATAAAACGCGCTGATGACGTGTGATATCTTCGCAAGCAGGTGTGCAGCGGAGGTATGGAAATACATATGTTGACAGGCAGGTAGGACATTGTATCATTGCATTCAGACCGAATGCAATGATTGGACGAACCTTCCACAGGCGATATATGCATATAAATACATTTAGACCACTTAACTTAATGATTGCTATCAGGATGTGAAGGGACATTCAACTAGCATAACAAAAAATGTTTCTGGAACAAATCACCTACCATGCCTTTAAATACTAATTAAAAATGGCATGGTTGCTTCCGCAAATGCATTTTTTATCTCACGTTTGATTTTGTTAACACTATCTGTTAGGTTTATAGCAGGTGTAGGTGGTAGGTCTACATTATTTTCAAACGCTATTTACAGCATTAACCTTTTAACACCACTCACCAGACAATTGATTACCGAACTGCCTCAATTCAAAAACCTGTGAAAATTCTCCTTATGTGCGTGATGCAACCAGTTTCACAATCGGTAACGATTTAAAAACTCCTGTAGTCTGAGCCCGGCTTAAGTCGCCTCCGGAGGTGACCCTAGAAATCCGTTCAAACCAAAGACTGTTAAAGTTTTATGAAATCACACTCTCATACAAGTGTATTTCAAAATGTGTGCATGTGTGTGTGTGTCTCACTTCTCTTGCCAGTTGCTGTCGGAATTCGTGTGCCTATGGGGAAATCATAAGTGCTGACAGCAGGACTGAACCTGTCACCTGCCTGACCATCGTGTGTGGCTCTCCATCAGCGTCAGGCCTGCGGGCAGTATACCGCCTGCCAATCTGCCCACTGTCGCGCTGGCCTATTCAAACATAAAACCCTTCTGAGAAATTAATATGTGATGCTCTGGCTGAAGATCGATTCCAGCTGGATCAATATGGAAGTGCCTTGATATTTTACTCTCGTAGAGAGGCGCATATTAGACAACAGCAGTTTGTTGAAATCTGCGTTTTACTGAACATTGATTATGACTGCAATCTCTTTCCAACTGACAAATAGGTTGATAAATAAGAAAGAGATTAGTTGGCTTTGTAAGCTAAACAAAAGGCCTGTTACAGATGTAAGGCACGTTGCATTCTTTATTATCCTATAGCAATAGCAACTGTTTTTATTTAGAAGTGAAAAGAAAGAATTTACTCCTTAAGATTGGAAAAAAGAATCATTTAATTTAGTATTTTACAATAACGACAAGACATAAATAAATATTAAAAAAGTTTACCCAGGAGGGGCTTCTTGCCCTAAACAGGAGCCCATATTAGCCCATGTAGTGGGGTTAGATGGCCTCTTTGAATATTTGTGCTATGACAACTAATTTAGCAAATGTTTTACTTATTTTATTTTTATTTATTTTTTAACACATTGGCTAATGAATCATCATCCTGCAGACAAAAGAAAGATCAGTAGAGCTTTTCCCCCACAGTGTTGCTTCATGTTTAGAAGGTATTTACAGAAGAGATCTCCCCCACTGGGCTCTAATCAGCATGGAAGGACGACACACTGACACTGCCAAGCACAAAAAATCAGTTCCACAGCATCATACAAGACTCTCAGAACAACTGATATGTATTCTGAGTCTGATTCTATTCTATTCTATTCTATTCTATTCTATTCTATTCTATTCTATTCTATTCTATTCTATTCTATTCTATTCTATTCTATTATATTATATTATATTATATTCTATTCTATTATATTATTTACACAAATATCATGTTTTAAGCATAAATAATATAAGCCTTATGCTTAAAACAAGAAATAATTTGCCAGTGTGGTAAGAAAATAAACTTGATGTAAGATTGTCTCTGAAAACAAGTCTTGTCATCTAAGGCAATTTAGCTTCTCAAGTAAATGCTTTAATGATGTTAAAAATTTGTGGTAAAATACTGATTAAGATTTTTTTTATTTCAGTGTAAAAACCTGATTACCCAGAAGGGAGGAAAAAACGCAGTAAGAGCAGCGTTGTGGAGTGCCAATTAAGCATCAGATCATTTTGTGGTGTTTGGTCTACGGTTTGCCAGCATGAGGTGAAATCTGTGCATCTATTTTTACTTCCAAAGGCTTGCATCCTACTGTGTTCATACTGGACACTATCAGAACATCACCAATTAACAGGCAGGTGCTAATAAGGTAGACAAAAGCCAGATGGAGCAGAAGATGAAAAAAGACAGGCTACAAGACGTTGCTTGTTCTTTTCATGATCAGAAATTAAAATATATTCCTACATGCACATTTAAGTGTAACTAGAGGAAATCGTTGCACAGCACATCTCACAAGGAATCTCCAACTGAGAGGAAATTATTTATATATTTATTTTAACCTTTTTTTTCTCCTTGTCTGAATTTGAATGTGGATTATTCATACTGTAGTCTACTCACATGGACAGACATCAAGGCATTCAAGGGGAATCTATGGGATTGGTGTCATGAAGCATGATTAGGTATATTTAAAACAAAGCACAATAATCGTTAAAAAAAAGAAGGAATGAATGATTTTAACCTTAAAATAATAGAACAGCTTAAAGACATTGGGTGAAATGCAAAGTTATACTGATCTCTCAAAGTTATATCTCTGGTTCTGTCTGGCACCATGTACTATACCAGACCATAGAGTGAGCCAAACCTCTCTCAAGGAAAGACTGAAATTAAACTCCTTGAAATTGCTCTCCACAAACCTGACCTTGAAGTTCTGATAAACAAAATCAGTGACCCTCAGATGGCTTTGCAAAGAACACGACTCTCTTGAGTGAACGGCAGCTGAGAGGGTTCTTATGAGACGGTTCCTTATACAGACCTGGGCCCACTCTCTAAACAGAACGCCATATTTCATAAGCAGCCAGACTGAGCCTGTGAAGACAACGTGAAGAAATAAAAGGAATCCATTTAGTACATTAGCAGGAGGTATAATTGGTAAGATCCGTTTATGTAATTGCACATATTGATTTTAGCTGTGATGATCAAAGTTAAAATTAAATTAAAGCAATGATGAAACATTGGGAATTTATATTTTTGAAACCCATCTCCAGTGTAGTGAGCAATGAAACAGATAGATAGATAGATAGATAGATAGATAGATAGATAGATAGATAGATAGATAGATAGATAGATAGATAGATAGATAGATAGATAGATAGATAGATAGATAGATAGAGCTTTGGTTTATTTACACACTCCCAATCACCGTTGCAGATCTGAACAAGAACACGTTAGCTTTCTTATTCTCTGTGGTCTGTGGACTTTTCCCACATGCATCTCTGACTCAGAGATTCTGCTCCAGGTGTTGGGATATCAGCAAACACTCCTGGGTATCTCCGTTCTTGGCCACCGAGTTGTTTGTGTAAGCTGTGTCTTTGTGAGGTGGAAGACTCCCAAGGCGTTTAATCTTCCAATACCACACGCTCTTAAATAAATCACAAGTGTGAGTGATTGGGCGTTGGACACAGTGGACGTTCAACAGGACTGTTCCTGACAGAAATCACTATTTATCTCAGGTATGCAAGGCATGTTCAAGGTTCCAACAAACCACTGAAATATTAACACTGCCCACCTGCACTTTTTCTCCTCGCTGTGAATTATACAAGACGGTCACAAAGTTCTAGCCATTTGCTATGCTAGCTAACTTACAGCCACCTCTCAGCACATCCCTTCCCTCATTCTCACTGGTTTCTGCTATCTATCTATCTATCTATCTATCTATCTATCTATCTATCTATCTATCTATCTATCTATCTATCTATCTATCTATCTATCTATCTATCTATCTATCTATCTATCTATCTATCTATCTATCTATCTATCCATCCATCCATCCATCCATCCATCCATCCATCCATCCATCCATCTATCTATCTATCAGACAGACAGACAGACAGACAGTCAGATAGATAGATAGACAGTCAGATATCTATCTATCTATCTATCTATCTATCTATCTATCTATCTATCTATCTATCTATCTATCTATCTATCTATCTATCTATCTATCTATCTATCTATCTATCTATCTATCTATCTATCTATCCATCCATCCATCCATCCATCTATCAGACAGACAGACAGACAGACAGACAGTCAGTCAGATAGATAGATAGACAGTCAGATATCTATCTATCTATCTATCTATCTATCTATCTATCTATCTATCTATCTATCTATCTATCTATCTATCTATCTATCTATCTATCTATCTATCTATCTATCAGACAGATAGACAGTCAGATATCTATCTATCTATCTATCTATCTATCTATCTATCTATCTATCTATCTATCTATCTATCTATCTATCTATCTATCTATCTATCTATCTATCCATCCATCCATCCATCCATCCATCCATCCATCATCTATCTATCTATCTATCTATCTATCTATCTATCTATCTATCTATCTATCTATCTATCTATCTATCTATCTATCTATCAGACAGACAGACAGACAGTCAGATAGATAGATAGACAGTCAGATATCTATCTATCTATCTATCTATCTATCTATCTATCTATCTATCTATCTATCTATCTATCTATCTATCTATCTATCCATCCATCCATCCATCCATCCATCCATCCATCCATCCATCCATCCATCCATCCATCATCTATCTATCTATCTATCTATCTATCTATCTATCTATCTATCTATCTATCTATCTATCTATCTATCTATCTATCTATCTATCTATCTATCTATCAGACAGAAAGACAGTCAGATAGATAGATAGACAGTCAGATATCTATCTATCTATCTATCTATCTATCTATCTATCTATCTATCTATCTATCTATCTATCTATCTATCTATCTATCTATCTATCTATCTATCCATCCATCCATCCATCCATCCATCCATCCATCCATCCATCCATCCATCATCTATCTATCTATCTATCTATCTATCTATCTATCTATCTATCTATCTATCTATCTATCTATCTATCTATCTATCTATCTATCTATCTATCTATCAGACAGACAGACAGTCAGATAGATAGATAGACAGTCAGATATCTATCTATCTATCTATCTATCTATCTATCTATCTATCTATCTATCTATCTATCTATCTATCTATCTATCTATCTATCTATCTATCTATCTATCTATCCATCCATCCATCCATCCATCCATCCATCCATCCATCCATCCATCCATCCATCCATCATCTATCTATCTATCTATCTATCTATCTATCTATCTATCTATCTATCTATCTATCTATCTATCTATCTATCTATCTATCTATCTATCTATCTATCTATCTATCTATCTATCTATCTATCTATCAGACAGAAAGACAGTCAGATAGATAGATAGACAGTCAGATATCTATCTATCTATCTATCTATCTATCTATCTATCTATCTATCTATCTATCTATCCATCCATCCATCCATCCATCCATCCATCCATCCATCCATCCATCCATCCATCCATCCATCCATCCATCCATCCATCAGACAGACAGACAGTCAGATAGATAGATAGATAGATAGATAGATAGATAGATAGATAGATAGATATTATCTGCACTTTGCTTGTTTGGAAGAGATTATCTGCACTTTGCTTGTTTGGAATTCTGAATCCTAGAACATTCTATCAATAAAAAACATATTAAACTTGGCAGTAAAGTTGTAGCTGGCTGTTAATGTTTTGCTGCAGTGTACGACACAGCTGGTGAAATTTAGCCTGGGGGAGCGAGTGATGGCCCTACACAACCCTCAACTGATGGCTGTGGGCATGTGCCCGCGGGGCACCAGAGTGAGTGGCCACAGTGAGGACAAATAGACTGCTGGATCGCACAGACACTGGCTTTTATCTAAAACAAAAAGAGGACAGTATCTCTATTTTCATCCACATATAACTGACACAAACGCCCCTATGAATGTGCTAAGTGTGCCTTTCATTTACCATATTATTCCATTAAATCAAACAAGCACACAGTGTTTTGAAAGTTACTGCTGAATAGCCTCCAGAAGTCTTAAATAATTGCAGTCCTAATTGGTGCCTTGTGTCACCACTGAAATTTGAAAACAAGCCACTGGCGCCATCGCAATTTTTTCTCCCCATCTTTATAGCATTGGTAGAATCCATTCCTCCATTTTTTTTCTTGGGAAAAGTACAAACACAGTGAGGGAAAACATTTGTGATGATAGAATTATCCAGTGAGGTATGGGGACACAGGCAGGATGGTGGAGAGCACAGCATGTCATTCCGTAACACCCTGCTGCATTCAGTTAATAAGCCCTAAATAATATCCTGTGACCAGCTTGGCCCTTTATCACTGGGATTTGCCCTGTGTAATAAAGTCAAATTAAGCTGGATCAACCATTTTAAACTGCCTTCACAGTGCACACTCAATGAGTCTCTGGACACAATGGACTGTGCTGGTTGTTAGCTGACTGTTCATAAACCATTGGGAATTATGCACACACAAGCATTTCCACTGACATCATACAGCCGCTTTCAAATGAATGCAGATATTTCAGAATTATTTTCTCCCAATTAATGTGACATTGCTCTGGATATTTGGTGTTGTAAGGGAATACACAATGCACAAGTGTTATGAATTGATAAAAAGTCTTGTTCTCTTGATGTTCTGTTATGTAGTCGAAGTCTTTAAAGGGACAGTTCACACAAATTGCAAAGTCTGACATCATTTACTCATTTACTTTTTGTAAATAAAATGAAAGTCAATGAGGTCTAAAACAACATTAGACTACATTAACTTCCATTGTATGGACGGAAAATGTCTCATATTCTGCAGAAAAACAAAAATGAATCAACATGAGGGTGAGTAGGCTAAATTATGAAAAAAATTTCATTGTTTTCTTTTAACTGTGAATGTTTCCTCTTTACTTTTATGTACTTATCTTGTACGTTCGTTTTAACATAAGGATCATTCATTTTCAGTGTTCATTTATTTTTACTAAACATTCATTTATTTGGACTCATTCATGTGTTGGTGGGAATCTCAAGTGATCAGACTGACTGAGAACGTAGATAGAAGATGCTGACATATATAAAAATCTAAAAAAACATTCTTCATAAGAATTTCCTTGTTATATTTTCGATGACTATGCACTTGTATCTTCATAAAATTACATGAATTGATTAAAAAGAGAAAGACGAGAGGAAACTTGCATAACTCTTCCCTCCAGAATTCATGCAAACCAAATGAGACGTAATAATGTAACATGATAGATTACGCACATCGGTCACCATTCTTTGCATAATTTAAACCACATAATGATCTATATTTAACTGTTCAGAATCTCCTCTCAGAGTCTATAAATACAGTGGGAAGCTACAGCGACGCTGACATTTGTATGGCCACTCTAATGACCAAATGAAGAAAATGTAATACTTTTGCTAAAAAAGGCTGAACTAAAGTTTCCTACAATAGAAGCGCATTAGATGATGAAAACCACTCCCATCTTTCTTATGACATAATACGTTGATGAACTAAATACTTTCAAAGGACAATGTGCAGGTTTAGAAAGAAAGAAAGAAATAATAAGAAAGACACAAAAATAACTTTTCAACTTAAACCCATTTAGTCATTGTTGCAGAAACACAAGAGTGCCAGACTTTCAACTTTCAGGTAATGGGCTCTCTGAGTTACTTTTGTCAGGGTTGTTTCATTCGCCGTCAGAAACATGCTTGAATTATTGTATTGATTTGTTTAGGTGTCAGGCAGGCTGAAGTATAAGACCTTGACCCAGTCCGTCCATGCATTATCAGGTTTCTTTATCCATGGCATTACAACTGGCAGCAGTTTCAGCCACGTTCAGCTCTGCCGTTGGCCACGAATGAGACATCACACTTCAGTTACGTCCAGCACTATCTATATAAAGGGGGCAGAATCCAGTTAGTAACAGAAAGGGTTTGTAAAAAGGATTTTTCTGGGCATCTAAACCTGACTTCCCTCCGCTGCCCAAGGTCCCACTGCTCTTCAAGGTGACTAATTTCATTTCCCTGATTTAAATGACCTTTGGCAGAGATGTTTTGACTGTAATGATTTCCTGTCCCTTCTGTTCAGCCAGTGGAGCGTTCTGAGTGGACAGGAGTTCTGCTTTATGTCCTGGTGGCTCAGATAAAATGTGTAATGAGTTGTGCAAAGATGTTCGTGTGACAGAGGTAGTGACTGCCAGGTTTGGCACTTCAACACACAGTCTCAACTACCGTTCACCTCATCAATCTCAATTTACACTTTGATGCTGCGGCAGAGGGCCTGGCAAAAGATGTTTGGGTTGGTTTACTGTCCTACTGGTGGAGTTTAGTGATTATCAGCTATATTAATACTAAGTTCTGTCATGAAACTCTAGACGGCAAAGACTGATAGGTCCTTAACTCAATCTCCTTGCAATCCCATCGTTCTCTATAGGACACAGCTGATTGGTTCCTGTTGTATCAGTAGCCAATGAGCTTTCTGCTCAACTTTAAAATACATTTTCAGAGGAACTCTCCACCTTCCACTGCTCTACCTGCATAGATCTGCTATGGGTAATTCGTGTATGCTTTGTTCAGCAGCAGCATGTCTTACATGCTCACAGCAGCATGTCTGTGTATGTATTGGCTGTAGCAAGCAGCAGCAGGAATATCCAACAGTAGCAGCAGCGTAGCAGATCTATTCTGTCAAGACCAAACATATTAACATTGTCATATCCATTACCGTGCCAAACCCTTCAAGAGTTGTCATGACAGAAATGTTTTCAGACGTGTTTTCAGGCTCTGCTTCTTTGCCAAGGGGATTTTCTGTTGCTAAATTTGATCAGTAAAGTTGCACCTGCACAAATGTCAAAACATCTCCAGGAATTAAAAAAAACCTCAGACCCCAGAGGGTTAAACTGAAAATGTTGTCATCCTCTTCCCTTCCCTCACTTATTCTATACAACAAAAATGCATAATGATTTTCAGGGTTTATTAAAAACCATATATTAGTTGGGGATTTGAACCCTGGTCCCTTTGCTTGCTAAACAAAAACTGGAACCACCTGAGTAACACCTCTTTCATGTATCACATACATTTAGCTTCTCGAAGCACTTTGAGTACTATATATATATATATAGATCATAACATAACAAACACTTAGATCCTCGCCTCACCTCTTTCTTACACATTCGCAACACACTGGATGTTTTCCACACTTTACACTGTAAGCATGTATTAGCTAGTTCAGTATATTTTTGTGTCAACTCTGCAAACATCTGTAGGGCAGCGAACTTTCCAGTGATTTCCGCGTGGCACAGATGTCCTTCAGAATTCTGCATAAAGGCACAAGAAGAGACGGAAAGTTTATGATTTATAAAATGTGAGCAAGGAGGGAAAAGATGGATAAATTGTTGAGTCGTTTGAAAATGTATTCATATCCCGCTCTCCCATACCACACAAATTTTTCATTTGTGTGGAAATGACTCTGTAGTAGACTTTTGATTTTTTTGACAATATTGAACATTAAAGTTATGGCAAAGTCGTCCCCTGTAGCCAAGCTTTTCTCATAACACATGAACACGTCAATGCAAAATGAGCATTTTGCAGTACCTGATAGACAAATGGGTTGGCCAAGCTCTCTGGGGGCACTGCTCTCTGGAGAGGAGAGAAATATTTGATGTCAGGTTGCTAGGGCTCTTTACGTGTGTATTAATACAGACAGTATGAAATATGAACACACATTTTAATATGGTTAACATTGAGTTCTCCATACTGCCTTGTGCAGTCTTGGAAGCATGACCCGGGGAAAGAGTGGCTCTTTAACGTATGAAAATGCACTCTTTAAGTGCTTTGTTCCACTCTATAACAGGGAGGGGAATCCGGAGGCAGTGAGCAGCCTGGAAGCCCTGGGAATATCATCTTTAACAAAGAGTCTGTCTTAGACAGGCGCCCAGCAACCAAAGAGCTCATCTCAACATTTCAAAAGTGTTCCATCACGTTTCATATCCAGTGGCTGCTCTCGGAGTGTGGAGCTGAATTCAGAAGTCACTATTCTTTGTTTGCTTTTTTTTAACCTGTTACGAAACGCCACAGAAGTAACTCCAGTGTTAGTAGCCTACTGTTAAAAGTTTCCATAATATCATTCTCACTTCTTTTTGAATTAAAAGCCCATAAGTGTCATGCCCATTCAAACATGCTCCCTTGGGAATTTGATCCAAGTGGAAATTATAATGTAACCTCCAAAATAACTTACTAACTAACTTACTAACTAAAGATTGTTTACTTGAAACAATTCTGTGAAAAAACAATATTTATATTTTCTTTTAGTACATATATTAATATCAAAATGTCAAAGTTGATCTTCTTCATACAGCGGAAATGAATGCTGATAACTGGATGTCAAGTTCAAATGGGATTTTGATTTGGTTTGTTAGTTTGTTTTTGGATTATTTAAAAAAAAAAATCTGTTAGTATTTGAACCTATCCCTATATAGTAAAATCTTTACTTTGTTTTTGGGTCATGTCTTATTCATTATTATTCATAATAAATTAAGTGAACAAGGACTTTGATATGCGGCCCCTAGAAATGAAATGAAATGAAATGAAATGAAATGAAATGAAATGAAATGAAATGAAATGAAATCAAATGAAATCAAATGAAATCAAATGAAATCAAATCAAATCAAATGAAATCAAATCAAATCGAATCAAATCAAAAAATATTATGTGTTTGACAGACACTTGAACAGACATTGCCGCTTTTCGGTTCAGGCAAGCTGTTTAAGGCCAGAGTGCTGACTCAGTAGCCCTGGAGGCTAGAAAGAGACTGGACCATATAAAGCTCTGCTGCTTTCATGGGATATAGTCACACCTGCTTCCCACGGTAGCCTACTGTCTTCCAATCATAAAGCTGCATTTAGGAAAGAACAGATGAGCTGTTGGACTGCTTGAACACTTCCTCTGTAAGCACATCGAGCTGCTCGGATGAGTCACTGTCACAGAGAACAGAACTTTTTTTCATAAATGTTATTTGCTTTTCAGAAATAGATACACCTTTCAGAAGCACTGTACTTTTCTTTAGCGAGCATCATAATATCATATCCAAAAACACTCATTTAGGTGACTTAAACATCTATTCAATGTGTACACTACTGTGCAAAAGTTTAGGGTCAGTAAGATTAATACTTTTACTCAGAAAGGACCCATTAATTAAATTGATCAAAAGTGGCAGTAATTTTTTTACATTGTTATAAAAAAATTATATTTTAAATAAATGCTGTTCTTCTGAGCTTTCTAATCGTCAAAGAATTCTGGAAAAAAATGTAGCACGGTTTCCAAAAAAATATTAACAGCACTAATAAGAGCACAAGAGCACTAAATCCGCATTATAGAATGATTTCTGAAGGATCTTTGTCTAATTTGATCTGGGGAGAATTTGATGAGAAATGGTCATAAGTTCATATTGAAATCCCTGACCTGAGCACAATTTGAGACATTGTTGAGATCTTTGCTTAAAAACCCGAAAATACATGGGGTCTTTTCTTGGCACAAACATTTAAGCAAATTCTCCAGTTAATCTCATTGCTGTCTAAAAGAAACAACTGAGATTTTGAATCCATATGAATCTGCTCCTTTTTATTTAAATATTAATCAGATGTTTGTACAAAAATACGATGTTTTAAATGCTTTCCACATTATCAACTCTTTCACAAATGGCGACATTCCCTCTGCTAATAAACCCAGCTAACAAAAATATGTTCTAGAATGCTTTGCTAATGTTCCCATTAAGTTATAAAACCTTAATTTTTGAATGTTCTCTGAACAAGGTCTCAGGTTATGGCATCATTGCCATAATTAAACACAAGTGGCTCTTAAATCAGGTCAAGCAACCGTTCTTAAAGACGACTTACAAAACTCCGCTCTTTTAGTGTGACTTGCTGCGGTCCCTCGGTGCCTGTGATTGACAGGGCCTTCTGAGGACTCAGGAAGGGCTGACAGTGTTCTCCACACCTCTTCCCACACGTCTTTGAAGCCCAGGAGCTGAGCAGCGTGCCAGAGCTATCGAATGATAAGGGCTTGAATTAAGGTTCAGCATGAGTTTCTGGCAGGGAGAAGGAGAGAGAGAGCACAAATTAACATAGAAAGGGCTTGTTCAGCATGGCCCCCTGCATCCCGGTAAGGTCCCACCGCCTGCCGGCGTTGCCAAAGCTTTGTGATCAGAGTTACTAACTTGCTCGACCACTCTACACATTCCAATGAGCTCATTTAATCACAAATATTTTAATTTGTTGTTCTGATATATTCTGAGTGAGAGCTTGTCACATAAACACCTCATTAAATAAAGTGATTTCTTATGTTTCATAAGTGGAACAGACCTCTGAAGACCCCTAATGTTTTACATAATTTATCCAAAACACACTTTCAAACACTAAGCAAATATATTTTTTTATGTAAGTCCAAACACTCAAGCTACTTTGGAAATGAGGTACACAAGTCGCCAGGTACTACACAGTAGTTTATGCTGTAACCGAATTACACAAATATACAGTAAGATTGGCCTCATGATGTTCGTTCAACAAAACATTCAGACTAAGATGGATTGGACAGCAATGGTCAAAACCTTTTATCCTAAGCGACTTACGAATGAGAGATATGACAAAGTGATTCAATCTAAGGCAATAACATGAGCAGAGAGTCTGAAAGAGTACAGTCTTTTTATGATGGATGGATGGATGGATGGATGGATGGATGGATGGATGGATGGATGGATGGATGGATGGACGGAAGAACAAAGTACATTAAATACTGGATGGATGGATGGATGAATGGATGGATGGATGGATGGATGGATGGATGGATGGATGGATGGATGGATGGATGGATGGATGGATGGATGGAGGGATGGATGGATTTATGGATGGATGGATGGATGGAAGAACAAAGTACATTATATATTGAATGGATGGATTGAAGGAAGAACAAAGTACATTATATACTGGATGGATGGATGGATGGAAGAACAAAGTACATGATTACAGTATATTGGGTGGATGGATGGATGGATGGATGGATGGATGGATGGATGGATGGATGGATGGATGGATGGATGGATGGATGGATGGATGGATGGATGAACAAAGTACATTATATATTGGATGGATGGGTGGGTGGTTGGATGGAAGCACAAAGTACATTATATGCTGAATGGATAGATAGATAGATAGATAGATAGATAGATAGATAGATAGATAGATAGATAGATAGATAGATAGATAGATAGATAGATAGATAGATAGATAGATAGATAGATAGATAGATAGATAGATAGATAGATAGATAGATAACTTATGATTAGCAGAGTCCATGAATATTGTGACAAAGTACACATCTCTATGGCATTGCCTTATGGATATTCCACAATAAAGCTCACAACAATATGTATTTATGACAAAGGCTTTTGACAAAGTGCATTAACTCGTAGTTTAACAGCGTGGAGTTGATAAACTTTTCACCATTCAGTTACCAAAGAGTCTCACCAGGGAGATATTGAGATGTCCCTCTCATAATGTGCAGGGTTCAGGTAATTTCCCTGCAGGATTTGTATTCTTCCTCTTTGATGGATAGACAGGCTATCCAGGAGGATTAAGGGGGGCTCTCTGTGATTTCTTTTTCATTTCTTTTTAATGCCAGTGGTCTGTAATCTGTCATCCAACATCCGACTGCTGTGACACACCGAATTTGGGGCTATTTCTGTTTTGCTGCTATGTCACTATTATAAATTTGACTGTTTTCCGGTTTGTTGCATGCTAACTGATCCAGAAGATTGCAACGATCTTGTTTGCTTGTGAAATGCAAACTGTGAATATGAATAAAATGATTGGAAGAGACAAAACTGTTGTCTTGTATTCAGTAATTAAATAACACATCCTTAAGATGATCTGTTAACATGATCATATAGCTTATGAGTTAAGCAAATTAAAGAATATTAAATAGCAGCATTTACCCATTCTGTCCCATTGCACAATCAAACCTGAATTATAGAAATTTACTGAACCTGTAAAGACTGCAAGAGGAGAAATAACTCACACAACGGATTAAGGGATAATGGATTTGCAAGAGCTTTGTTTGAAAGACTTTATTACGAGTTTATTTGGAGGAATGGGGATTTAAAGGTGTAAATGCTGTCTGGACTCTTAAACTTCTGTCATTGAGCTGCATGTTCATTTTGTCACCAGTGTGATTTAATATGGCACAAGCTAATCTGGCTCAAAACAGAACTCTTGACTCTATGCTGAAAGATTTCAGACAGATTCAACTGCCTGTGCAGAGACAACTTTAAGGACAACATTTGTAGGTTGATTTATTGGTAACATTTTATTTCGATAGTCTACTTTAGACAATTTAATAACTATATGTAACTTTGCAACTACAAATGAAATCTGCGAAAGTTCGTTCCTCCATTGACAGCTACGCAACTAACATTTTGAAGCTTCAAAACTCTCATGGAGATCATAAAACTAATCCATATGAATTGAATCACATTAAACATTCATCAACACATCAGTTGTGGTAAATGGAAGCTCAAACATGTTCACTTGACATGCGAGAACCAATGAGGTTCATAAATGAATAAATAAATGAAACATACAGATCACCGATCCAGAGATATGGAGCCTGGCTAACAAAGGTTTCCAATCTTGGAGAGTTTTTTTAGTTGTTTTAGTTCAATTGACAGATGCGTTTGTCCAAAAAGAACCTAATTTGCATCCGTAATTTTAAACAATTCATGCATTCATGGGTGTCAAACCAAGACCTTGATGTTGCTAGCATCATGCTGTTGTTTCTGAGATACTATAATATGCAAATTGAATGCTAAACGCACAGCATAGAATAAAAAAAATAACTGTATGTAATATTTAGCTTCTAAATTTTGCGTTCCTGGAGATAGAGAAATCTGTGTGAACAACACATTCCTTTATTTTGAATATATTTGCATTATGTAATGCCTCAAAAACACAATAAACATAGCATGATATCAGTGGGAAAACAACAGAATTGAGTATATTTGATGAGCGCTGGAAACTGATGTCAGACCAGGTTGGATGTGTCATGGGAGAGTTTTAGGGCACAGATCAATGGTGTATGCCCAGTCCTCACTCATGACATTTTGAACCTGTGTACAAGGTTTCAACCACAACTATTCAATGCAACTTAATATATCACAGCTCCTACTGTTTTGACAGAGATTACAACCCCCCCGTGATCTAGTGTACAATTGATTTCGCATTGGTTTTTACAAATAAACCAAAGGGCAAAGAGGGGCAAATAAACAGACAACAAATATTCCTTTAGCTATTTAGTATGGAAAAACAACACAGCGCGGAGTTAGCATTAGGAGGATTATCAATATCCTAACAGACAAATAAAACCTCATTGACATAATCAACAACAACAAATCAGGGATGTTTTAGTACAAATTGCCCAGATTAAGGATCGCCTGTGCACCTCCAAATTGCTTTGTACATGTTTCACCGGTAATGCCTAAAGTTCTGCGACTGCCATCATTTAATTTCATTTTGTGTAAAGCTGGACATGTGGAAAACAAGATAATAATGCTTGAATACTGTATAAACCTGACATTTTTACACATTTAACAAGACGTTTTAATTCAGCTGATCCGATTTTCTTTTGTCTAAGAGCACTTCACTTGAAGAAAGATGGATTAATTGTGACTTGTTTACATACATTTATCTATCTATCTAGACTCTAGTTACACAGACTCTCACAGCTGAATTTCTTTGAATTTCCATCATTTTAATTAGACTTACATTCCAAATTTCAAATCCGCATCTTGTTTGGTACATCAACTTGCATTTAGGAATTTAATTGGAATTTACAGCATTAATTGAATGTTTGGGGGCAGTGATATTTATTTGTTGTTAATAATATTTGTTTGCAAGAAATTATTTATTTTTTCAGCAAGGATGCATTAAATGTATCAAAAGGGACAGTAAAGACATTTATAATGTTATAAAATATTTTATTTCAAACAAATGCTTTTATTTTAAACCTTCTATTTATCAAAAAATCCTAAAAAAAAATTTTTTTTATCAGTTTCCACAAAAATATTAAGCTGTTTTCAACATTTACAATAAGAAATGTTTATTGCATGAGCAACAAATCAAAACATTAGAAACATTTCTGAAGGATCATGTGATCATGTTCCATTACAGAAATAAATTACTTTTTAGAATATATTTAAATAGAAAAGTTATTTTAAATTGCAATTGTTTTTACAATTTTTTGTTGTATCAAATAAATGCAGCCTTGGCGAGCATAATATACTTTTTCATAAACATGAAAAAAATCTTTCCAACCCCAAACTTTTGAATGGTAGAGTAAAAGGCATTTTCAATTTAATTCTGAAAAGCACAAACTAACCTTTCTTTCTACACTTTATTGCTCTCTCTCTTTCACGTCCCAATAGACAGGAGGAGTACTTTACAGAGAGCAGTGCGGTGACGCCTACAGACTTGATTCCAGTCAATACAGAGCCACTTCATTGATCAAACATGCATCTGAATGAACTGCAGGCTGAGGTGTTCGCTTTCACGTCCCAGGCGGCCGGTGCTGCCTTACCTAAAACTGTAGAACCACAGCCTTAAACAAAAGTTCAACTCCAACAGGAGAAGCCCAGAGCAGTACGAGAGAGGTCCTAGAAAACAAAAACTTCTTTCTCCCATGTACCCGTTCGTTATGAGCCACATAAATATTTAGTTCAGTCATGACACTGAATATTTAGTTCACACATGACACTAGAGGGCGCATGTTGATAGGTCACATCATTAACACATGGCACAAGCTGATTGGCCTTTGCTGATCCTGCAGCAAATGAGATTACTTGCTCAGTCTGGTTCATTGTTTGCTATAAGCTAGTCCTGCGGTACGCTATCAGAGTTTCTTTGAAACCCTCCACCTTCCCCAGCTCCACCTGCCTAGATCTGCTACGGAATTTATGTGTGTCTATTTATGCAGAAGCAGCATATCTTACATGTTCATATCTGTGTATCTATTAGCAGTAGCAAGATCATACTTATTCTGCAGCAGCAGCAGTGATAATCCACAGCAGAAGCTTAGCAGATCTAGTCGGCCAAGACCAAATACAGTCTCTTGCTCTTTCGGCTTGCTCTCTTGTTTGTCAGGGGTCGCCACAGCGTAATAATCCACGTTTTACGCCTTCCTGCCGCAACCCAGCACTGCATTAACTCATGCAATCCCAGTGCTGGGACACAAGACCAAATACAGTAACATTGCCATATTTAATAACATGAAAACTATTCAGAGAGTTGTCATGATTGAAATCTACAGCTGTTTGGCCACCCTACACCATCTGACTTTATCCAAATACTCTCTTGTCTCTTCCAACTCAAATTGAAAAGTCCTGCAGTCTTAGAAGAAAAGCTTCTAAATAAAACCTTAAAGGGTTCTGTCAGGCGCTTTATTTAGGGTTCCCATTAGGGGATCATTTCATGGATTTAGTTTTAATAAATTAATTTGGTTGAAATTAAATTTCATGAATTAAGCAGCACATAAACATATTTTATTACTTGAAAAAATGGAAATGACCTGTTAAACATGAATGTATTATGAAATCATTTAAGACATTTCTCCTTATATAGAACCTTTTTGGCATAAAGGGTTCTTTATAATTGAGTCAAGAGCCCTAGGGTTCTATACAGAACCCAATTGAACCTTTTTTGAGAATGTGTGCTTTTCTCCATTGCTTGTCTCATGTTCCTATTTACCAAGGGACATTGAGACACTATTTTGAGCCCCTTCTGTAAATAACTAAAATGACTTCAAAAAATGGGTCAGCGAAATGTTATTTGACCTTAGATTTTTAAGTCTGGACACGCTCGTGTGAATTAAACATTTCTTCCCCCGTCTTTATGACAGATTTCCCGAATCATTAATTTCTGCCCCTTTTCCCAGAATTAAGAATTCAGAGGCCCCTGTGTGAACCAAGCCCCGAGCCATATGCTAAAATTAGCACCTTCAGAGAGGAGACTTTAGTTACCTTAAACTGCCTGCACACTCTCTCTCTCTCTTTCTCATTTTTTGCTCCCTCTTGGAAAGAAAAAGCACTGGATGTCATGCTCCAGTTTGTACTAGATTGGCCTTAACTATGCAATCAGAAAGCAACTTATCGTAATCAAGTTATTTTATGCTAAGCATTTTCAAGTGGTAGTGTTTAAGAATTAGATTATGTAAAGGGTATTACTCACCCATGATGAGGAGTTCAGGAGACCTAATGGAGTTGTTACATTTATGTATCAACTTTGTTTAATGTGTTTCTGTGGAAGCTTGTTTTCACCTTAGAGTAAAAAATAAAACGAAATTGTAAGATAATGTTTAAAAAGGAAATAAAGTCACATTGTGAGATACAAAGTTGCAGCTGTAAGACAATAAAGTCACATTATGAGAAACAGTTATGAGAAATAGTCACACTGTGAGAAATAAAGTCACTTTGTAAGAAATAATATTGAGTATAACGTTTTTGAAAAAAAAAAAGTATTTTATGCTCACCAAGGCTGCATTTATTTGATCAAAAATACGGTAAAACAGTAGTATTGTGAAACATTAATACAGTTTAAAACCACCGTGTTTTATTTGAATATATTTTAAAATATTGTTTTTTAAGGCTGATTTTTCAGCATCAATACTCCAGTCTTCAGTATCACATGATCCTTCAGAAATCATTCTAAAATGATCTGATTTGCTGCTCAAGAAACATTTCTTATTATTATCAATGTTGAAATCAGCTGTGCTGCTTAATATTTTTGTGGATTTTTTTAGAATTCAAAAGAGCATAATTTATTTGCATTATAAATATTTTGTTTTGTATGCATCCTAAAATAAATAATTTCTCCCTTACTTAAAAAAAAAAAAAAAAAAAAAAAAAAAAAAACTCACAATTACAATTATCTTCTTGTTTTTATTCAGAGGTGGAAATGAGTTTCCATGTTTCTCTTTAAATTTCTTAGGCGAAAAACCAACAGACAACAGAAAAAGACAATTATTGACATGCATAAAGAATATAAAGTAGGGAGACCGGGGACAGTTGCAACACTTTTTGCATTTCTCTCAGTTACTCAGAGACTATTTGGACTAGACCAACCAAATTTGTATATATTAAACTTGCATCTGTCTGCTAATTACCCATACCATTTAAAGATGATTATATATGACATATCGTTCACAGTATTTATTTGAATGGAAGAAGTCAGATGTTGCAACTGACCCCGACCCAGGGGACGGTTGCAACACGTTAAAAATACCTTAAATTTCTCTAATTAATTTTAGCTTTTTGTCTCAATGAGCATATAATTCTGAAAATATTAACTGTTTTAGGCCTACTATAATATTATAGTATTATTTATTTCAATAATATTATTGTAGCCTATAATTTATTTATTTAGTCATATTTATCAAATAACAGTTATTGAGTTTTGTTTGTTTATGTGTAGAACATAGGCCTACATAGATTCAGTGTGCAGGTGTTACAGATGCTATTCAATCTCTCCATATTTCAGTGTCAGACAGGAAGAATTGAACAATTTGCAATGCAACAAACCTTTATTAAACATGCATTTTATAACTTGTTGCAACCGTCCCCAACACTATCAGCCATGACAGAACATAATATTCCTGCTAGACGCAATGACTTTGACACATGCTAACCATGTCACTTAGAAGTCAACAAAACAATAATTCAAACTAAGTAAGTTTTGATTAATTCATACAAAATGTCTGGACAGTATGACAAAAAATGTATCTCATGAAAAATTTACTTTCATACCTCCAAAACAAGTTTTGTTCAATAAATGCAGCAGCAAATGTTGAATATGTCTACTGTCTTCTTGGTGGGGGGAGGGTCTAACTGTGCATGTGCAGTATGAGTGTCATCACTCTAGCTTGTTTCTGATTGGAGAAAAATGACATGTTGCAACCATCCCCTGTTGCAACTGTCCCCGGTCTCCCTAAAAATAAATAAAAAAGTCTATAAAATTAACATGGATTACAGACTTTAGTGACACTAAATGTGTAAATCAAATTTTTTTCTCTTGCCAATAACATGCAGAAGTCATATTATTTCCCTGTTATTGTTTAAAAGAAAAAAATGGAGAGAATGTTAGAACAGAAGACAGAATCCCAGGAGCATGACGAATGAAAAATTAAAGCTGAAGTATATTCCTCACGACACATTGTAAAGGCTGTCAAAGCGATGACGACACTCCCAGCCTAAGAGCAGGAAGTGTGGAACAGGACAAGAGAAAAGGGGCTCTAATGTGAGACGGTGGCTGCCAGGGTGAAGGGACAAAACGCAATCAGAGCTCATGGGCCGGTCTCAGATGGGAGGTGGCGTGCTGGAAGAGCGGAAAAGAATTGTATCGACATTCAGCGCTGTACAGGGCCAAGCTGAAACCATCTGTGTGGCTTCAGAGTCAACAAGCAAGACTTGGGAATTGAAGAGTTTACCCAAGGCTAGGTATTGATTTCTGTTGAGGGAGGCAAAAAGTGTCTGAGGTATAGGAACTGAGAGAGAGAGAGAAGCTGTCTTTCCTGCTTTTTATCTGATGGCATTTGCGGCTGTTCTTGAGGTGACCCGAGGTTCACTCTATAGCCTAAAAGGGCTTCCAATTTGCACATTTTCAAGGGGAAAAAAACCCTCTGATTGTTAGTATACATATTAAACTTACATGAGGTGACTGTAAAATATATCCAACACATTATAGTCTCAAAAAAGGCCAGTTTGTGCTCATATACATGTAACATACATATAATATATTTCACATTTTCACAAAAACGTTAAGCAGCTCAAACGTTTTCAACATTGATAATAATAAGAAATATTTATTGAGTACCAAATCAGCATATTAGAAACAAGTTCCATCACAGTCATACATTTAATATATATATATATATATATATATATATATTCAAATAGAAAACAGCTGTTTTAAATTGTAACAATATTTCACAATATTGCTTTTTACTGTATATTTGATTAAATAAATGCATTTTTAATGTTCTAAATCTTAAAAAATCTGAATTTTTTAACACACACACACACATAGTACATATTACTACTATTTGTGCAAATTAATGATATGTATCCATATTTCTGTGTGGTTAAATTGTCAGTTTAAAGCCACAATTATAAGAAATAAAGTCCCAATTGATGTGTAAAATTGCTAATAAAAAAAATCTAAATTGTACACAACTGTGAGATATAAGGTCAAATACTGTCACAATTGCAATATATAAAGTCACAGTGTTAGATATAAAATCACATTGTAAGAAATAGAGCCACAGTTATTAGATTTAAGGTCACATTGTAAGATATCAAGTTGCAATTCATTTTTTTTTTTTTTACTTTGAGATGGAAACAAACTTAAAAAAACTAACTTTTAATTATTTTAGAATTTTTCCAGCTAAAGTTCACAAAACATCCAAATCAGCCAAATACAACAGTGTGTTGAAATATTTTTGCCAGCTTGTTTTAAAAAACTCTTTCCCCACTTTGGAACAATACTGTGTTTTTTCCCAGAGAGATCAGTAGCTGTGTCCTAAACACACGCATGGGAATGCGATAACGGCCTCATCAAACACTCTCTGCGCAAATAGTCCTGTGTGCCACCACACACTCTAAACACCAGCACACACATCTCTCATCTGCAAACCTGGGCACGAAACAAATATGAAATCACCCGGACGATGTTCATTTCTCCTGTGACTGAGTTTCATGCAAGATGCATCATCTGTGCTATTTTCTTCCATATGATAATGCAGCGCATTATTATATCATATTCCAAAAATGACAAGCGCTAGCAGACTGTGGCGCTCTTATCTCTGAGCTATGAAAGCAGGAAACACATTAATCTTAGAGGTTGTTGGTCTGTCTATATCTGTGGTTGAGTTTCTTCAGCTTCCAGAAGGGCCTATGATCCTGTACCGGGCTCATGTTCCTTTCTGTAAAGATTTTCTGCAACCGTATAGCCTTGCAATCTGTCATTCATAAATATTTGCCATCAGAATGTGTTCAAGTCTAAGATTTCCTCCCACATTTCCCAATAGCTACATCGTGGTTATCCAAGTACAAGCCTGGAAGTTGGTGATGTAGGTAAGTATCATTGGAAATATTCGATTACAATAATTAAGGCCTCCGGGTCTAAAGTTAACATTTGGTTGAATGACTAACAGGAGCATAGTAGTGCAAAACCACAAAAAGTCCTTCACAACACATTCTATGATATAGACTTACATATACAGTTTGGTTCATTAAACTTTGGTTAATGAACAAATGTTCTTCCAGTAATGTTAATAGAACGTTTGTTTAAAGTTATTTGGTCTTAATAATTAATAATGTTCTAAAAATGTTAGCACAAAAACATTATTCATACATTGGCTCATGGACCTTTTTTTTTCTTTTTTTTTTTTTTCTGAAATGTTTGATGTTCATTCAACATTTTTTAATTGTAACTACTTCAAAGAACATTCAAAAGTATTCCGTGATGTGATCAAATGGAATGTTTCCTTAAAGGGATAGTTCGCCCAAAAATGATATTTAAGCCATGATTTACTCACCCTCAAGCCGTTCGAGATGCATATGTCAATCTTTTTTCAGACGAACACATTTTCAGTTATTTTAGAAAATGTCTTAGATCTTTCAGTGGTTATAATGTGAAGCAATGGGGTCCAGCTGATTCAAGTCGCAAAATGTGCATGCATCCTTCACAAAAATAATCCATCCGGCTCCAGGGGGATAAACGAAGGCCTTCTGAGGGTAATCCGTGCAGTTTTGTCGTAAAAATATACATATTTAAAACTTTATAAACGAAAATAACTGGCTTCCGGTGGCGGTCGGTGCGCGTTCATGGAGATGGTTGCTGACATATGACGTAGGACGTAGCGCAGGAAGCGTCGTGACGTAGACCGAGCGTGACAGCGCAGCTAGAGAGCAGAGCAAAACAAAACTCTACGTTCGCTCTACGTCACGACGTCATTCATCTCCATGAACGCGCACCGACCGCCACCGGAAAACTAAAAGTGTAAGAATAGCAGTTTTCAAAATAGTCTAAAAATACAAGCCAACAAGTAACAGTGTAGCATGAGAAGCTGTTGCTTTGTCACATTATATTCCATATGCAGGCAGCAAAAATGTAATATATATATATATATATACATATGTGTGTGTGTGTGTGTGTGTGTGTGTGTGAGTGTGTGTGTGTGTGTGTGTGTGTTACATATACACACAAACACACACGTTTGGTTTCTGTGTTTTCGTGGGGACTTTCCATAGACATAATGATTTTTATACTGTACAAACTGTATATTCTATGCCCTAACCCTGCCCCTAAACCTACCCATCACAGAGAAAAATTCTGCATTTTTACATTTTCTAAAAAGCATCATTATGTTTATTAATCCATTTGGACCGCTGGCTTGTCTCCACAATGTAGGTGATCTCACACACACACACACACACACACACACACACACACACACACACACACACACACACACACACACACACACACACACACACACACTGTTGTTTAAGTGTTTTGATCCACCCGAGTTTCCTTTGATTTTCTTTCTCACATGGTTGGTTTGCTGCTCTCGGTTGCCTGTAACACAATATTGAGGAATACATGGGACAACATGAGTGACCATGTTGATTGTTGTGACAGCCAGTATATCACTGCAGCAAAATGCAATTTTAGTCTATAGTCCCTTTAGCCTGTAGATCTTATTAGCTGACCATGAGAGAGGAGAAGAACAGCACAACATATAGGCCCACTAACACACGGTAAGGTGTGTGTAGACAGACGGAGAGGAAGAAAATGCCCTAATACCAAGATCACTGAAGATTTTTCCCCTCCAAATTTGCAAGCAGTTGTCCTTATAAAGTGACAGAAAATCAGAATCGCAATTTCATTAGCACCAGTTTAGCATGCAGTATTTCTGCCCAAAACCTGCATCTTATTCACTATTAACTACCCACAATGAAGTTGAACTAATAAATATATATCATGGTTTCCACAAACTTATTAGGTAGTACAAACAGTTCCCTTTCAAGGGAACTCGCGTTGCGTCGAGTTTGACGCTATGGGAACGCTTTGCGTGATGACGTCTTGAAGCACATGTAAAATCAGTCCAATGGTGTGGCGGAACGTCAGAGGCGGGTGACGTCACGTACCAGGAAGCTATAAAAGCCGGCCCGAAACAGAAAACGAAAGCTTTCTGAGTCTTCAGTTGCGCTCTGTGTGAAATCTGTCTGTATATTTGGTGTTGTCTGTCTATATCATATATATATATATTCAGTATGGCGAGCGAGCAGCAGTTTAGAGTGTGTGTCCATCCCTGCCCGCGTTATTTAACGGGAGGTGACACACACACTCTTTGTGTTGTTTGTTTGGGAGAGGAGCATGCCCAGTCAGCACTCGAGGGTGGTGACTGTGTGCATTGCTGTGCGCTTCCATTGCGTACGCTCCGATCCCGCTTGGCTCGGTTCAATCCCGACCACGCTCCCCAGGGCTCGGGTCCCGCCGCTGCCGAGGCACGGCGTCGATCTCAGACCTGGGGTTCACAGATGGATTTATCAGTGGATGTTGAGACGGGCTCTGCCTTATCTCAGCATCCGTCTGATAGATCCAGTGCCTCTTATCAGGGTGTGGAAGCACGCGCTGCGGTTTCTTCCCCCCCGATAGAGGTACCAGTACTGCAACTATCCAGCTCTGAGGAGTTGGATGTTGTGAGTATTGTAGCTGAGTCTGAGGATTCGCCACCTCAGTCTCATGCGTTTGAGGAACTGCTCGATGTCATTACTAGAGCTGTTGACAGACTGTCTATTGAGTGGCCAGAAGATAGGCAGGACGTTCGTTCGAAAAGTAAGCTCGACGAACGCTTCCTGCCATCTCGTGCGCAGCCCCAGCGCAGGAGCCTGCCGTTTTTCCCCGATCTCCACACCGAGGTGTCGAGATCGTGGGCGAAACCAGTGTCATATCGAGTGTATACTGCACAAACATCACACTATTCATCCATTCACAATTATAAAGAGCATGGTTATGGGGAGATGCCGAAGGTGGAAGAGACGCTCGCGAGCTATCTCTCTCCAGCAACGGCATTTTCTCTGAAGGCTCCTGCACTTCCATCCAAGCCAGTAAAAGTTACTTCTTCCCTGGTTCATAAAGCTTATGCCGCCGCCGGTCAAGCTGCAGCGTGTTTACATACAATGTCCATAATGCAGGCTTACCAGGCTGAGTTATTGGGTGATTTTGAGGAGGGCGGGGGTATTAGTGCTGATACGGTGTCTGAACTGCGTAGAGCCACGGATTTGTCTCTCAGGGCCACCAAGGAGACGGCTAAATCCATCGGCCGCTCTATGGCAGCCCTGGTGGCCACTGAGAGGCATCTGTGGCTTAACTTAAGTGACATAAAGGACAAAGAAAAACATGTTCTTTTAGATGCACCAGTATCTACGCAAGGGTTATTTGGAGACGCAGTTAATAGTGCTGTAGCGAAGTCACAAGAAGCTTCAAAACAGGCAGCTGCACTTCAGAAACTTCTCCCCCGCCGTTCTTTCTATGAGGCTGCTGAGCGGGAGCAGCCTCACTCCTCTAAAAAGAGCGTTGTGCACCGCGCCACTCAGAAACAGAGCGTTTCCTCCCGTGCTCCCCCACAAAAATCTCGGGGACACGGAGGGCGCTCTCAAACCCAGCAGTCTTCGAGGGGTAAAACGGATCTGCGGACCGTTATTACCGCCAAGAAGGCTGCTGGGAAAAAGTCCTGATGTTTGAGGGCTCAGGACAAATGAGGGTAGTCCCCCCGAAGCAGAGCGGTTAACACCTCTTTTCACGGTGCCCGTCTCTCTTCGGTGCCCTCAGGGGACCGTTCTGCCAACCCTGCCGCCTCCGGCGTTACAGGGCGCAGCGGTCTCCGGCGAGCACATATCTCAAGGTCCACCCGGAAACGTAGTGGCCTCGGGATGCCCGCCCCCTCTGAGGAGGGTGCTAGAGCAGTCTGTTTGGTCGTTCCCTGCCGGTGCGCCGTTACAGGGCGACGAACCGACTGCTCAACAGCAGGAGAAAAATACGGTGCCGTCTCTCTTCGGTGCCCTCAGGGGACCGTTCTGCCAACCCTGCCGCCTCCGGTGTTACAGGGCGCAGCGGTCTCCGGCGAGCACATATCTCAAGGTCCACCCGGAAACGTAGTGGCCTCGGGATGCCCGCCCCCTCTGAGGAGGGTGCTAGAGCAGTCTGTTTGGTCGTTCCCTGCCGGTGCGCCGTTACAGGGCGACGAACCGACTACTCAACAGCAACAAAATCCAGAAACCAGTCTCGAGAGACTGGTACCTCTAGTAGAATCTTTGACAGCGTGGAAGCTACTGTCAAATGTTTCTCGTTGGGTCCTGCAGACCGTGGAAAAAGGGTATTAGATACAATTCTAGTAACGCCCACCGCGGTTTATGGGGGTCCTGCCCACAATGGTGGGCCCCGAGCAGGTTCTGGTTATGGAACAGGAAGTAAACACTCTGTTAGAGAAAGGGGCCATAGAATATGTACCTCCCTCCAACAGGGAAACCGGGTTTTACAGCCGGTACTTCATAGTTCCAAAGTAGGACGGGGGATTGCGTCCCATTTTAGGTCTTCGAGTTGTCATGCAGCTCAAGTTCGAAATGTTAACATTGAGACAATCGTGCCACAGATTAGTCCGAGGACTGGTTTGTCACGATAGACCTCAAGGACGCATATTTCCATCCGTCCGTGTCATTGGAAGTTCCTGAGGTTTGCTTTCGGGGGCAAAGCATACCAATATCGAGTTCTTCCATTCGGCCTGGCTTTATCACCCCGCACTTTCACCAAATGCGTGGATGCAGCTCTGGCGCCTCTGCGCCTCCGGGGTATTCGCATCACGAACTACATCGACGATTGGTTGATTTTAGCTCAGTCGCATTAGATGGCGGTTCAACATCGAGATGTTGTTCTCGCCCATATGAAAGAGTTGGGGTTACGGCTGAACGCCAAGAAGAGTGTGCTTCTCTATTTTAGAGGACCACTTTTTTAGGCGTGGTTTGGGATTCAGTGTCGATGCAGGCGCGCCTGTCATCGCCACGCTTCGATCCTGGCAGCTGTGAGAAGTGTAAAGCTAGGCCAGCTACTCACTGTCAAACAGTTCCAGAGACTGTTGGGTCTCATGGCAGCAGCTTCCAACGGGATACCTTTTGGACTGCTGCACATGAGGCCCCTGCAGTGGTGGCTCAGGACCAGAGGGTTTTTCCCCGAGGGGCAACCCATTTCGCACAATCAAGGTCACGCGGTGATGCCTACGTGCCTTGGTTATGTGGAAGAAACCTTGGGTCCTGTCCCAGGGCCCAGTGCTGGGAGCTCCTTGTCGTCGCAAACTGCTAACGACGGATGCTTCCCTCACGGGTTGGGGAGCGATCCTGTGGGTCGCTCATCTCAAGGTCTGTGGGAAGACCATCATCGTTCCTGGCATTCTATAGCCTAGAGATGTTAGCTGTCTTCCGGGCTCTGAGGAGCTTTATCACAGGTCTCAGGGGACACCATGTGTAGTACATACGGACAACACGTCGGTAGTCGCCTATATCAAGGGGGTTTGCGCTGGCACGCCATATCCTCTTGTGGTCCCAGGGGAAGTTGCTGTCACTCAAGGCAGCCTACATCCCCGGGGTCCAGAATATAGGAGCAGACACTCTGTCGAGACAGGGGCCGAGGCCCGGGGAATGGTGGCTCCACCCCCGAGGTGGTGGAGCTGATATGGAAATTATAAGTGGGTCTGTTTGCGTCTCGAGAGACGTCTCACTGTCCACTTTGGTTCTCCCTCACGCATCCAGCTCCTTTGGACTGGATGCTATGGTGCAGACGTGGCCGAGGCTACGTCTGTACGCTTTTCCCCCAGTTGCTCTGCTCCCGGGAGTTCTGGAGAGAGTTCGCAGGGACCGGGTTTGCCTGCTTCTTATAGCCCCGCGCTGGCCGGGCAGAGTATGGTTTCCCGATCTTGTGTCGCTCCTCGACGGGCCTCCTCTGGAGCTACCCGTCAGGAGGGACCTTCTGTCCCAGGCGGAGGGCTCGATATTTCACCCCCGCCCAGAACTGTGGAACCTGTGGGCTTGGCCTCTGAGGGGGCCCAGCTCATAGAGTCAGGTCTCTCAACTGAGGTTGTTGAGACCATTCTACAGTCCAGAGCTCCCTCCACGAGGAAACTTTATGCCCTGAACTGGAGAGTATTCACCTCTTCATGTAGTGACCGTCGGTTGGATCCAGTCAACTGCCCAATTGGTACAGTTCTGGAGTTCCTGCAGGACTGGTTCACTGCAGGTCTGACCCCTCCACCTTAAAGGTTTATGTGGCGGCCATAGGTGCTTACCACATTCCTTTGGGTGGAATGTCTGTGGGGAAAGACCCCTTTGGTATCTCGTTTCCCTCGTGGCACTTGGTTTGCTCCCCTAATAAGGGAGGTCCAGTGTCTAAGCAAAGGATGAGCAGTGGGTGGTTGAGACTATCTCACTTGCTTATGAGGCGGCTGGACAGCCTTCTCCTTTGGCTGTCCGGTCGCACTCTACGAGGAGTATGGCGGCCTCTAAGGCCCTTATATCAGGAGTTTCGTTACAGGACGTTTGTGATGCGGCAGGCTGGTCCTCACCGCACACTTTCGTCAGGTTCTACTCTCTGGATCTAGACTCTGCTCCAGGGTCTCATGTTTTGTCTTCCTAGTGCTGCTCACCAGATTTCACACAGGACAGACATTTGTAGCTATGGAGGCGTTGGTATAGACGTTCCCATAGCGTCAAACTCGACGCAACGCGAGTTCCCTTGAAAGGGAACGCCTCGGTTACGACTGTAACCTCGGTTCCCTGAAGAGGGAACGAGCGTTGCGTCACCTTGCCATATCTCCTTCATGCCTGTCAACACGACTTCAGACTTTACGAAGCTTTCGTTTTCTGTTTCGGGCCGGCTTTTATAGCTTCCTGGTACGTGACGTCACCCGCCTCTGACGTTCCGCCACACCATTGGACTGATTTTACATGTGCTTCAAGACGTCATCACGCAAAGCGTTCCCATAGCGTCAAACTCGACGCAACGCTCGTTCCCTCTTCAGGGAACCGAGGTTACAGTCGTAACCGAGGCGTTTTCAACAATTGTAATAATAAATGTTTTTTAAGCACCAAATCAGCGTAATAGAAAGATTTCTAAAGGATCATGTGACACTGTAATAATACTGAAAATTCAGCTTTGCCATCACATGAATAAATTACATTTTGATATATAATAAAATAAAAATCAGTTATTTCAAATTGTAATAATATTTCACAATATGACTGTATTTTTGATCAAATAAATGCCTTGGTGCACATAAGAGATTTCTTTCAGAAACATAAAAAAAATCGTGCTACTCCAAAATGTTGAATGGTAGTATTTCTTCCAAATACTTTATCTATATTTCACAACTGCAACTTGATTTCTCAAAAACATAGACATAGACATATCACACGATGAAGTTTACCTACTCTGAAAAACAAGGTTACTTAAAAATAACATCTAAATGAGTCAAAAATATCATTTAATATTGCTGAATCAACCTAAATACATTGATTTATTCAAATAATTCGACAAAATTAATTTGCAGTTTACCACATTTTACAGTGTAGCAGCTAAATGCTGA
This sequence comes from Abramis brama, assembly GCF_963993115.1. Taxonomy (NCBI): domain Eukaryota; kingdom Metazoa; phylum Chordata; class Actinopteri; order Cypriniformes; family Leuciscidae; genus Abramis; species Abramis brama. The sequence goes on along the minus strand of NC_139986.1, from coordinate 22,047,024 downwards.
AAAAGTGCATTCTTCAAATCATTGTCTTTTCACTAAACATGCCCCTTCATATACAAACTAGGCTTGTAGAAATGATTAAGTATGTGATTTTTGGCACCAAACTGTTGGTAACACATTTGAAGTGGCCATGGACTAAATGTTGGCACAATGCAATCAAAGCTGCTGTGGTATCATCTAAATCATATGAGTGAGTTAAAAGGCCCATTATCAATAATCAGACTCTTATGAGACCACCAGTGTAGTGATTTACCCAAAATCCATCTCTGCCGCAAGATGAGGTCTTAAAAGCTAAGAGTGGAAAAGACTGCTCCTGATAGTCAGCATGGTGCTTTGACATTTGGACAGGACTGACAAATAGAAAAATTGCGGGGATGAAGGACACGTACTAACCCATGGCAGCTGTGGTGGAAGAGGGAAGACATCTGTCGGACTCTGGTTTCATCTCGGTTTAGGCTGCCAGACAGGGTATTTGATACGAGACATTTTGAATAAGACATGGTGGACTGATGCTCTTGAAAGATGTGACTAGAACGCTGAGTTTGATGGCGATCCATTATAGCTGATAACAGGCCATGTAACATTTCAAAAGCCTAACCTCACTCAGAAACCCAGTAGCACTGAAAACATCGCAGTATCCCACTTTGTCATTCTCCAAACCCAATTACCCATCAAAAAGTTTTATTTTGACATTTTTAGTTTACATATTTTTTTCTAGTTAATTATGTATGAATTCGGTAACACGAGCAATATATTTTTAGAGCATTTATTAATTTTTGTTAATGTTGATTAGTAAAAATATAATTTTTCTCATGTGAGTTCACAGCAGATTTTAATAATGTATAGTAAATGTTGAGATTAAAAGTAACTAACAAGAACTGTTCATTGTTAGTTCATGTTAACTCAACTAATGTTAACTAATGAAACCTTATTGTAAAATGTTACTATGAATTCTATAGCATACCTGGATCAAAGGATAATACTGATGTCAATGATTTCTTAAAATAGGTCTCATGTATTTTTTTAGCAGATGTTTATCCATAATATGTTAATGCAATGTTATTCACACTCACTGTAAAATGCAAATTAGATAGAATTATACTTCAACCCAAAAGCATCTGCACCATGTCAATGACATCACTTCAGTGTTGTGCTTCTTTTCCCTAGAGGGGAAAGAGCATCTTAGGTTTGTGGGGGAAAATAATCAATACTTGTCAATCAAAAGTTAAAATTGTCTCATCAACAGTTTTTAGAAAGCACACTAGAGAAAAAAACAACAACTATAATAATGATAATAGTCAATACTAATGATTGCTTATTAGTACGTTGCCTTTAAAAAAAAATGCTGTACAGCTCTACTCTGTTAATGGATTTTAAGCACTTTTCTGGTCCTTTTGGCCATTCATTTAGCCTACACAACAATGTTTTGGGGGCCTGAAAACGCAAACTTCGAAACGGTGACGTCAAGCACATGCGTATTATGTGTTCAGTATATAGGCGCATAGTGTCTGTTTCTTTACAAAGTGACATCGCAAACTACTAGTCTGGCAGCATAATACAGCTTTTTTAGATGCTTTTTGCGGATCCGTATGAACGGGGAACGTGTTGACAACGTTATCTTCTGTACGTTAAAAAGGCAACGAAAAAACTTTTCCGTTTTTAGTACATTGTTATCGTGTAAACGTACCCTTAGTCTTTAATCAAAACCATTCATCTCCGATCCTCTTCACGACATATGTCTCGGCAGAGGCCGGTGTTGTGCCGAATTTCGACCCCCGCCAAATTATTACCCCCCTAGCATTGGTAGGTTTAGGATTAGTTGTGGGGGAGGGGTTAGGATTTGGGGTGGGGTTAGGATTAGGCAATCTGACTTCAATGAGGGGGGTAATAATTTGGCAGGGGGTCGAAATTCGGCACAACACCGGGACTAAATATCCTCTACAACTGACTGCAATCTAACATTCAGATCTGCCCCCGGTTGGTTAGAAACGCCCACCTTCCAACGATCCAATCAATTCACGAAGGACGAAATCAAGCCCCGCCCTACATTTTTCTCATTCCAGAAGCCGTTTCACTCGAATACGTCACAATAGAAAAGACTAGCGCAACTTCCTTCCTGCATGCCGACTAAAATGCGGGACATTTTTGGCAATAGCCAAAAATATTGTATGGGTCAAAATTATCGATTTTTCTTTTATGCCAAAAATCATTAGGATATTAAGTAAAGATCATGTTCCATGAAGATATTTTGTAAATTTCCTACAGTAAAGATATAAAACATTTATTTTTGTGAGTGAATGCAGCACAATCGCGAACATAAATGGACAAATTTAAAGGCGATTTTCTCAATGTTTCGACTTTTTTGCACCCTCAGATTCCAGATTTTCAATAGTTGTTTCTCGGCCAAATATTGTCATATCCTAACAAACCATACATCAATGGAAAACTTATTTATTCAGCTTTCAGATGATGTATAAATCTCAATTTCAAAAAATTGACCCATGTGACTGGTTTTGTGGTCCAGGGTCACATTTTATTAGCTCACCAAAATGAAATTTGACTTGCATTTGGTGGTTATTAATTTTAGAATTTTAAGTGTGATTGTCCTGAACTCTAAAGCTGGATTTATAAAGCACTGTGAGCTTGCTCTGAACACTGCACACTCCGAGTCATTTTTTTTCCTACCTGAAAAAATAATAATAATAATTGTGTCCCCAGACAACAGAAAACAAAATATTAATGCATATAATTTTACTCTGTCCTTTTGTCTGAGTGACATGCAGTGAAGTTTTGCACGAGTGGGAGATTCATTGGGAATTATAAATCTGATCAGTGACAGGTCCATAGACACATCTACTGGCAGATTAATGAGCCGGATCTCCATGTGGGCTTCTGGTGCTGTCCTGACAGGCTTTGCTTCAATGATCATGCATTACTGAGGCATGAGGACCCTACCTTAAGTGTGTCTAAAGGGAATATCAGGGTCAGCTTGTGTTTATTTGCATTTGAAGATTTCTCCCGTGATGATGGGGAACTTGGATGATTTGATTGTGAGAGAGTCCTTGGTGAGGCAGGAGCCTTTTCTTTCCTACATTCACAGTAATTTGCCTGTCACGTCGTCCCAATGTCTGCAAACCGCAACCCCACAATTTCATCAGATGAAATTTCATCTGTTCTCTGCCTATTATTTGCAAAAATTTAATAACAGTAGCCTGACTAAGAATGAGCGTAAACAGAATCATATCCCTGCTCGCTCTGAAACGACCTGGATTTTACTTTTGATGTAAAGCTCCTTCTCCTGATTATAAAACAATCTCTCTCTCTTTCTGTTAAAAGTCCATTATGCTCATTGCCATTGTAAATACTGAATCTGAAAATGACATGGTGATCCCATGATGCTTTGGTTAAAGTACCTATTCTCAAAAAAAAAAAAAAAAAAAAAAAAAAAAAAAAATCATAAAAAAAGTGTATAAGTATACTTAAAATATTATATATTTTAAATATCTAAATTATATGCCAATCAATTAAAAATAATAATAAAATGAATTATGACATGTTTAGTAAAAAATATAATATACAAATCTCTGGAATGAAGAATATAGTATAGTATTAAAACATTATATTAACATATGAAGAGTTCAGATGCAAAAACCTCTAAGTGCCATCTGAAATTTTCTTCTAGAATGATCATTTTTATGAAGCTTGTATATTTAAGTTCAGTAATTTCACTTAAATGGCAATGGAAATTTCCTATTAATTGCCATTTAAGTGAAATTACTGAACTTAAATAACCGAGCTTGATAAAAATGATCATTCTAGAAGAAAATTTCAGATGGCACTTAGAGGCTTTTGCATCTGAACTCTTCATAAATACAGTATATGTGTGTGTTAATATAATTTAATAATTTTGTTAATTCATTTATTAAAATTATTATTAATTAATTCATGTAAATAATCTTAATATATTTAATTATAACAATTAAAAATGAATACAATTATTATATAAATCATTATGTAATATAATTGATTTTTAATTGATGTGTTTCATATAAATATTATATAACTGAGAAAACACGTAATATGCATGTTCATGATGTTACCGTTTTCACAAATTCAATAACGGTTGAATTTGTAATTTAGACAATAACGGTATCAATTTCAAAAGCTTGCGTTTTCAGGCCCCAAAAATGCCGTTGTCGTGTAAATGAACGGTCAAAACTCATTTAAAGTTTTCCATTTTTTGTTGAAAATGGTGTCGTGTAAACGGCCCCTAAGGGCTTAAATAGGCTACACAGTGAATGATAGGCTAAATTCAGAACCGCATACTAGCATTCTTCCTATTTCTGCCATAGAAAGATGTGGTAAAAGAATGAGTAGTATACTAGTATGCGCTTCTGAATCCAGCAGTAATCAAAAGAGCAGGGAACAGGTGTGTAACTTAATTAGAAACCATGGAAACAAACGAGGAACGAGAACTCAAGCAAAAAGGAACAAGGAAAACCAAACTAAGGGGCCGTTTACACAACACCGTTTTCAACTATAAGACGGAAAACTTTTAATGCTTTTTGGCCGATTATTTAGACGACAACAGCGTTTTGGGGGCCTGAAAATGCAAACCTTTGAAAATGATACAGTTATTGTCTCCATGTAAACTACAAAAACACGAATTTGTGAATACGGTGACTTTACAAAGTGACATTGCCAACTACTGGCCTGGCATGAATATACAGCATTTTTTATTGTTTTCGCAGATCCGTGTGAACGAGGATAGTTTTGACAACATTGTCGCCTGTATGGAATATATAGTGGTATCAACGTGATACAGGACACCCTACGAGACCTCTTATACTGTCAATAACTCTTGCCTAGATAGGTCATCATGTCAAGGTCACCACTTGCAATAAAAACTAACTCCTCTAAATTACACAGTGAAACGACATCACAGAAACCCAGACTGGTTGTGAGATTTGTTACGATGTGATATAGATGTGCTGAATGAGCCCCTCTGTCTCATGAGGCATGAACTGCGCTTCATTTGTACTAGAAAGCTGTTCTGCGGTGACAATACCACAATACCAGCACTACGGAGACGATGGCGGGGAATCTGAATGCTAGACCATCATTTCCAGCATCCTTCTCTCCTGACAGGGCATCAAGAATAATAAACAGTGATCCCGAGGGAAGACACGGCTCAGACCTTTGATGGAAATGAGGGTTCAGCATTTGGCAGCTAAAAAGATGTGATAAACGCCTCAGTCATGGGTCAGAGAGGCGGTCAGAGCGAGAGAGAATCTCTTGTTGATTGCATTCTCAAAAGCTGCTTTGTTTGTCGTCTGCTCGAAAACGGCCTCTGGACGTCTCTGTTCTGACAAATGAATTTGCTTCATTTAGAGGAATATTTTGCACAGCAGGTTCACACACTGATGACTTGTTTGCGCAAATGTGCTTTTGGTTGTGACAAGTCTAATGAGAGTGGCTGGATGGCAGATTGAATGCAAACATTGTTTCAGCACAAAAACTTGCATCTCATTCACTAACCCCCCCACAATCCACATCATGATCTGTGCATAAAATTTGGTTCTAGCACATTTTTTGAATGATTGCATAGACACTGAAATGTGTATTATTAAAATATTTACTGACCGCATTGAAAACATAAGCACTACCTTTCAAACGTTTTGGGGAAGTATGATTTTCTTTTTAAAGAAATAATTAATTTAATCAGCAAGGATGCATTCAATTGATCAAAAAATGACTTTTATAATGCTACAAAAATTATATTTCAGATAAATGCTGATCTTTTGAACTTTCTGTTCATCAAATGTTTTTATCAGTTTCCACAAAAATATTAAGCAGCATAACTATTGTCAACATTGATTATTAGAAAAGTTTCTTGAGCATGAAGTCAATATCATGAGACATTGAAGACTGGAATAATGATGCTGAAAATTCAGCTTTGCCATCACAGAATAAATTACATTTTAAATATATAGAATTAAAGAACAGGTGGTTTAAATTGTAATAATATTTCACAATATTACTGTTTTTACCATATTTTTGATCAAGTAAATGCAGAGGCAAATAATAATAAAAAAATCTTACTGACCGCAAATATTGGTGGTATTTCTTGTACCGTATTGAACAAAAATCAGATATTATTCAATGAAAATATTACAAATATATATAACATGTATTCAAACATGATGTACATGCAAATGTAATCTACAAATACTATGGGATCAAGGGTGCGTTTCCCAAAAGCATCGTTGGCCAACTATGATCGCAATTTCCATTGAACTCTATTGGTAATGACGGAACTTGCGACCATTGTGGGCTTTTGGAAATGCACCCCTGGCTGGTAATTCAGAAATAGACCTGTGGTTTGGCCACAAGGAACGCTACAAAACCACATTTTGATGTAGCAATGGACAGCAAACCAAAAAAAACACATACACACACAAACTGTTCCTGAGGAACTTTACATTTGTCTTCTGGAAACAAATATTTGGAAGGGGTCCTTTCATAGATTAGCTAGGCAGTTGCCAAGAAAACCTCTGCAAATGAACAGAAAATACACAAATGACATTTACAATCAAACAGGGAGACTGGGCTGTGGAGTCGGGCCAGAGAGAGGAGTGTTTGGTTTGTGAAGACTCAAATGAGCCAGTTATGCATCTGATTTATTGATTGTGTGGCAAGATGTTGCAGTTCAGTTCATAGTGAACCCTACTCAATCAACCTGACAGCTGCGACTCCGCTTCGACTCGAGCTGTCTCCAGCGTGGAAAAGGAATGTAGAGTTTGACTTCAGTCACTCCCATGGGGACCTACATTCTTAAACATTAATGCAAATTGCTTAGCATTCAGACCATCAGCACTAGAATATGCTGGTAAATGACACAAAAGATAATGCAACATGATCTCATTGGCTTTCATAGGTACGTACTGTGCATTTTCGACACCGAAACACACTATAAATGACTTAATCTATAATGTAAATGCTTTTTCATTTACAGTGTATGAACAACTTTGTGAAATGTAACGGGGTTTTTTTCTTTGAGGTACAATTAAATTCTTGATTTTTTGAAACACTAACAATTTAACAAATTTATTAAAACAGTTTACTTCTGTTCTGTCTGATTTCTACACTGCACAAAATGACTTCTTAATATGTTTTTAATTAGTTTGTTTATTTTACAGTTTAAATACCTACAAATACTTTGAAAGGTCAATTAGGTTGGGAAGCAACACTGTATATTACCGCACTTGTTTTAAGTGAAAGAAATATTAAAGATGTTTTCTGACAACTCTCTCAATATCTTATGCAGTTTTGCTTCTCAAGTAAATGTATCTTGTCATAAGGGTATTTAAACTGGAAATAATAATTATGAATGTGATTTTTACAATGTAAAGACTGATCAGTAAATGAGACAAAAACACTGGATTTCCACTGGAAAGCATAACATTAAGTTTATTTGTCTTATTGATATTTTTAATTGTTTTTGCATAAACTAAAATTTTTGATGAAACAAAACTTTATTAATTTTGCATCTCAAGTAAATGTAGCTTTATTTAAGAATGTTTAGATATTTGTACTGGAAAACAATACTAAGATTTTTTTTTTTTTTTTGCAGTATATGCATATTTCATATATTTAATGATAAACAAGATAGATACCATATGATTTTACCTTTATGTCCCATCTTTTTAATTTACAAATAAACTTTCCCAATCATTTACTGATGAATAAGAGTCCTGCTATTGTACTTGAGAATCAGAAAAAGATTTACATTTTAGATGCTGTCATTATGTTGATATTGTACATTTCATCTGAAAGTACAATATGTATTCACTGTACAAACAAAAATAAATGAAGACAAATGAGCTAAGCTATGTAACTACAGATAGTCAAGGTCTCAGTTATCTCAAAGGTCTCAAAAGCGCTAGGGAGGAAAACAAAATGTCCCATTATACAGTGCATTCTGTTACTAAACTGCTCTGTTGTGCAGTAACAGCCCCATGGAGAAGATGTTTGTGATGGCTAAGAGCTCGGTCAGCAATCTTCCCTCTTAGCCATCACCTCCAGGTGTCAGAAGCTCAGTCCTGCCACTGAGCCAGCATTCTTGAAGCTATCGAGTCTTCTCGCAAACCTTGTCATGAAGCTCTTGAGTGTAAATGTTACAAAAAAAACCCTCAAAATTAGTTAAACATTAGTAGGGTGGTCCGCATGACTTGTGTTATATTCCAAATCGTTTGAAGTCATATGATAGTCCTAAGTAGCCTATGAGAAATATTTTAGTCATAATTCACAAAAAATTGACACAGCGCTCAAATTACTTTAATAGTTCTGTATAATCAAATTCAGTTTCAAAAAACTATATTTTGATACCCTATTTTTGTTCCCCTGAAAAACTTAAAGCTATTTTAATTTAGTCCTGTGTCAAATGTAGCCTACTTTTTCGTTTTTCAGAGAACGCATGAGCGTGGGTGCCAGATTGCAGAGATTAAGTAAAACACCTGACAGAAAATGAATCCTTTTAACAGAAAAGCTCTGACTGGAAGCTTTAAACTCTTGGCATCTGGTAACCGCAAGCATGAAAGCTCGTAGACTGGAGGCTTGTACAGCAGTTTGTAATATAGAGAATACGAACTAGATGGTGCCGCCATCTTGGCAGGATACGCTATCCGTTGCCATGGTTACTTCGACAGTGAGACCGAGAGAAATAGCGGCAGAGAGAGAGAGAGCAGCTTGATATTTGTTTGCTTTTTTGCGATATGGCGCAGTTTCTTGCGAATAAATGGAGAAGGAGGAAGTGAAAGGACAGGGGCTCTATCGGGAGAGACTAAATAACAATTTATTTAGAGAAACTGCTTGTCACTAAACTGACAGCAGCGACAACAAGCACTCATGATTTCAAAAGCAACACATTTCAGCGCCAGATAGCCTTTTATTTAACACAAACGAACAAAATTAATACTCTGTTAGTCAACTAGAGTTGTTTAATTTGTTATAGATATATCTGTACTGCGAAATGTTTCAAAAATACACTTTTTTCAATGACGTACGACTCGCATTGACAGGGGAATATCCGATCTGTCCGCTTACACGACAGGTGCAAATGCACATATCCGATTCCTATCACATTTATTTCCACATATGAATGAGGCCTGAAAGCTCAAGTATGACTGAGCTCTCGCAGTTTACAGGTTTGTGGGTTTGTAAGTCTTGCAGAATTGTTCATAAGCTTCTAATGACTTAAAGCTTCTGAACTCTTGCATTGTGTATAGGCACTGATAACATAAACCAGGTAATTGACAATGTCAGGGTATGTGAAAGGTGGTAGTGCTTTCGTCCATTCTGTAGCTGCAGGCCGTATGGGTCCATGTTGTTGATGTCAAGCTCTCTAAATAAAGCTGCCTGGTGTTGTTATTTAGTCTCTCCCGATAGAGCCCCTTTCCTTTTGCTTCCTCTTTCAAAAAAAAAATATTTTAGTTCGCAAAAAAGCGAACAAATATCAAGCTGCTCTCTCTCTCTCTCTCTCTCTCTCTCTCTCTCTCTCTCTCTCTCTCTCTCTCTCTCTCTCTCTGCCGCTGTTTCTCTCGGTCTCACTGTCGAAGTAACCATGGCAACAGATAGCGTATCCTGCCAAGATGGCGGCGCCTTCCCGAAATGCAACACGGAGTGAAACGCGTGATGTCACATTCGCATTCTCTATCTGTGTTCTGTATTATTTGTATTATTTTTCTGACAAAAAAATTGTTTTTTTGTAAAGTTTGTATTTTTTAACTACATTTTAACGTCACTTTTTTCGTCAATGATATTGCAAGTTGATATAGACACAGTTAAATTGCATTTCCCTGAGAGGCTTAGCATTCTCTTTTTGCATTTTCTCAAAAAAGTTAGCTTTCCTCCGAGATGGTTTGTGTTCACTTGCAAAACATTTGTGATCCCTCAAAGTTTTGCATTCTCTATCAAAAGTTTTGCGTTCCCTCCCGAGAAGCCTTCTGGAAGGTTATGCATTTGCATTACATTGTTCAAGTGACGCAATTCCGGGAAAAAAAAAATGTTCCTCCCATGTGGCACAGATTATTTATGACCCACGAATGTGTAAGCATAAATAGGATCGGTTTCAGGTCAGATCATGCATGTGGAAATAAATCTATGAATCAAACACTTGCATTTACATCTGCCATGTAAGTGAACATCAGATATTCCCCTGTCAATGCAAGTTGAAGGTCATTGAAAAAGAGATGGTGGTGAATGACATCAACTCAGGAGGACCACAACCACGATCACATGACTCTTTTCAATGGTGCAATGGAGGACAAAAGCTTAAACCAATGTTTTGCTGACCTTGGATGCTGCGGAAAGAAAAGCTTATCATTTAATCTGTGTCCATTGCAAATCGAGTCGTTTTTACTTCCATTTTGGCATTAGCTTTTCCGGGTCAGTCATGACTATGTAATATATGATCAATAAGTTATGACCATGTGCTTTTACATTGCTTTAACTAATTTAAGCAATTTTCAACCTTTTTTATGTTATACAAGATTCAACTAATTTAAGTTTAATGTAATTTAAGTTGTAAGGACTTAAACATTCAAGTTGATTGTACTAAAAAATGAAGGCAGCCATTTTTATTTTTTTATTATAGTGTATCGGATATGGGTCACTGTCATCAAAAATAAATCGGATATAGTGAACAAATCAGAATTGGGCATCAAGACCTGCAGTGTAAAAGCCCAAGACTCTCTGTCTACATGTCTGAGATGGTCTCAAAATGTCCTTGAACAGAGATAGATGGCTCTGTTCTCTGGACTCAAGCTCGTTCTGAGTGTGATCTTTCATGTAGTTACACAGCAGACATTCATCATACCAGCGATATATCGTGGGCGGCCTGTCACCAAATATGCAGTTTTGATGTAAAGTGGGGAAAAAATCAATAGACGCAGATGTTAGAGTAGCTTTACTGTGATTAAATACAGTGCGCATTACACACTAAACAAGGGTTAAAAGCTCTCCTGTCCACGAACCTGCGATTGAGGTCATGTATTTGGGAGCATTCACTGTCCTTTTTCCTGTCAGTGTTCAGACTCCGTGGCTCCAACCAAAGCGGCTCACAGTCTCCATGGAAGAGGGAGCAATCCTATATATTTCCTATTATGAATCTATTTTTGAATAGGAATGAACATACGTAAGGGTTCCACACTGCAAAATATCATTTTCTTATCATTTTCCCTTGCCTATACGGACAGGACTAGTTTTCCCTGGGGAGGTCAGGCAAATTTGTGTTTCACCAATGTAATTTCTGATTTTATTCCCATCCAAATCCAACTTGTCTATGTACAAATCACAGAGCAAATTACCAATTGTTTTTTTCAGCTAATTCAAGAGTCCTAAGAGAAATGTCGGATAGGAATGTCTGTGATTGCGGTGTGCAATTTCTCCACAATGCTTCTCGTCATTTATTTGACCTTCATCGAACACCGTAGCTAAAGCTACATTTTCCATTCTGCTATACCTTCATTCTGGATTGTAGATCTTTTTGCCAGCATTCTAGGTAAAGAACTGCTGGCTTCCTGGTGGACAATAATAAAATACAATTCAGTTAATAAGGATCAGAGACTGATCAGAACCGCCACAGATGAAGCAAGTATTGCTCATTTCATAAGCACTATTTATTAATATTTTAATAACACTATTACAAATAATCTTTAGCATAAATCATACTGCACTTTTTTTGTTCTGTATTTTATGTTTTTTAATTCACTTGTAGCATTTTTGTTAGTGTTTTATTTAGATGTTTTATGAATTTAGATAAAACAGTAAAGAATTTTAATATGAGGCTTGTTTAAAAGCAGTTAAACCTAAAAATAATTTCATCATTTACTACTCACCCTCATTTCATTCCAAACCTATATGACCTACTTTCTTCTCTGGCACACCAACTAAAATTTCTTGAATAACTATATATATTTTTTTTATCCATACAACTAAAGTCAATGGGGTCCAAGTACATTTATTGTGTTTTAAGCACATTGGAAAACAAGACAAAATCCTTTTTTTTCTGTATTGCAATAACATAACACAAAGCATTCATCACAAAGAGATACCAATAATCAGTTGTACCCCTGATGGGGGTTCTATGTTTTGTTGATTAATATTGAATTTGATTAATGTGAGTGTCTAAAAATGGCACTGAGAAAGAGCACCAGAGAGAGGGGGAGAGAAATCCTTAAAATTCTAAAGTAGTTTGATTCAGATCTCTCTCCCAGCCTCTCCGTCTCCTATCGGTGCTCAGGCGAACTTATTATCTGCTCAGCATGTGAGAAGCGTCAGGTCTCCCGTTGATCTGCTTTGCCCTGAGGCAGTTATAATGATGAAGTCTGTATCAGCCATGTCACAGGAACACTGATTCCATGTAAGTTAACTAAGCAATGACTATCAGTGTTCCAGGCAACCATCAAAATCCTGCCCATATCTATCAGCACGCCTGGACCGTTACTGTATTTTCAGATGATTTCAGATAAAACAACAGCCCTTTAATTGTGTGTGTGTGTGTCATATAGACCATGCCAATAGTGATGTATAAAACCAGTTCAAATGTTGGATCAAGTAAAGAGACATTAAGCGGACAGATACATACTACTAAATACAAGTCTTGTTAGCACTATTTTATGCCCTTTAAATTCAGTCTCTCTCACCTCTGGGAAAGAGCATGTTAATTGTTTTCCGTCTGGCACATTAATCATGATGTGACGATAATAGCCTGTTTTTATCTGTCACTGACACATGACTACTCAACTCATTATTCACAAAGATGGGTTAAGAATATAATGCCTTTATATTTAGTATGTTAAACAGTGTGTCGTACTGAAGTTTTTGTTCAAGCCATTGTATTATCAGTTCTTTGTTATTATTAGATAAACTACAAGGGAGAAGGTTCTTTTCAAATGATTCTTGGAATTACATTAGATAATCAATCCTTATTCCACTAAGCAATTAACTAGGCAGTTTAAAGGGATAGTTCACCCAAAGATTTTAATTCTGTCATCAATTACTCAACCTCATGTCGTTCCCAACTCGTAAGACTTTCGTTCATCTTCGGAACACAAATGACAATCTTTTTAAAGAAATCTGAGACAACACAACTACCACTTTGACAATACAAAAAATTCATAAAGAGATCGTAAAACTAATTTATATGAATTGAGTGGTTCAGTCCAAATTTTCTGAAGAGAGACGATCACTTTATATGATGAACAGATTGAATTTAGGCTTACGCGAAAATGAACGAAGGTCTTACAGGTTTGAAATGTGGTGAAAGGTGAGTGATTAATGACAGAATTTTCATTTTTGGGTGAACTATCCATTTAAAGGCTTATGCATGCAGAATCATAGATATCCATATAAGGCTAGATGTCTTACGGCAGAGTCTCAAACGGCATCACCGGCGACCATCTTGTCACAGGCAGGCTTTCTGACGGGCTCTGTGGTACCTGATGTAAGGTGAGTGATCAGCACGAACACGATCCTCTTATCTCGCTGAAATCTTGACGGATTTTCAAACGGTTTGGTTTCTTACAAACGTTATTAACGTGGCTATAATTCCGATAAATATCTTATAATTATTCATATGTATGCAATGTCATAACTACATCTTTGACGTTTATAACAAACGAAACCGTTTGAAAATCGGTAGAAAATTGAGAAAGTTATGGTCATTTAAAAAGTACATGCAGCATTAAAACACAATGTTACGAGTGAGCGAGCTGACTGTGACAAGATGGCCGCCAGGTGCGGACGTCGACCTCCATTGGCCAGCAGCTCGCACGAGACATCTAGCCTTTATTATATGATATCTGTGCAGAATACTTTAACTGAATATGAGCAACAGGATGTGATGTCATGCTCTAGGACTCCATTTGAAATAAGTTACCATTAACAAATAATAAAAAAAAATTCAAAATATACTATTATATATACTTTCCAAAAAACAAAACAAAAAAACAAACATGATTTTTGTATCAAACAAAAAGGTCTATCTGTGATTTTTAAATCATGTGTTCGTCAAACCACTTTTTGCTAAATGAATTTGCAGTTCTTCAAACATCAACCATAAACTCTGCAATATTTTGAAATACCCACATTTAAAAATGGATGATTTTCCTTAATCATTATATAACAAAATTGTGCTTGCGCTGTCTCTTTCAAATAAATGCCATATTGGTCTGATTTTTTGTTATCTAATGCAAAGGCATTCATACATTTTTAAGTATGGATTAAGTAGGCCTACTATTTGGATTGGATACTTTTTGAGGCCTTTGTAGATCAGCTTAAACGCACACAAATGTTGAAATCTAATGATCACCCTGTGATCTGCAATAATTTGTTCCCAGCGCATCTGGCCTTATTATTCCAGATGTCTATACAGTCAACTGCATCATGGCAGGCAGAAAATCTTTGCCCATTACATCTGGGTGACACCCCGCCCCACGCTTTAATTTTGTTGGAGTCGAGGGAGATTAGGGGTCTTCCATGCTCGCTGTCATTGAGAGTGTGGCTTGGCAGGTGAGTCAGAAAAGCATGCTGATAAGGGCACCTGCTCTCTGCAGATTTCCCAGGAGAAGGAAGACGACGAGGTGGCCGGGGCAAGGTGCTAAGCAGGGAAACACGGGTCGGTCAGAGCACACCAGGCACAGCTGAAGCCCTCCATTTACTGATAGACAACTTACACGCTGGGAGACCATAAAGCCGTGTTGGCAGAATCAAAGGGTTTGCGGGGTCATAACGTAATTGGATTCAATAACCTGGTTAAAAAAACAAGCACGCATGCACAAACTAATGAATTAAAAGCAGGGCTGTCAATTCATTACAAATTATAAATTACATTTAATTAATTATTGCAATTAATCACATACACTATACAGCATGTATATATATATATATATATATACACTCTTAAAAATAAAGGTTTCAAAAGGAGGTTTTCACAGTGATGCCATAGAAGAAGAATTTTTGGGTTGCCCAAATAACCTTTCAGTGAAAAGTTCTTAAAAGGACAACTTTTTTCTTCATAATCATAAAATCTACAGAACCCTTTTCCGCTATAAATACCTTTTTTATGGAATGAAAAGGTTCTGTGGATGTTAAAGGTTCTTGGAACCATAGATGCTTATAAATAACCTTTATTTTTAAGAGTGTATATCCGTAGTAACCACCACTGACTGTTTTGTGTCACAAAATAATACAAATTTCCCAGGTTCTCAACTTCAGATTCAACATTCTGGACAGCTTTTATCAAACTCAGTTTAACTATTTGGAGAACAATACATCTGAGTTTGTTTTATAAAGCAGACCCTTGGGTGTTCAAACCTTCAGAGCTCATGTACCATCAAGCCTCCTGTTTACTCTCCATCAAAAGAGCTTGAAACCATTTCCATAAAACAGTGGGAGCGCCAGTTGCCTGGGAGCATAAATATTCCCTTTCATTGCAAGGAGCAAGTCAGTCATGTGACAGTGGGTCTGAAGCTTCTGTGATGGGATCCAACAGCTTCTCAAAGACAGAAGTATTGGAGTTCGTCTGCTTTGATGGCATCTCTAGAATATTCCTCATGGCTGTTGTGCCCCAGCAGGAGTCTAACTGACCCTATGGGGAATTAAACACCTTAAGGCTGAGAATATTGAGATTAGATTTGTGTTTTGTGTCATGAATTACATTTCCAAGCTTCCCCATGGGAGAATAGTCATATTATTAATACAGCTTTCTTGATAATATCATTCATATTACTGACCGATTTTTCTGAACCTTACCCCTATTAAAAAAAAGCTTAAATATTACCACATTTTAAAACATGTTCTCTGATCACCTACTGAATAGCCACTTGTTTTTAAACTGAATGGCCTGCATGAACCGATCTTCTGTTTTCCCCGTTTAACCATCTGAGGGGTTTATCTCAAGAAGTTCTCAACGATCAAAAGGCATTCCTTATACATAAGAATAACATCTGGCAAAACAGCCAATGCACATAAGAGTGAAGTACTGACTACAGTACTAATCCACACATTAGTGCGGCTTGGAGCACTCTTAGGGACACAAATGATACCATTTTCCATAATCTTGCAAATACAGTCACGTCCTTGCATTAGCGTCGTCATGCATGCATTAGCATGTGTTTTGGTTCCACTTGGTCAATTTAGACATGCAACATCTGACCAACTATAAGTTCATTTTTATTTTCTCTCCCAGTATGTGACTTCTTTGCCCTAAAGCATAAATGAGTCAGGCAGGAAACACATCATCCACACCAGATCAGAGGAAAAGCCTGGACTCACCAGATACAATTAACCTCAGAGACCATGCAGGCTTGATTAGATTAACTTCAGCGGGTCGAGTTAAGGAACATAGTCAACTGGGTCACAGGCATGATGATTGAGAAAGAAAAAAAAGAAAAGAAAAAAAAAACTCCAGAGCCTTACTGGAGGGAATTGCTATTGCTCATATGTTGCTCTTGAGTATCAGCTTCTTCTCAGATGTTTCTCCTAAAATTCCTTAGGAGAAATAATAATAAACAAATCAGACAATCGTTGAAATACAGCAAAATTATATTGTCATACAATGGATGTGGATAGCATGGTTCAGATAATTTGGTCTAAAAGAATGAAAAATATTATACTTTTGATTTCAGATTTTGAGCACACTTTAAGGCATTGTTGAAATCTCTTCTGAAACTCTACAGCAGATATAGATGTGAGATCTAATATGAGAAATCTAAGCAGTTGACTTCAGCAAAATTCTCCATTGCTCTCTTTTAATGGGTGTTTAGTCCTGCTCACGAAGGTTCAACGTCCTGCAGAATTTAGCCCCAACCCAATTAACTGGACGTTTCTATTCATGAAGACCTTGGCTATGACCGTAATTCTCCCTCATTCACTATTCCCTACATTATATCATCATATAAGGGTATGGGCCGAGAATCAGCCCTTGATTAGCTGGTTCAAGTGTGTTTTATTAGGATTGGAGCTAAATGTTGCAGGACAGTGGCCCTCCAAGAGCAGGACTGGAGTCGCCTGGTCTAAGAGAATCAATTGACAAAGTATTATTGAGGATTATTTCATATGTGACTTTTCTTAAATGTTCATGGACATAATTGCTTAAACAATTAACATGTCTAATAGTCCCAATATACAGTATCCAGCATATTGATACTATTTCGGCACCAATATTTGATATATCATTGATATATAACTATGCATGCTTATTTCCCCTTTTACATTTAGATTAACTTTGTCAATATCTAACACTTACATTAAAACAAATTATCACCACCAAACATTTAATGTTTAGCAAATCTCAAAGTAAGTGTCTATTTTCTAAATTCACTTATAATGATTTCTGGTTTTGGTCTTTAATTGTGCATTTACATTTAGACTGAATTTGTTGTCATCTAACACTCACTTAAAAACATTAATAATTTAATAAAACAACAAGTTTTATGTTTAGCAAATATACAAATAAGCTAATGCTTTATTTTAATGGTCCACTTTAGACATTCTACTAAATATACGTAACTTTGCAACTACGTCAACTAACTCTCATTAGAGTATTAGTAATCTGTCTGCTTAATATCTGCTAACACTTTATTTTGATGCTTCACCAACAGACATTTTACTGACTATAAATAACTTTGCAACTACATGTCAACTTATTCTACTAACCGGAACCCTAAAACAGTCAGTCTACTGTCTACTAATATTCTTGACAAGTCACTTATAGTTAGTAGAACGTCAAAAGTAGTCTAAAGTGTAACCAAAAAGGGGTATTCATTTTCTAAATTAACTTCAAATTATTGATTTTAGTTTTCAGTGTAGAATTTTAAAATAACATGAAAATAATTATTGTCTTACCAGTATTGGCCAGAATATTAATTTTGACGCATGCCTAGTCCCAACTTGCACAGTTTGGATTTCAACAGATTATATAACAAACGAGTCAAATGCACATCAGTATTCCGACAACAAAGATCTCAAGGTCAAATGCTTGCAAATTCATTCCCAATAGGGAGAGGGAGAATGTTAGCTGTGGTTGGAGGGAAGCAAGCGGTGACATATTGCTGGCTGTGAGCGCATCTTCTCCCTTCCCTTCTTTTCATGCCATATATCAGCTGTAGCCAGAGTCGCTGTGACAGTAGGCTGTCAGAGCTTTGGCGATGAACTCATCTTCAGTATGTGAGGTTATGATCACTCTGCCATGTTACAGCTAGAGGAGATTGTCACACTCTGTCACACAAGGTCTTCTTCTACAGCTTTAGAACCATGGTACAGTTGTAACACGACAATACAAACTGAATCAATCCGTTGTGGTGTCTGGGGGGAAAAATGAATCACATTGTTAGTTTCAAAGCATATAGAGAGTGTACAAAGTGTACTGTATACTGGAAAATATAAACAACATTTCAGACTGTGTAAATTATTTTGAATGATGCCGCATAGAGATGGAATTACAGTGAGTCATCAAAAGTGTTCAATTTAGAGTGACTTAGACAGCTTATCACCCTTGTGGATGAAATTGTACCAGTTATTTTTCCACCTTTTAGACACCGATTCCCCAAACCCCCGAGGGCCAACCGAGACGGTAATTACAGATGTAGAAAAACGAGAGCGCGAGATAAGACAGATTTCTTTACAAAAAGAAATATGAGAGCAGTCCTTGAGTGCCTTTTTGTTTGTTGGCCGGCTCAAATATATCTACTGATGGAACACGAAAATGATGTTAAAAATTAATATATAGTTCATTGTGTCTACATATTAGAAAGGATAATAGAAAGGAAAAAAAGAACAAAAGAACTAACATGCTCTGCCTCTGAAACGACTTTCCTTTTTGGCTGACTTCATCAAGTCTTCTTTTTTTTTTTTTTGCCTCTCCCCATCTAACCAGCTGTCATATATTGCTTTTTTTCTGTCCAAACAATGGATAAAGTGACAATCCAAAAGTAAAATGGATTGCAAACAAGTTTTATGTTGATTTCACTGCTGTGTGGATTAAATGAAATGCATGTTGGCCTTTTTTTTTTTTTTTTTTAAGTGGCCAAGTGGCATTTGGCCCTTGTGTGCTGAACTGAAAAGATGACAGTCATGCTGTCTCTCTGTGCTGCAGTTTTCCACTGGTGTGTGTGTGTGTAAGAGGGAATTTAGAGGCACAACAGTCATCCCTAAGTGTATGACCTACAGTATCCTTAGAACACAATGGCATTGCAGTCTTTCTCTTTCTCTCTGTCTGTCAGACTTCTTTCTCTAATATGCCACTTCATCCTGCCATATTCTCTTTATAAAAATTTGATAATCTGATTGCTATCAATAACATACAAACATGTAAAACAGCGTTGTTTTTATTTATTCAAATAAAGCTGAAATAAAATAAAACAAAATAAATATAAGATGAGAAACTAAAACTTGGCAACTAACTAAAATAAGTTTAAGTACAAAAAAAAAAAACTAATAAAAATGACAAAAGCACATTAAATTACTCAAATTAAAATAAAAAACAAAAGTAAAATAAAAATAAAAGATAATTCATAATATTAATAAATACGAAACTAGTATATAAATAATACTAAAATAACAGACATAAAATTCCCTCTTTGGTTTTGTTCAAAAACAACATTTAATAAAATGATAAATGTTTGATTATTAAATGTTTATAAAAAAAAAGACAAAAATGTTTAATTTAATTTGCATAATTAAAGTCACCATGAAATCTAACAATTCTTATTTTTTTTATGGAATATTGCAGTTTATTATATATTATTATATATATTTATCAGTGCACATAATTATTATTATTTTTTAATTCACGTGCCTTCGTAATCTTTATTCAAAATAACTTCCCCTGCAGCGACATCTCTTCTCTTCTCTGATGATGTGTTTACTGGCGTGAGGGCGGGACAACCTGTCACTCACATGAGATCGACCAATAGCTAACCACAACCACCTAATCAATTCCCAATGGACAAAAAAAAAAAAAAGTCCCGGCCTATATTTTTTCTTTTTCGAGAAGCCATTTCACTCAGATATATGTTACAATAGAGAAGACAAGATTATTGCAACTTCCATTTCATGTCAACTTTAAACTTCAGCTTATACACTAATAGTCCAGTCATTTTATGAAAAAAGGTTGAACAAATTGCAACAGAAGCAAACTCAAATGATTTTGTATCCTCAATATGTCCTGAGTAAGGAAAAAAAAGTCCCGAAGAATCCCATTAGGGGAAAGTTTCGAAAAAGACCCAAATATAGCCTATTCATTCTTTTTCTCACGTGAATAGGGTAAAAATTTTAACCTTTAGATATCACCATGAAAATTACTGAGTTGATTACTTACATCAAGACAAACAAAAATTGTATTACAAGTTTTTTTAATTGTTTGTTAACATGGACAAACGGTGCATAATCTAATTACGTATGTGCAAATTTGCATAAATACCACAACAGATCTAAACATTGGGTCTAGCCAGGTGAAAATGTCTTGTTGAATCTTGTTGACACATAACAGTAAAATACTTAATGTTAAGGTCTGAATGGAACCCATTTAGGCTACCCATGAGCATTAATACAGAGGCAGGAAGAAGTACTTTAAACCAGCCTTTATTAATTACTATTGCAGAGATGGGGTTTGGTGGGACTGTTTCTGTCACATGCCTGTCCTGTCTTGTGTAGCACATGTGGTGTTTGTGTTCCTGTCTCTGTTTTGACCCCACCCTCCTTGTTATCTCATTATTGGTTTCATTTGTCCCACCTGTTGTTCCCTCATTACCTGCCTGATTTGTCCCTTTTATAAGTTCCTTTGTGTTTGCAGTCTGGGTCGGATCGTTCTGTCACGTAAATTACAGAAAACAAAGGGAGAACTCAAATGCAAAGGGAAAAAAGATATTTATTACAAAAGAAACACTAAACACAAAACAAAACCCACGAGGGGGAAAACATAACTAAATACAAAACAACAACTTCAAAAATGAACATACCAAAAGGGGTCACGGGAGAACAGGAGACGTGTACAAGACAACGATCCGACACAGACTGCAAACACAAAGGAACTTATAAAAGGGACAAATCAGGCAGGTAATGAGGGAACAACAGGTGGGACAAATGAAACCAATAATGAGATAACAAGGAGGGTGGGGTCAAAACAGAGACAGGAACACAAACACCACATGTGCTACACAAGACAGGACAGGCATGTGACAGTTTCTGGGGATTCACTTTTTAATTTTTGCCTACCTTCTGTCTTCTGCATTCTCCTGACCATTGTCTCCTGTTCTTCCCTCAGACTCGTCCCCCAGAAACAGTCCCACGGACCCAGCCCCAAGCCCCATCTCTGCAATAGTAATTAATAAAGGCTGGTTTCTAAAGTACTTCTTCCTGCCTCTATGTATTAATGCTCATGGGTAGCCGTAATGGGTTCCATTCAGACCTTAACATTAAGTATTTTACTGTTATATGTCAACAAGATTCAACAAGACATTTTCACCTGGCTAGACCCAATGTTTAGATCTGTTGTGGTATTTATGCAAATTAGCACATACGTAATTAGATTATGCACCGTTTGTCCATGTTAACAAACAATTTCAAAAAACTTGTAATACATTTTTTGTTTGTCTTGATGCAAGTAATCAACTCAGTCATTTTCATGGTGATATCTAAAGGTTCAAATTTTGACCCAATTCACGTAAGAAAAAGAATGAATAGGTGTATGAATAGGCTATATTTGGGTCTTTTTCGAAACTTTCCCCTAATGGGATTCTTCGGGACTTTTTTTTCCGTACTCAGGACATATTGAGGATACAAAATCAGTTGAGTTTGCTTCTGTTGCAATTTGTTCAAGGTTGACCCCCATTTTGGCTTAAAATGACTGGACTATAAGCATATGTTATTTTTTAAATATATATTTCTTATTTATTTTATTCTGGGAGGGGGGTGACCACCACTGCCTCAATGAATCATCAAACACCAACCATGGTGGTTCATTAGCCTATCAGCATGCAAATGAATGTGTAAATGAGTCATTAGACAGTAAGCGAGACTAAATGCTCATCTATGCAAGGCAAAACAATCATTAAATCTGTATTTTACAAGACAAACACAGTTAGCCAACTAAACCAGCATGTCGGTCCACTGTACTGATGTAATTTGGTTAAATGAATTCTTTTTGTTGATGGTTTAAGACTTCAAAGAGAAAAACCTCAAAGAAATCTCCTCTTAGAGATAGTCATTACACTGATGTTCCGCCACGGCGCAAATCTTCTTTCAAATCAGACATTTGATTGCATTATACGTTATATTTAAAAGTGCACTGATGCTTACTTGAGACTTTTACTGCATGTTTGGCTTATTTGCATGCACACTGTTAATGAACTGCTAATGAAGATTAAAGCCATGATATATTGATGTGCACTAAGAAGGAAAAGGCTTTAGTGCTTGACGTTCGAGTCGGAATCAGCGGGGAGGATTACAGATTTTGTGGACTCACTGCAGGATACACACAACCCCTATAATCAGAAGACGCTGAATAGAAAGTCCATATGCCTTATTCCCTTGATCAAAGCGAACTCTGTAGATGACTTAAAAGCTTATCAAGAGGAATTGTCTTTGTACATTCATTTATTACAGAACTAAGGCCTGATTGAAGGTCACATAGGCAATGAATCATATCAATGTATATATGATGACTTCATAACATATTATGCAAAGACGTACATATTACCACTTTATAAATAATAATAGTACTAAAGTTAATAAACATTATGAGGTCTTTGAAATATTGATCATTTTCATGCATTAGTACTAAATGTAGGCGAAAGCAAAAACCTCTAAATTTCCTTTTGAAATTCTTTTACTGAGATTTTGAGGTTTTTTACCTGTCAAAAGTTTTGGTCTAATATTTTTGTTGTTTTTGAAAGAAGAAAAAAAAAAGCATGAAATTGCATTAAAACTGAAAAAAAAAAAAACACACACACACACACACAAAACACATATTTACAAAGCTGAATTTTCAGCATCATTACTCCAGTCTTCAGTGTCACATGATCCTTCAGAAATCATTCTAATATGATGATTTTCTGCTCAATAATTTTTTTTTTAATAAACAATGTTTGAATATATAAAATGTAAATAATTGATTGCATTTGAAAAACACTGTTAGCAAAAAAAATTACTTTGCCTGCTCATATTTATGCAGTGTAAATCATCATAAATGCATTGTCAAAGCAATAACAAAGGATTCAGTTTCCTTCAAAAATATCTTGTTCCCTGATACATGACAGACAAAATCATAAATTTCTCTTAAATGCACAGTCCTCCTGGATTAACTAGACATTTTTAACACAAATACATTTCTGATGTTTTGAATCCAGGGACGTTTGTGTATTATTTTAATCTAAGGACAAGCGTAAAAAATTGTGGATTTGATTTATTTCGAGATCCAATTAAACGTGTGCAAGGAGGTTGAATTAGTTTTCAATTTTGAATTAATCTCCTTTGTTGAGAGGGAAAGTTCATTGTGTGTGTGTGTGTGTAATCTGTCTCTTCACACTGTCCTGAGCTTAGCCTTGATCATGGTGTGTTTGATGTGAGATATCTGCAGACCTCATCTGACACCGCCGACTGCTGCACCTGTTCAAACTGATGAGATTTAATAGAAAGAAAACAACTCGACAAGATAATGCACTTCTCAATGCACTCCATCCCGCCGTCTGCCGCACGTATATGTGCTTTCGAGGGTATCTCTGGGGTGAAATTATAACAGGGGGGTTAATGGCGTGTTTCAGGGACGGTCAGGGGCCGCACTGGATTACGAGGGGCCATTCCAGAGGTCATCCTGCCTTGAGAGAATAAATGACATTTTGAGGGACTAATAATCTGCTAATGAAGCAGCGTCTTCCTGAGGCAGCTCAATACCAGTTACGACCTGAGCTCTCGTTCTATGACTCTGTATTCTCGAAGATTTAATCAGTTTCTAAAAAGGCAAAAGAAATAAAGCTACCTGTAGCAGTAGCACTCCAGCGGGCACATCAAATAAAATCACTGGATGGATGGATCCTACTAAAACATATGGGTGCAAAATGAACACACACCAAATACAATTATAAATTGACCAGTTAGCTTGTAACCTAATTAAGAACTTTATCATTCTTGCAATTTGATTTAAAGCATTTATAAAGTTAGACTAAGCTTGATGTACTGTAAGTGAAAGAAACTATTCAAATCAGCATATTAGAATGATTTCTAAAGGATCATGTGATACTATAGACTGAAGTAATGTTGCTGAAAATTCAGCTTTGCCATCTAAGGAATAAATTACACTTTAAAATATATTAGTTTTGAATTGCAATAATTTTTCACAATATTACAGTTTTTACTGCAATTTTGATGCAGCCTTGATGAGCATGAGAGACATTGAAAAATCATAATTAAGCTTTTGACTGGAAGTGTAAAAAACATGGTCACACAGTGTCCTTGTTACAAGTTACATGTAACTATAAATATAATAACTATAAATTATGCATAATTACGTGCAACTAACCAACCCGATCTCATGGCAATTTGTAAGTATTTTACGAGGTGGCTAATTCATACGAATTCATTTCATTCATTTTTGAATTTCGAATTCATTTTTGCTAAATCGCATATATTTTATGAGTTGCCAAATTTGTATGAATTGGTACGAATGACCATGCCCCTAAACCTACCCATCACTGGGGTTTAGACAAATCGTACGAATTTGTACGAATTGGTCGTAAGATCATGTTGAACTAACCCTAAAACAAACCCTAATCCTAACCACGTAAGTACATGTAGTTAAAAAGTTGCTGCCTTAAACGTCCAAGTTGTACTTAAAAGTTTAAGTCATTTCAACTTAAATTACATTGAACTGAAATGAGTTTAAAAAATTTGTTGATTCTTGTATAATTTATAAAAAAATATGAAAATTGCTTAACTTATTTTGATGAGTTAAAGCAATGCAAAAACATTTGTTGTCATAACTTATTGATTTTTATCATTTTTACAGTGCAGTTCCACCCTAAACTCACACCATCAATTGGTTGAGTCTATGCTACAGTTCAGATTACTAAACAAACAGAGTAGTGTTTTGATGGGAAATCAACCCTTACTCATCTTACTATGCGGATACTATAAGACAAATTACATCACCTCTAGGGGCACTGTATCATTTATTGTATCCTGGAGCCTCTAAACTGAAATTAGGATGTAAAATGTCACTATTGAGATGTGCCCTGGGCTGGATTCAAGGCACGCGGGGTGATATATTATATATGTGGATATATATATACATCTAGCGCATTTTCATTTCTCATACCCCCTCAGAACTGAATCTATCTCAGATTGCCTCTGCTGCATTGTGATTCATGGCATACTGGGGAGGAATTTTTCCGCCCAGCTCAGAGACACGCGTGAATACCTGAGCAGAGGTCAGTCGGGTCACCGGAGGACGAACACCCCCCTCCCCAATACAAAAGAATGAAAAGAGAAAATGAGCTTGGTGCAATATCAGGTGTCATGTACAGCAAAAATCGCCATGCGAGCACACACACACACAGTCGAGTGTCAGCGAGGAGTGAGTGTTGGCACAGGCAGCTGAGGTAAGGAAATAACCCTGCCAGTGGCTCAGCCCTTGAATGAATGAAAATTCAACTGGAGCGATTTTCCAATTTGTGTCTGTTTGAGCAGATTGGCGCACTCAGAATGCCAACGTCGGACGGCCCCTCACACATTATTCATGTCTCGGGCAGCAGAACGAGGTGCGGAATTACAAATTACCGAGAGAAAACTCGAAACAAAGTGCTCTTGAGCCACAAGTACCGGACGAGAGAGCTGCCATTGATTTCTTTAAGCCTAGAGTTGTATTATGGATGCAGTTTAATATCTGAGAGAAGGGGGATCAGGATTTTCATAATCTTATGATAAGGAAAAGGATTAAGAAGAAAGAAGGGATTAATTCTCCGATCTGCCAATATGGTGGACTAACACGTTTCCAGGGAAATGATATATCCCGCCACTGCGCCACGGCCCACCGTAACCCAATTACTCTTCCCTCGGGATTTAATTTGGTCATGGCATGCTTCAAATGATTGACCTCAGGTAGACTTCCTCTGCGAGACATCTAAAATCTCACCTGTAGGGCTCCCGCTGTATTTAGCACTAAGACGAATGTTCCGCGGTGTCTGTTAAGAAACAATATTACTGGAAGTTAATGCTCTGTTGTAAAAACTCTGCACGTTCAGGTGCTCTATATATAGTGTTACCAATATTTTTGCTGACATAAATATTGGTTGGTATATATATACTGTATACATACACCATGGTCTGTCTGAATACTAATTAGCTGGAAGGTGTGTAATAAAACCATTTAATGCACAGGTACTTCCAGTCAGTTTAATCACTGTCTTTATATTAATGTGCTGATTTAATTGAAGCACATGCTTTCAAAGACACTCACACACACACATTATATCATTCAAACACAGAGATCAGAGAGTTGCCAGCGCGGCGCCCTACGACTTTTATTAATAAAATATCTTCGCTACTGAATCGCTCCATTTTATTTCTGATGCTTTTTTTTACATTTCTGAAACCCGTGGCTTCACTATTAGTAGAGAGACGCTGCAGACGCTGATAATCACACTCATCTCTCACTCGATGATGAATTCATATAAATGTAATCTTAATAGTACTTTATCTCTGTGTCTGTGTCTCTGTAAAGCAGGCTGGATATTAGATCTAACGAGCCGTAACTGACGAAAATAACCACCAATTTTACTCTTCCGGTCAAATATTGTGTTGCAAACATCAATAACATTTTCAATTAGTCAGTGTTGGCAAATGACCATGTTACAAGCTGGATAATCCATGGCTAGTTGTGCATTAATGCACTCTAATTCACATCGGGTGGTTCAATGCACAGCTAGTCATGGATTAACCCACTTACAACATTACAGCAAACATTCCAGAAGTACAGTATGTGATTTGAATTCTGTCATATTCGTTCCAGGTACAGGTTTTTGAGCCAATCACCTGATTTCATTGTCATGTGACTAATCAATCTGGAGGCGCAGAAAATGACGTCATGGTAACACTGATTAGCTGATGATATCATATTTGATATTATATTTTGTTGATGCTTATTCAGTGTTTAGCCTATTGCCAGAAAATAACAAAAAAATCACAGAAATCAGGGTTTGAAATGTATTCAGGCATTCAGTCCCAAAATCTGAGGTTGCAACAGGGTTGCAAGAATTTCAAACCCCATAGAACATGTACAGAAAATAAAAAGTATATCATATTTAGTGTGACCTCCTAAAAATCACTAGTTTTAGTTTTCAGAGTATAGCACCTTGTTGTACCCACACTCTCTTTTTCTGAGAGTGTATGTACGGAAAGTGCAAAATAGCTTACTTTTTAATTATTTCCTATTCTTTGAACAATTTTACTCCAATTAAAGCGTATGTTTTCAGTAATAAAACTGTAAAAATCTTACCCAGCAAGAATGTTTGATGAGTGGAACACTGTAATGTTTCTGTACATGAAGTTCCTGAAGGGCTTATGAAACAGCCGGTGACGGACAGGTCAAAATGAAGCTTTACACTTTGTGAGATGTATCCTGGTATTTTCCAGGAAGGAGGCGGCCCACAGGGATGTCTGGGATGGGACATGTTCAATGTCATTAGCGCTTGACATGTTTGTCACCTCTGATCGACCAACTGCGATATAAGAGAAGGCAAGCGATTTACATAATTACAGTAACAGATGAGAAATACATACTTGCAAAATAGTTCAATAAATAGCCTAATTATACTATGATAATCAATCGTTCAGGTACAGTTCAAACAAGCTGCAAACAGTAAAACCAAGTCAAGATGCCTTTAACTGAACATATTTGGTATATACTTTACAACAAGGTCTCATTTGTTAGCATTAGTTACTAACAATGAACAAATTACTTCATAGTGCATTAACTATGTTAATAATGTATTAATAAATGTGTGATGGACCCCGACTCATAACACCATCACACGCTTATTCATTCAAGCAGATCCATGTTTCATGCTCATGTACATCAGTGTGCCTCTGCAGTATCTGCTTTTCTCATTCAGCCGCTGTTGTTTTCTGCTTTATTAAGTTTTATATTTGCCTCAGGTGGATACTTGCTCCCTGGAGTTCATTATTTTCCCAGATTAGTCCAGTTTGTGGAATCAAAGATGTAAAAGGCAGCTAAGCTGTGTCTAATAGGCTCGAGTCTAGACGCCCCATTCCAATTACGCACTGTAAATAGATTCCGTTATTCAGCTCCGGGGTTTGTTTATTCAATTTTGTGCTCTTAAAATAATGTTAATTTCATTCCGTATTCTCCAAACCTTTGTTGAGGATTAAACAGCTCTGCGCCTTTGACAGAAAACGTGTCTCGGATCTTGAGCACGACACATGTCCGTGGCGTTGTGTGGAATGCGTTTCTTGTTCTGTCCACAAGGATAAACAAGCCAAGAGTTCCTGGAAACACAGGGATAACTGTGAACGCCACTTTATACAACATGAAGTCATCAGCAAACTCCACTCTCATCACCACTGACATCAAGTCACAACCTTAAATCTCTATACACAAAGAGCTAAAACATTCATGAGTTTAGCATTTTTTATTCATGCTAACACTGTCCTCTTTTCTTTCTTTTTTTGCAGACCGCACGGTGACAATAAACTGTGTCTATGCTAGTCGGCTCTGTCCTGCTTGCTTCCTGTCTGTGAGCGAGGAAGAAAGCCGCACTGACCTTGAACACAATCCAAGGACGAAGTAAGAACTCTGCGTAGAGACAGAACAAGGATCTTCACAGCCTTGCAGACAAGGTTTTCTGATTAGCATGCTGTTACATCAAATGGCTCACAGAAGATTTTTGCATACTGATAAAAAGACCTTTACAGGACTAGTTGACCAAAAATTCAAACTCATGTTCAAGCTCACATGTTGTTATTTTTTCTATGCAATACACACCAAAAAAAGTGCAAAAATTGCTGTAAAAAGCTGTAAAGTAGAAAAGTACAGATCAGTACAGAAAAATATTTTACACACAAACACACGCAGGCGCGCGCAAACACACACACACACTAAATATCATCCAGTATACACACACAATAACGTTCAAAAATTCAGGGCTGATACATTTTTCAATAGTCTCAAGCTCACCAAAGCTTCATTTATTTAAACAAAAATACAGTAAAAGTTGTAATATTGTGAAATAGTATCACAATTTATTTTAAAAAGTAATGTATCTATTTTAGTATCTATTGACTGTGATGTCAAATTACTCCAGTCTTCAGTGTTACATGATCCATCAGAAATTATTTTAATATGCTGATATGGTGTTAAAGATTTTTTTTTTTTTCTCAGGATTCTTTTTTTTATAGAAAGTTCAACAGAACAGCATATTTTAACAAACTTTTTTTACTCTCACTTTTGATACAATTTAATGTATCCTTATTGAATAAAAAATAATTATTAATTTCTTTCCAAAAAACTCATTTGAACAGTTGTGTATGTACATATATAAATAAACTGCATTTTTATTTTAATAAACAATTTCAGAAGACTTAGATTATAGTGCTGTGAATACTTTTCATGATACTTTAACATTAATTTATAATTTTAATTGAGAAATGATCAATTACAATTATTCATATAACTACAAATTAATAATAATAAAATAAATTAAAAAGAATAAATGATTTATAAAAATTACAATTCCAAAGAAAAAAAACAACAACCTCCAAGCACTATAGTCTTCTGAAGTCATAAAATCGCCTTATACCTCTCATGCTTCACGTTTATGAACATTTTTGTATGAACATTTTTGTACCGCATCTAATTTCAACTGAGAACGGTTTGAAATATAGCGAACTACATATATAAAACATTCGTATCCAAAGCGACTTACAAAAGAGGAACACAAAAACATGAGAGATTCATCGAAGGCAAGAAATACCTCAATACAAATTTTCAGAAGTACAGGCCGGGCTGGAACTGAGCTGACACAGTGAAACAACAGTGAATAAGAATAGTCTAAGAATGGAAGAGATGCTTCTTTAGTCCTTACTTGTAGGTAGCAAGGGACTTCGGCAGAGTTTGGAAGGTAATATTTATACTTAATATGGTTTGTGTTGAAAATTCACGTCAGAACCAAGCAGCAACAGATCCCGAGGCAAAAGTGTCTATTCAGCACACATTCTGTTCTTCACAGCCTCACCTTGGCTCAAAGCTACAGTCACTTTGAGTCAGTCTTTGCTGTTATAGCCCTCTGTGGACACCTTCTTTTACAGAAGTGAACAGTCATAAAGCTGCCTCAACAGTTGAGACCAGGGTCGCCATTCTCTCTGAACCATAATGAGCGCACACACACACACACCATCATATCCGCAGTTTGCCGAGGCTCTTGGCCACTCTCACACTCTCATAAGGAAAAGCCACTGTAGGGACTTCAATCCTGCACCACCAACTGTGACTCTTGCACCGTATTCAACTCATTTACTTCACTACTGAACACAAACTGTATTATTTCTGTCATGGAAGAAGTTATTATTTTTGAATGTTAAAACTGTGTCTAATTCCATTTAACTATCATAATTATTTGCAGCTAATCATCCTTTCCACTCAAATCTCACACTCATTTAGACATTCAACGTGTGATGTCAAATGCCATTGGCTCTTGTGTGTCATGTGACCTATTGCTACATGCTAAATGTATCATTTTATATAATTTCAATGTATCATTCTTTCAAGAGCCATAATGGAAGAGAAGTCTAATAGACTTTTTTAAAGTGTTTTTTTTTTTTTGGTCATGTTTAGTGTCAATAGGCAATGGCAATAGCGAGTATAACGATATAAACTAGCAATTGTGTGTTATAAAGTTTATATCTTGCAATTCCGACTTTATTTCTCGCAACTACATTTATATCCAGCAGTTCTGACTTTATTACTAGCAGTTGTGAGTTTACATCTTGAAATTCAGAGAAAAAAAAATTCAGAATTGCAATATGTAAACTCCGTGGCGGAAACAAGCTTCCATAAAAATATGTATTTCAAAGGGAACGTCCAAAATTCGAACAGTCTTTAAAATCATTCTGCGATGACTGAAGAGAATTGACCACCCTTGTGTTTGATCAGGGCCGCTCTGAAAGTAAAAGGACGGGGTTTTTTTTAGATCATAAATAGGTATGAGGTAAGCTGCTTCTGCAGCACGACTTCCTTCCTGAACTAAGTGACAGATCGTAAGTGACAGAAGTTACCTGGGGAAAACCTCTGGGACTGGAGAAAGAGACTAGTGTTGAGTGGGTGGTCCATTTTCAGGTGCCAGCGATGGAAGATAACGTAACTCTCTCTCTTCTTATGCCTCTTCCTCTCTATATTTCTATGGCTTTTCTTTCTTTCTCCATGACACGTGTCAGTGGAGGAGACTCAGAGGACGTCTGGGTGGAGACAGCGCCTCGGGCTTCTGCCTCCAGCGGAGGATTGAAGACCAAGCTGGAGACCTTGGAACACTTCAGTCCGTTCACTCATGGTTGACTCGTTTCTCCTGTGTCTCCATTCTCTTTCCTGAAACTGAAAGGTCAGATCATTCCACTGTAGATTCCTTTATTTACTTTACCTTACCCACCTTATTAATTAGTAATTTCAGCTGATTTATCTCACTGCATATTTAGAGAGATTTTATTCAATATCCGATCTCAAAATCTATAAAATGGTCTTTGTTTTGGATGGTTCTGTGGTAACAAAAAAATTCCATTCTCTACAGAAATTGGTATTATATTTTTATAAAAATAATAATAATAATAATAATAACAAGTATTAATAAAGACATTAATAAAGTAATTGTTATTAAAATTGTTTTATTAAAATGAATTAATGTTTTATATATATATATATATATATATATATATATATATAATTTTAACATTTATTCAATTTAAATTCATATAAGTTAATCATTTGTGGTACACACACACACACACACACACACACACATACATACACACATATATATATATATATATATATATATATATATATATATATATATATATATATATATATATATATATATATATATATTACACTAACCTAAGCCTATGAAGTTTCTCCAAAATGACACCTTCAAGACATTCATTAAGTCCGACACAAAGCTCAGAGTTAGCATGCCAAGGCTTAGTCTAGCCAGGAGGAACACTGCAAATAAACACACAATATTATTTCACACCTTCTATTTATTACTGAAACCTTCTGGCTAGTAAATCATTTGTGGTAAACATTCATTTCTCTGAGAGCGGTTTCCCCAGATTAAAAGCATACAGAAGAGAAAAATTAACTCATTAATTCAGTCTTTAACACTCTAGCATCCATTTAATGTTGTTGTAATGAATATAATTCATTTTAAAAGCCCTATCGACAAAATGTGCATGCATCCATAATAAAATGAACTGCCCCAGTGAGAGCAGAAAAGATCTTTACACACCTTGCCTCTTTGTGTGTTAGAGGCAAAAGAACCAAGTTCACAGTGAAGACACCTGAGAGAAGAGAAAGAAGAAAATTAATTATGAAGATGACCGTCAGTTAGTTCAGGAAATACACCATCTTGTCTCCAGATCTACATTTAGGCCTACATAGATCAAATATTTTAAACTGTACATATATACTGTTCAAAAGTTTGGGGTCAGCAAGATTTGGTATGTTCCCTTTCAAGGGAACTCGCGTTGCGTTGAGATTAACGCTATGGGATGATTAACGCTTTGCGTGATGATGTCTTGAAGCACATGTAAAATCAGTCCAATGGCGTGGCGGAACGTCAGATGCGGGTGACGTCACGTACCAGGAAACTATAAAGCCTGCTTGAAAACAGAGAGCGGCAGCTTCTGTGTCTTCAGTAGCGCTCTTTGTGAAATCTGTCTTTGTCTATTTGGTGTTGTTTTGTCACTCAAATATATATATATATATAATGGCCAGCAAGCAGTTCAGAATGTGTGTGCATCCCTGCCCGCGTTATATTACGGATGGGGACACGCACGTTCTGTGTATTGTTTGTTTGGGAGAGGAGCATGCCCAGTCAGCACTCGAGGGTGCTGGCTGTGTGCATTGCGAGGCGCTGTCCATGCGCACGCTCCGATCCCGGCTGAGTTTCTTTCGGGAAGCTCGCGTTCCCCAGGGCTCGGGTCCCGCTGCTGCCGAGGCACAGTGGCGATCTCAGTCCTGGGGTTCGCAAATGGATCTATCAGCGGGGTTTGAGACGGGCTCTGCCCTATCTCAGCCTTTGTCTGATAGATCCAGTGTTTCTCATCAGGGTTCGGAAGCATGCGATGCGGTTTCTTCCGCCCCGATGATGGAACAAACTAGGGATGGGACTTTTTATCGACAAAACGACCGACATTCGACACATGCTCCACTCGACAAAAAAAATAGAGTGTCGACATGTCGAGGGGGCGGGGCTTGTGGGATTTCCAAATTGCATTTTTTTTTTTGGCTTTTAATTTATGACATTTCCTATTCAAATACACATCATAAAGTGCCACTTTTCCAATAATGAAATAAAACATTTTAAATAAAACAATCCATTTTTTTCTAAATGGGATCGCCACTTGACCGTTGACCCCACTTCTCCCGGAAAGACGCGCGCGCGCACTCGTAGACCAGAGCAAGATAGCGAAAGCAGTACGCCATCAAAGCAAGCACTGTGTGCTCGGGTTTTGGAAGTCAATGTCACCAAAGAAGTGTGTTTTTGTATGCCAGGGCAAGACAACCCTGCACAGATTCCCAAAGAACCCAGCGTTAAGTGGACCAGTGGATGGAGTTTGTTTTTTCAGAGCATCAACGGAGTTGTGTAAGACTGTTTGTTCCCTGCATTTTGACGATGATTGTTTTATAAACAAAGCCCAGATCGACGGATTTGCAGATCGTCTAATGCGGATCAAGCAGTCACAATGATAAAGTTTCGCGATCGCATTCGGTGAGTAAACTGCTTTAAAAAAATGTCTCTGTGTGTTGTTAGCTCGGTTAGCACAGCTATAGCATACCGCCCACACGGCCCGCCTCCAGACGCTCGTTTTTTTGCGGAAAGACTCGGGACAGCCTATCTGTCTTTTAGAAATATAATAAAATTAAAGACTTTTTGGAGATATGAAGGATGCAATACTACTCTATAGGTACTCAAGATTAACAGGAGATTGAGTGAAAATGAGCATTTCACCCCCCCCCCCCCCTTTAAAAAAAAGAAAAGAAAGGCCGACAATCCGACAAAAAGTCGACACATGGGCCTCGACAGTCGATTTCCCAAATCCCGTGTCGTTCCCATCCCTAGAACAAACACTGCAATTATCCAGTTCTGAGGAACTGGATGTTGTTAGTGTTCACACTGAGTCTGAGGTTGTTAGTGTTCACACTGAGTCCCCACCTCAGTCTCATGCATTTGAAGAATTACTCGAAGTAGTGACAAGAGCAGTCGAAAGACTTTCCATTGAGTGGCCATCCGATAAGCAGGACGTTCGTTCAAAAAGTAAACTTGACGAACGCTTCCTGCCGTCATGTGCACAACCACAACACCGTAACCTGCCGTTTTTTCCCGATCTCCATACCGAGGTGTCGAGATCGTGGGAGAAACCAGTATCATATAGAGTGTTTAATCCACAAACTTCTAATTATTCCTCTATAGCTGGGTATAAAGAGCATGGTTATGGGGGGATGCCGAAAGTCGAAGAGACGCTTGCGAGCTATCTCTCGCCAGCGTCGGCATCCTCCCTAAAGGGTTCGGTTCTGCCTAATAAGCCCCTCAGAGTTACATCTTCTCTGGTGGGCAAGGCTTATTCCGCGTCTGGTCAGGCTGCAGCGTGTTTACACACGATGTCTTTGCTGCAGGCTTATCAGGCGGAATTATTGGGAGTATTGGTCCCGAAGTGGTATGCGAGTTGCGCAGAGCCACAGATTTGTCTCTCAGGGCCACCAAGGAGACGGCTAAATCCATCGGCTGTTCTATGGCAGCCCTGGTGGCCACTGAGAGGCATCTGTGGCTCAATCTATCTAATATCAAATAAAAAGAGAAACATTTTCTTTTAGATGCGCCCATTTCTACTTCGGGTCTATTTGGTGATGCTGTTACTACTGCTGTAGATAAATTCCAAGAAGCTTCTAAGCAATCAGCTGCACTACAAAAAATTCTTCCCCGTCGATCTTTTCATGAGGCTGTTGAGCGGGAGCAGCCTCACTCATCTAGAAAGAGCTCTGAACATCGTGCCACTCAAAAACAGAGCGTGTCATCCCGTGCTCCCCCACAAAAATCAAGGGGACACGGAGGGCACGCTCAAACCCAGCAGTCTTCGAGGGGTAGAACGGATCTGCGGACCGTTATTATCGCCAAGAAGGCTGCGGGGAAAAAGTCCTGACGCTCGAGGGCTCAGGACAATGAGGGTAGTCCCCCCCGAAGTAGAGCGGTCAACACCTCTTTTTACGGTGCCCGTCTCCCTTCGGTGCCCTCAGGGGACCGTTCTGCCAACCCTGCCACCTCCGGTGCTTCAGGGCGCAGCGGTCTCCGGCGAGCACATATCTCAAGGACCACCCGGAAACGTAGTGGCCTCGGGATGCCCGCCCCCTCCAAGGAGGGTTTTAGAGCAGTCCGTTCAGTCCCCTAACAAGGGATCCCCAGTGTCTAAGCAAAGAATGAGCAAGTGGGTGGTTGAGGCTATTTCGCTTGCTTATGAAGCGGCCGGGCAGCCTTCTCCTATGGCTGTCCGGTCGCACTCTACAAGGAGTATGGCGGCCTCCAAGGCCCTTATTTCAGGAGTTTCTCTCCAGGACGTGTGTGATGCGGCAGGCTGGTCCTCACCGCACACCTTTGTCAGGTTTTACTCCTTGGACCTGGACTGGATTTCACACAGGACAGACACTTGTAGCTATGGTGGCGTTGGTATAGACGTTCCCATAGCGTCAATCTCGACGCAACGCGAGTTCCCTTGAAAGGGAACGCCTCGGTTACGACTGTAACTTCGGTTCCCTGAAGAGGGAACGAGCGTTGCGTCACCTTGCCATATCTCCTTCATGCCTGTCAGCTGCTACTTCAGACTTTACGAAGCTGCCGCTCTCTGTTTTCAAGCAGGCTTTATAGTTTCCTGGTACGTGACGTCACCCGCATCTGACGTTCCGCCACGCCATTGGACTGATTTTACATGTGCTTCAAGACATCATCAAGCAAAGCGTTCCCATAGCGTCAATCTCGACGCAACGCTCGTTCCCTCTTCAGGGAACCGAGGTTACAGTCGTAACCGAGGCGTTTTTGAAAGAAGTCTGTTATGCTGCATTTATTTGACCAAAAACGTAAAATATTATTACAATTTAAAAGAATTTTCTATTTTAATATAATTTAAAATTGTTTTTATTCCTGTGATGCTGACTTTTCAGCATCATTACTCAAATCTTCAGTCTCACATGATCATTCAGAAATCATTCTAATATGCTGATTTGCAGCAAAAGAGTTCGAAAGAACAGCATTTTTTAATAAAGGGTTTTATTGTCAATTTTGAACAATAATTTCTTTTCCATGCTAAATAAAAAATATGAATTCCTAATAAAAAATTATATTGAGAATTGTATTGGTTGTTTTATTCATATGTTTTGCGCCATTATGAAATCAACTCTTACAGTACAATTTACTCTTAAGTTAAGTTAACTGTATAACAATTTAAAAAATTATAATAATCACACACAGAAAATGGCCCAACTTGATAGGAAAATAGATTGCTGTGTCCAGTGATAGAATAACAAATTAATAATGAAAAAAAGAACAATACATGTTAAGGTGGTTTTGTGTATTTTATGCTTTTGTCTGCCACGTTAAACTGTCTTTGAATAACCTTCATTTAAATAATTTGATTAAATAGTCAGCATATCGCTTAATAAATTCGATTAAAAGCTTTACTAATTTTTACAAATAGAACAGACAACAGTAAAAAACTAAAATGGTTTAAATCTAAGGCTCATGTGGAAAATATCCAATTTTTTTTTTTTTGCCAATGACCCTTACTCGCCCTATAACTACAGTGGGAAATAAACTAGCCACTTTTGATTTTAGTTGAGATTTGACAGAAGCGCTGTTTCTTACGAGGTTTATTTTAGTATTTTCCAAAACGCATATAAACACAGCCGAGCCAGGCTGCTCCATGTCAGACATAGGGGGCCAAATCTTCACAAAGCACTTAGTCTGTGTTTATTTCAAAGTAAAGCATCAGGGAGGTAAACTTCAATACAAAGCCAAATCCAGACTGCGGTAAATCCAGACCATTACCTGAGCTTATACTGTGTTGTGTGCTCTCTGTTCATGCACTAATGTCATTTCATCCCCCTTCAGCATTGGAAATAGCCTCAGGAGATCACATCTCTGCATTACAAACATTGCATTGATATTAAATGTAAATGTATTTCTGACTTGTGTGTCAGAAAACACAAATACACAAATCAACAGCAGTAGCTGCTGTTCTAAAGCTATTTTAAGATAATGCATAATAATAAATAAGTAAAGTGCATGTTATTCTTATTTTGCTACTTCAACTCCTGAAATGTACGGCTTAGAGAAACACAGTTATAGGTTTGGGCTTGCTGCTACTGGTTCCAATAACACCAATGTCATTTCTGTCTGCCGTATATTAGGAGGAAGAACCAAACAAAGTTTGTGTTGCGGTGTTCAGCTGCTCCTGAGGTAATCTGCTTTATCACCAGAATATGATGTACGAGCATCTGGTTTGGAAATGAGTTTACAAAAAATAATGAGTAGTTGATATCTCAGGGTAAGACAATTCTTCTGTCTGCAAGCCTTAGCACTAGAACCTGAGGAAAAGGGGACTGCAAGAGGAGAGGCAGGAGGGAAAAACAAACAAAAGAAAAAAAAAGTAGACTCAAAATAATCTTCCAGTCACGTTTCCCCCCAACAGCCTTCAATAGAATATCATTACCGGGGTCTGCATGCAGGCGGCATGCTGAGGAATGGTGGAAGTCAACCTTTTTTTTTCCCTCTCACAATCAGTGTGCAAGCATTCCCACCGGACAGTGATACAGCACAATGAAGGAAACAGCAGGGAAGGGTAGAAAGAAAAAGAGGAAGAGCTTTGTTTCAATTCAACTGTTGCTATGATACCAATATGAAAATGATGAGGTCATACTCTGTTCATTTTCTAAACCAGAGCTAAAAAATACATTCAAAACCATTATTTTCTACTTGCATACTCCGATTTTGACTTCAGATACTTTTTTTCTGTGGAGACCGGGAGTGCTGTAACACCATCATCATTCACTCGTCCTTATGTTGGTCCAAACCTTTGACTTGCTTTCTTCTGTGGAACACAAAAGAAGATATTTTAAAAGAGTCTGTTATGATATGTTTTGTTACAATTTTATTTGTTATACTTAAACTTTATAATAATATTTCTGTTAGCACTTTATTTTACAGTCCTGTTCCGCATGTACCTACTATGTTCTTATTATTGTAATTATAATAACTGGGTAATAACTAGGTACTTACCCCTAAACCTAACCTTAAAACATGTAGTTACCTTATATTACCCAGTACTTTCCTAGGTAAGTACACTGTAAGTCCACGTAAGTCTACATACTGTAAAATAAAGTCCAACGTATTTCCATATTTACCTGCTTCAAATTAAAGTTTAGAAGTCTACTTATCCATAAACTGTGTATATTACTGCCAAATACAAAAGAGTGCTGATATTACAAAACTAAAATGTTTTCCACAGTATATGGTTTCCATTTTTAATAAAAATTAAATTAAATTCAAATTAAACAATTACATTTTTTGATTGAAAATGTTACGATTACCAAAAATGTATTTGATTACCAGAATAAAATCATGCACACAATTGTACTGTAGGTTGTTACAGACAGGAAGGTAAAAAATATTTCAATGTTTTTGCGTTTTGTCGCAAAAGTTTTGAGTTCCCCCGAGAAACTTTGGGTTCGCTCGCAAAATGTTTGCGTTCCCTCACAAAACTTTAGCATTCCCATAAGAAACTTTTCATTTGCTTGCAAAAACTCAAAAGGTTTGCAAGTGAACGCAACATTTCTTAGGGGAATGCAAAATATTGGCGAGAGAACGCAAAATCATTGAAATTTTCCTCTCGCTTCATACTTTTTTTTCCATTATGTCCCTTTAGGGGCTCCGTAGGTTGTAACATCGGCACTCTTTGTACTTGACATTAATATACACAATTTAAGGGCATGTAGTATTTTATAGAAACAATTTTATAGATACACTTATTGTTCAAAAGTTTTTTGATTAATAAAGCAAGGACGTATTACATTTATCAAAAGAGACAGTAAAGACATTTATAATGTTAGAAAAGATTTCCATTTTAAAAAACTGCTGTTGTTTTGAAGTTTTTATTCAACAAAGAATCCTGAAATAAAAGTATCATGGTTTCCACAAAAACATAAGCAGCACAACACTGATAATAAGATAATAAGCAGCGAATCAGTATATTAGAATGATTTCTGAAGGATCAAGTGACATGGAAGATTGGAGTAATGATGCTGAAAATTCAGCTTTGATCACAGGATCAAATTATATTTTAAAATACGAAATAGTTATTTTAAATAGCAAAAACGTTTCACAATATTACTGTTTTTACTGCATTTCTGATCATATAAATGCAGCCTTGGTGAGCAGAAGACTTTCAAAAACATTTAAAAAAAATCGTACTGACCCCAAACATTTGAACGATAGTGTAAGTACTGTATGTGAATATTAAAATATGAGACACACACAAAAAACAGTTAAACAAAATTTGTTGCAACACTCCATGATCTCCTTTATTTTTCCCCTTTTGTTCCCGAAGAGCCGAAAGTTTCCTAAGAGCTGTTTTTGTCACAAACATTTTACGATGCATTATTGCATGTGTCCTATGCAGTCTCACGCTCTCACAGGGATTGCATGTTTCTGAGCTCCTGAATGCTGCATTAAAACGAACATCTGAGCA
The DNA here is from genome assembly GCF_963993115.1 of Abramis brama. Taxonomy (NCBI): domain Eukaryota; kingdom Metazoa; phylum Chordata; class Actinopteri; order Cypriniformes; family Leuciscidae; genus Abramis; species Abramis brama. The sequence continues at coordinate 22,006,953 of NC_139986.1, read as the reverse complement.
GCTCAGTCAAGGGAAGGACATTGCATTAAATGTGGTTAACAGATGAAATAAGCTATCCCATGGTTCCCCATGTGAGACCAAATCAATGATTAAACTGCGTGCTTCACATAGGCCATTCTCACGCAATGACAAGACCTCTGGATTCTCTCCAACGACACTTGATTAAAAGGAGAAAAAGAAAAACTCCTGAAAGCATCATATTGGGAATATGCGTTTCCTGATTCCCCCTGAAAATAATTCCCCTTGACTGAAAGGAAGGTTGTGCTCTCACTGATCTGTACTTTCGATGCTTTTTGCTTAAATCCCTATTCTATACAAGGAGATGAGAGGCTGCATAAAAAAATTTCATTAAAGAGATTGTTTTTAGATTGTTCTAATGTATCTGCAAGCTGCAGGGAGTAAATCTTCCTATAAGCCGCCAACATGCACCTGAGTTATTTCTTCACAAAATAAATCTGATTAAATCTGGACCGACGGACATGTATCATCCTTTTCCATCATGTACAAATCAGAATGGGTAACGTCATCAAAACTGGTGAAATTTTGCCACCATATTGTTGTGATGCCCAACTAATCTCTAATCTGTCAAATAGTCAATAATATACAAGCTAAATAAAATTGGTCCCAGAATCGATCCCTGTGGGACTCCGGTACTACAATCAAGAAATGACGAGCATATATCATTGATTCTTATACACAGTTTCCTTAAGATTAAATATGATTCCATCCATGATAGTGTTTGTATTAATTATAAATAGCCCCACAATAGAATAATTGCATTATACATCTAATGTTGATTAATAAGCCTCTAGTCAAGGCTTATTGCTGCTTTATGATCTTTATCTGTCAGATGTGTCACCTTTATTTATACATTTCTATGACCCGAGGTTGTTTTGTCACTCTTTTTCTTGTCACCCTGGCTGTGAAGCAAGCACCAGACGAAAGCTATCTTGAGTGTGTAGAAACCCTGGGAGGTATTCTGCCTCGTTCTTAATTACGGCTGATTAAAGTGACATTTTATCACCCTTGTGTCTGCTGACATCAGACAGCAGGATTGTGAAAAAGATCAGGACTTTTCACTTTGCATTCTCTCTCATTCAGGGCGAGTCAGAATAAAAGCACCGATGCTCACAGTACAAGATGGCTCGACGTTAACTGTGAATGTGGCATCTCTGAACTCCGGTTCAGCAAACGTCAAGGTCTACTCCTTTAGTTGGAGTAATTGCAGCTTTGTGCGAAAAGAAAGACTTGCCTAGGAGCGAAACAAGCTGTTCATCACTTTTAAGATTTAAGTCATGAGTCTGAAATAGAAATAAAAAACAATTAAAATGTGTTAAATTGGAAATGAGTCACTCATCCTTTGAATTCAAATGTCGATCATTAGCTAAACATATTTACAAATAAATAAATAATTATATTGCGTTTTATATATATATATATATATATATATATATATATATATATATATATATATATATATATATATATATATATAATTATTTCTGTTATGCAATGTAATGTCTTAATGTTATTAATATTATACAATATTAAATAAATGCAAGTTAAATATTTTTAGTTGATCAAAATTGATGGTTAAACACCTTTCACTGACCATTTGTTGAAAAAATAATTATATGGAAATTATTTTCTGACAGAAAAAAAACTAAAGTGGAACAGATGGACACAAATGCTAGTTTTTAAAGAGATGTATATGCTTTTTTTCTGTTAAAAAATTGAATAGGGATTCACAGACGACTTGGATTCCCACATAATTATCCACTTGTCAGCGCATGAGTGTCATTTGACTCTAATTGGACCAGTCACTGTCAAAGAACCAAACGGTCATACATTCCCATTACATTTCTGACTGAGAGACCTCACTGAGCCTTTGGCCGCAAAAGAGAAGTTACACTTTAGGTACAAAAAAACCCTAGAAACTTTGACCTGAGTTCAAATACCATTTCGCTAGTGGAACTCAATGAAAAATGATAAGCACTTTGCATATTGGAGTGTTTGTTTCCTGGGATGCTGTTTGCTGTGGGGATATCAGACTGTGAGCGTGACCTCCAAACTCTCTCTCTCTGCCCTTCACACGCCAGCACATCGGGAGACTGGCCGAGGCCAGACTAATCAAAAATGCATGATATCAAAGCAAACTCATCCTCTGCCGCTAAGCAGGGTCCCATTTGAAGATTTGATTTTATGAGGCACAGAATGGCTTTTACATATGAATTTCCACTCTCATGTCTGTCGTGGATTAGATCATCTCTTAGAGTGTTTTTAAAGCTTTAAGCTCTGGTTAGATTGAATGTGATTTACACACAGTTGGATGGTAATGCCAAGTATTCATTCAATTTCATACTTTAACAGACATTATTGTCAATGCTCAAAGTTGACAGATAGATGGATAGATAGACAGATAGATTGATTGATTTCCATAATGACCCACACAATCTACCAAGAGTCTGTTTAAGAGCATATTAGAGTCTGGTTTAAGACTCATTTTTTTTGTGGAGTTAAATAATGGCCCAAATACCAGTAAATTAACTATAGCGCAAACCTTAGTAAATCATCTTGCATGATTAATTGAAATACTCTCCTCCCATAAATTTTGTGTCTGAAAGGGAAACTCCTACAAATGCATATCGTCACCTTCCTAAAATAATTGGCCTAGTCATTTTTTCAGGTTTCTCAGAAAACACAAAAAACTGAACCAATAATTGAGGTTGAGTAGATTTTCGTTCTTCTTGAAGCAGCTGCCATCTTGAAAAGTTTGTAAAATTGCCTAAGTCTCATTGTCTTTGACTTAGGCAAAATAAAATGGCCTAAGTCACACTCTTGACATAGGCAACTATACTACAGGGGTAGAATTGCATGATCTGTTCAGAATCATGAGGAGATGACTTAAGCAAAAAAAAAAATTTTGTCAAAAAATGACTTAGGCAATTATTTTAGGAAGGTGACGATATGCAATAAGCTCAGCCACAAAAATAACCACGTCTTTTCAGTGATAATTTTTCACTGCATGACTTTTAGTAAATCCTGACAGTAGTTTTTTAACGCCAAAAGGGAGTTCGCGCTGGCGTAAATCAGTTAGTAAAATTAGTAAAGCTGTTAGTAAATCTGGCCCTAGAGCTCATAATATATTAAAGAAACTACTGTTCCATACCATACGTCGTCTTCTTCATTCTTTTATGGTTCGTGACCCTTTAAAAAGGCTGAAAATTCCTTCATTATTTTAAGAATGGAATAAATGAATACGGTTAATTTTAGATTTCAAAACAAATCTATGAGAAACCACTTCTCTAATAATGGATTATAATGTCATCGTGATGTTCTTCTTTTTAAGCGACAGTTTGCAGGCATAAAATGAGAGTCATTCTCACAGAATTCCCATTTGTTCATTTTATGACATATAAGTCAAGGACGTGCTGATTTGTGCATTTTCATGATGTACATTTCCCCTGCATGTGCACTTCCATTTGGAAACACTACAAGTTCTCTTAAAAGAAAACACAACCCATTTCGCAAACCGTGTGCGAGGAGAAGTACGGACAGAAACGCAAGTAACAGGGAATCTCATTATTTTACGTGGACTTTTATGGGGCAAGTCAAAATGCTTCGCCCCGCTTGCCTGTATGTGACATTTCCCTCTCTCATTAATGAGACGTTCCGTCAGAGCCGAGCCTGTGCTGAGAGCAGCAGACCTGGCAGAGTTTGGCCCGAGGGTTCCTTACTGTTCACATACTTACCAACGTGAAATATTCCAGCGCTGTTTCATTCGATAAGGCCAAACCTGTGCTCAGCGCTCCCGGCCAGTAAAAGCCATCGCTGCGGAGAAACAAAACAGCTTTGAGTCACAGCAATTTGAACCACAAAACCGTGCAGATGTGCTTATGACGAAGCTGAGCTGCTAATGTGAGCTAATTTGTGGGGTCAGCTGATTAAAATAGTTTAGGATTGTACTTTTGCCATTAGGATGCACAGATAAAATGAATAGCCTTTTATTTCAGCCATCGACACTGCAAAACTCAATATTAGCCACTTCCTACTCAGTGTTTTTGTCCTGTTTTCCAGTGCAAATATCTAAACATTCTTAAATCAAGATACATTTACTTGAGATGCTAAATTATGCAATATTAAGTGTTTTCTGAAAAAAATTATGGAAATTAAGTGAGTTTTTGCTGAAAACAAGAACAAGTTTATTTTTCTGAACCCATTGGCAGATATTTTTTCTTGTTTAAAGCATAAACTCACTTCATTTTGATACATTATTCGCAAAACAAGACTTTTGAAATTTCAAATTTTGCTGACTTGATTTAAGAATGCGTAAAACAAGACAAAAATAAAGAGTGTGTGTTTTTCCCTCAATGGACTCGTTGTCAATAAAAATCACAGGCACATTTTTCAAAAAGAGAAAATTCACTTATCAAACACTTGAAAACAACACTCAAATTGTTGTCTGTTGCAAAAGGGAAGATAATTGGTTAATTAAATTAGCTTGCTTCATAAGTACAGCTAAACTAATGCAAACTGCAAAGTCAAGCACATCCACAATATCTAATTACTCCGTTTACTCTGAGACAGCAATGCATTTTACTCTCTTTACATTAACAGACTGAGCGATGGGATTTTACAAATATACTGATTACATTGCAAAGCATGTTTAGTTAAAGCTCATTTAAATAATATATTTATCACATGCTGTAATGAAATCACTCAATTTATGAGCGTGTAGGCAAGCAAGAGAGGTTGAAAGAGAGAGAGAGAGAGAGAGAGAGAGAGAGAGAGAGAGACTGAGAGGGAAGGTTCTCATGGGATAAACACAGACAGCAGTTTTCCGTATGGCTTTAACGGAGATTTCTGACTTTCATAATTTATGCAACATTCACCGGCATTTCCCTTAAACAGCAAACCTCAATTTCAGGCCATACATATATGTTTCATTATTTGACTCTCTGTGGCCTCAGTTGCTCTGCTATGCAATAATGCACTGGAGCTGATATATTTTATTGTGTGGCTCATCTGGCTCATGCTGTCTTGCACATTCACTCCTCGCACCAATGAAACGCAGCGTGGGTGTGTGAATGAATGATAGTCTAGAACCACAAACATGAATGAGGCTGCCAGAAAAAGGAAGACATCTGATGCTTTGGAGTCAAAGCATTTGTTGGTCATGGAATATTGCTTACAGAGTTGTGTTCGAAACACCCATGCAGTCCATTTATTTACTCACCCTCATGTCGTTCCAAACCTATCTGACTTTCTTTCTTTTGCAGAACTTTAACTTTTTCATAGAATAGTGAATATTTTGTTTGTGAATCATTTTGTTGCTTTTTTGTTGGTTTATCTACTTTCAATCATGACAACTCTCTGAATAGTTTTAGCATATTGAATATGGCAATGTTAATGTGTTTGGTCTTGGCGAACTAGATCTGCTACGCTGATGGACTTGCTACTGCTAACAGATAGACAGGCATGCTGATGTGAGCATGTAAGATATGCTGCTTCTGCATAAATAGACACATAAATCCTGTAGCAGATATTGGCAGGTGGAGCTGGGGAAGGTGGAGGGTTTCAGAGGAACTCTGATAGCATGTTGCAGGGCTAGCTTACAGTAAACAATAAACCTGACTATTGAAATGTTAAGCAAGCAATCTCATTGGCTGCAGGATCAGCAGAGGCCAATCAGATTGTGCCATGTAACTTCTAAGTATGATGTGATTCCTTGCAAACTGAATGTAAAGGTCTAAACAGTCTGCACCCTATAGAGTTTCATGACTGAACCAGATATTTATTTACATATTTTATTATTACATTTTATTTAACATTTAAATATTTTATACTTTTCTTTCATTGCATCTGAAAAAAGTGTAAAAAGTCAAAACATTGATATGATCGCTCCATTTACCCACATCACGTTGTTCCAAAACTGTATGACTTTCTTCTGTAAAACACAAAGGAACATAATTTATTATTTATTTTATTTATGCAAAATGTAATTATTTAATTTACTTATTTACAAATTTACTATTCATTTATTTTATTTTATTTATTAAAAATGTATTTAAAATGTTATTTATTTAAATGTATTTTAAAATGTTGGCATAAAAAGTCACTTAGAAAAAAACAAAGGGTTTTATCAAAGTTGTTTCAAAGGCGACAACAACAAAACATACCAAAAGGGTTATTCACAAAGCGATTTGTAGCGACAAAGTGGTAGGACAATGTTCATTTTTAATGAGAGTTAGCAATTGCTGGTTGACATTTACGATAGAGACCACCGGTGATTTGACAGAGTTAAAGAGTATGCAAATTAATATGCACTGACCACCAATGGGAGTGCAGATGGCGAGCCGCTGCCTGATTCAGTTGGATAACGAGTATAAAACCAACAGGACAGCAATTCAGCGAGCTCCAATGATTCTTATTATAAGGAAAAGTATGAGTTCATTCCTCCTAACTTCCGAAAAACTAAATTCAGTCAATAAGTCAATATAACTAAAACTGACTCAACTTAAATTAAGGTGACAATATGACAGTATATTTCAAGTAATTTGCAGATATAAAAGCTCCCAGTTCCTGCCGTGACATGTTTCCTGACAGATAATGAACAGAAAACCAGCCTTCTGGTCACATTTCTAACCTATCCCATCTCCTTTCTGATATAAAACTCTCAATGCTTCCCAACTACTGTGCCAAGTGTGACTCAGTTTCTACCATGAAAGTTCTAATACATGTCTTGTGTGATTTTCAGGTTGCTGTGACACAGAGTTAAAGGTCAGGCATAGAGCCGGTACTCTGTGGCAGCAGTGTGAGTTTGTCCCTCAGGCTTTCTGAATCCAGTAGGTGGCATTTAGCTTGTTCTAACTTGCTGTGTGACTCCATGTTCTCATATTCCAACAATATCACTCTTCCAAAGAAAGATCAGCGGGTCTCCGTGGCACCACCAGGACTCTGGGCTCTCTGAGTCACTGAAAGCCCCAAAAGGTCTTGCCTCTTTGAAAGGCCGGATTGGAGCGAGTGCAACATCGAGGGCACGGGAGGCTGGACTTCTGCTGTCCGAGGCTTTCTTGCACTCAATAGGGGGTTTGTTCTGTGGAATAAAAGGAAGTCAGTCCCTTGCATTAAAGCCACTGGAGACTTTTGATTCGCTGCGTTTTAAACACCAGATAGAAGGGTTTTGGTCAATATAGAGTTGTTTTCTTTTCCTTCTTTTTTAACTCTTAGTTATCCGAGTGATTCTTGTACTGTATGGATCGGTGGATACCTTTCACGGTCGCACAACAGGAGAACAAGAGAATAAGACAAAAAGAAAGTCTGAAAATGCTGCCTTATTAGAGCAGAAAGGGATTAATGGAAGTCAGAATTGAATGATTGCTTAACATGCCGTCTTCTTAAATGCCTCCATCTGGTTAATTTTTGAAGGCAGTGTAGACGTAGCTTCACCGCCAATGATAACCCACAATCCGCTTTGTGTGTGATTTGGCGACTGATCTAAATAATGAAATTGGTGTCTGACGGGGAGACTTTATACAGTATGATTTTGAGATCCATTTTTTTCACACTGAGGACTTAAATTATTACAAAAGGTGAAAACATTCACTGATGCTCCTGAAAGAAACACGATGTATTAAAGGGTTAGTTCACCCAAAAATGAAAAAAAGTTTGTCTTCATAATCTTCACCCAAAAATAAAAAAAGAGTTTGTCTTCATAATCTTTGATTAAAACTTTCTCAGCCTCTGGAACGACTTCACCTCCTCGCCAACTACCCGCTCCATTTTTGGATGCAACACCCACTTCCCACAATCCAATAATTTACAGATGGATAAAATGAAGTCCCACTCGTCTTTTTTCACATTTAATATCCTCTTTCACTCAGAAATGTCACATTACAGAAGCAAAATAGGTTGCAAATGACATTTCATGTTGACTTTAAGAGGTACAAAAATGCTGTCTCACATACTACCGAGACTAGGAACGGAGGATGCCGGTAAGTAGATTTCCGCCTGAATCAAGATGCCATATATTCAACAGTGACAAGTCCTTGCACATTCAGAGGGTGAACTGCCTAGCGCATCTTTTAATCAGCGTTTTGTTCTGCTTGCACATGCCCTGCTATGGTTTAGATGCTTATCACCTCTCCCATCTATTGAATTCTAATGGGACATTTAAATCTAAAGACCTCCTTCTTAAATCAGGTAGTGTGAACCGATTACGTCTGGCGGGCCGAGCTAAGCGCCGAGACGGGCTCCCGTCCCACAGAGTCAGCCCGCATTTGACTTTCTCATTTCCTGTAAATAGTGCAGGCTCTGTTTTGAACCCCTCCTAATACAGTGGCCCACTTGCATTTGAATAGGTGGTTCAGTTCACATAGCGACATTGTTTTATTCAGTAAAATATATTGAATTATGGTATACAATACCTAATTTCCTTTAACTTTTTTAATTATCTATTCAAGTGCGAGTGCACGATCCCAGCTAACAAAAATATATTCTAAGAACGTTTTGCTAACGTTCCCATTTAGTTAAGAACATGCCATTTCTGAATGTTCCCTGAATGTTTTAAAAATTTATTATTTTACAAACATCATGGGAATGTTACTTTTGGACGTTCCCTGAACATTCTAACAGTTACATTTATAAAAATAAAAAAACGTCCAACTATAACGTTTCAGAAAAAAATCTCCATGAACGATGTATAAATAACATTTTGTGCTACCATTTTGAGAATATTATTAAAGACCATGATAACTTTAAACAAGCACTCTATAAACATTACTGGAAAAAATTTAAATAACTTTGAGAGAACCTTGCCAGAACGTTAGCTAAAGTTCTGGGAACGTTCCCTGTTAGGTGAGATGATGTTACACTTAATACTGCTAATACAGTGTTTCTTCCCATTGATTGCCCTAACATAATTTACACAATAAACAGAAAATTACAAACAAATGCTGGGTAAAAAAAAAACAGTACTCCCATGCAAAGTGATGAGGTCATGTGACATAAATGTAGCATACTACTCTTTAAAATATTTATCATGGAATAATTGACTTTGGCTGTTTTTATAACTCTGTTTCAACTTCTCTGTTTTTTCCCCATCTCGAATCAGACTATAAAGCCATGCTTCATTAGCTCTGAACATATCGGTTGAGCTCAGGTGAAGAAAAAAATATGGTTTCTCTAGTTACAAAAAGACACAGGTGTACTGATTGCCTTATTACAATGAGCTGTGGGAATTTATTCCTGCTGTTTGCCACCTTGTTGTTAAAAACAGCTTCAATTAGAACAGGGACATAAATTAGGCCCCACTGAAAACGATATCTTTAAAATGGCTTCATCTCAGCTTTGTTCTGCTCTTTATTCATTACAGTACAGTTTCTGTGGTAGTTTGGTGTATTGATTCAGACACCTGTAGTGATTTATGGGCTTAAATATTAATATTGATTTTATATTTTTGGTCACACGTCACCTAAGGTGAGTGTGAGAGTGTCAGATGAGTCCTTACTATATTACGGGGCACTAGCCAAGGAATTCCACCTTCCACCAATCATGGAAGATTGTTGACTGAATTAGAATTATATCAATTGGAGGAAGTTCGTCATGTGACCAATCTGAAGGATTTGTGAGATAGGCCTATGTCACACTTCCTGCTTCCGGAACGCGGAGTAGGGATTCAGAACTTCCGGTCAACAGTATTTATATAAGGATTTAGATTATCAGCCATAATGTCTAAACCATCCGAGGTAGACTGACCACGAGCTATGAGGTTGTGAAACGAAGGTTTTTGCTCCTGTAGAAGCTATAAGTTTGTATGAAATCAACCTTGTTTTAAAAAAAACATGTTTTATCCGCGATCTTATGAAAAAAAACTACACTACCCACAATCCTAAGCGTAGCAGCAACGTCTGCTGATTGGTCCAATTCGCTGTTACCATAGAAACGTTTACCTTACTGGCGAACGGCCCGCCGCTGTTGTTGTAGTGTACCGGGTTGCTCTGCGTCAGGACGTAGACAGCCATAACTCAGCTTTCACGCTTTTCCACTTGAGAGTTTTCATTTACCATCCGAACCACATCGTCATATGTGACTTCAGGCAGGTTGCGGAGAGATTTGGTCCAGCAGTATCTATCGGACTCCGCCATTGTAAAAAGCTAACCGGAAGAGCCGTATCCCTACTAAAAGACGTACTTCCGGTCTTCAATTTTTTCGTGACATAGGCCTATATCGTTAACTTAGAGCCTCTTAATGTATTATCAACACAAGGGAGACACAAGTGTAATAAAAGGATTTTATTTACAAAAGGATGAGTAACTAACAACTACTGAATGGATAAAGTGCAAAACGATTGATAGATGCAAGTGACTGAGTTGGATGTTACTATAGCAGTTACAAGATAAACTGTAGTTCCTCTAGAAGTAATAAGGTAAACCTTATCCTCAAGAGATTATTTGTTATTAACTGACATCAGCTATGCAAAATCTAATGCAAATCAGATAATCGTATACTGACAACATACACTAATGCCAAGGTCTCTGGAAAGAGGTTTGGTAAAGTGATATTTGCGTTCTGCCTGGTGACGTGCTGATTCCAAGCGGCAACGTCTTCCACTTGTTGAGCTGGGCCGCATTCCAGTGGGAAGAAAGGAGTTGGAATCCGTTTCACAGCCTTGAACACAAAGTACTTGTGAACGCTGAACTCCTGGAGAGAAGGTCCTTTTTCTGGTACACACAGATGAAGGAGCCTTGAAGTTGAAGGTTCTAACGTCTGTGCAGACGATCCTTATACTCTGAAACATGCAGATGAAGGATCACTGAAGAGAAGATTCTAGAAGGAGGGAATTTGCAAATTGGCACCTTTCAGATCCAGTGTTTGATTGGCTGATGCTGTCAGAGGTAACCAGTGTATTGCTTGAGGTTCATTTGCATAGCTTAAAGTTCATGTTAAGGTTTTTCCTATGCACAATTCACTTTCCAAACCAATTTCAGATTAACCAAGGCATTATGCTGAAAACAAGTCCAAACATCATTGGGTTATGTTGAACTTTTACCAATTAATTAATGTATACCTTAATAGGTAAGTTTGTAAATTTTGCATGTACACAAACAGCACTCATTAAGTATATACAGGTCTATTAATAGAAATGGAAAATATTTGCTCCATTTTGTGTAGAAAATCCATCCTTTGTGGCTTCAAGCCACATGGCAAAACCAGTTTGGTGAGTCTGAAAGTCTGTGATCATTCACACCTTGGTCTCAGGACTGAGGGACTGGGGTGAACAATGGCAAATGGTGATGGGATCAGTCTGTGATCATTGGCATGCTAACGTCATCATTCTTCCCTTCCACAAATGGTACCTGGCAATTGTCTTTGGAGGTTTATCTCCTAGCCCACCTTAGGTTCTTGTCTGTGGAACTTCTTTTGGTGGTGCGAGTTTCAGAGTCCTGCCCTCATGTTTGCCTGCTGATCACTACACACCAGAACACTGAATATATATACAACTTGTTATTATTGTTAACTAAAACCAAAACTAAATAAAGCTGTAATAAAATAATAAAAAAATATTAGATGAAAAGCTTAAAAGTTAGTTAAATGAAAATGAAAAACGTTGCCTTCTAAAGCACTAAAATATCTAAAACTAAAAATTAAAGCAAAACAGATAATAAAAAATAATAATAGAAATGACAAAAGCACAGCAAAATTACAAAACCTAAAATTAAAATGAAATTGGAAAATAAACAAAAGCTAAAAGTACTAATAAATTCTATAATAGTTCAGGAATATCTCCTTCTCACATAAAAGCACCAGTCAGCAGTGCAGTAATTGCTTTTCATGAGGCAAATTTACTTTTACTCCCACCCAGTTAATGACATGAAGAGAGAACATTCTTCAGAGCGCCAGAAAAGGAAGTGGCCCGAGTCACTCAGTCACTCCTTTATCTATATATACATATATACATACATTTACACACCAACATACTTTGAAAACCACTGCTTTTGCAGTTCTTGTGCTGTGTGTTTGTTGACCTTACATCATTACTTCAAATCAAAGCTGAGTAATCTGTTAATTCATCCTTTATTGCGTTGCTGGCACTCCGTACCCCATACATTTACTGTAACACAGCCCATCTGTTACACATAGTTTATGACAGAATCACAAGCTGTAAGACTTTATCACACATTGTAAATCACTACAGCTTAAAGAAGACACAATCACTGAAATTGCTTGCATTTAATAAGTTGGCACTTACATTCCTCTTAGCAAGCTTATCTCAATACCTAGATTGAAAGAAAGAGTAATAGTTTTTTTGCACTATAACATGAATTCCTTCAATTTCTAATGAATTAAATAGGTCTAAAGCCTTTCCCAAAATATTCTTAAAATATCCCTGAGATAAAAACAGACAGGTGTCAAGGAAAGGTCATGGCAATCATATTTTGAAAACGCTCCGGTTACGACTGTAACCTCGGTTCCCTGAAGAGGGAACGAGCGTTGCGTCGAGTTTGACGCTATGGGAACGCTTTGCGTGATGACGTCTTGAAGCACATGTAAAATCAGTCCAATGGTGTAGCGGGACGTCAGAGGCGGGTGACGTCACGTACCAGGAAGCTATAAAAGCCGGCCTGAAGCAGGAAACAACAGCTTAGTAAAGTCTGAAGTCGTGCTGACAGGCATGAAGGAGATATGGCAAGGTGACGCAACGCTCGTTCCCTCTTCAGGGAACCGAGGTTACAGTCGTAACCGGAGCGTTCCCTTTCAAGGGAACTCGCGTTGCGTCGAGTTTGACGCTATGGGAACGTCTATACCAACGCCTCCATAGCTACAAATGTCTGTCCTGTGTGAAATCATAAAGAGCAGCACTAGGATGACAAAACATGAGACCCTGGAGCAGAGTCTAGATCCAGAGAGTAGAACCTGACGAAAGTGTGCGGTGAGGACCAGCCTGCCGCATCACAGACATCCTGTAGAGAAACTCCTGAAATAAGGGCCTTAGAGGCCGCCATACTCCTTGTAGAGTGTGACCGGACAGCCAAAGGAGAAGGCTGCCCAGCCGCCTCATAAGCAAGTGAGATAGCCTCGACCACCCACTTGCTCATTCTTTGCTTAGACACCGGCCCTCCCTTGTTAGGGGAGCCAAAGCAAACAAACAACTGATCACTTCTGCGCCACAGGGCAGCTCTGTGGACGTAGGCGTCTAACGCCCGAACTGGGCAAAGCAAATTATTAGCCTCCTGGTCCGCATTCTGGAAGGGAGGAGGACAGAAGGCCTGCAGAATAATAGGTCTGGCCACATTAGTGGGGACCTTGGGGACATAACCCGGTCTGGGATGGAGAAAAGCTTTCACCATACCCGGAGCAAACTCTAAGCAGGAAGGAGCAACCGACAATGCTTGAATATCCCCAATTCTCTTAAGAGAAGAAATGGCAAGAAGGAAAATAGCTTTCAAAGTCAGAAACTTTTCCGAAACCTCCTCAATGGGCTCAAAGGGGGCCAGGGACAGGCCTTGTAGAGCAATGGACAAGTCCCATGGCGGCACCCTAGAGCGGACTGCAGGCCTCAGCCTCCAAGTGCCACGAAGGAAACGAGATACCAGAGGGTCCTTCCCCACAGACATTCCACCCAAAGGAATGTGGTAAGCACCTATGGCCGCCACATAGACCTTTAAAGTGGACGGGGTCAGACCTGCAGTGAACCGGTCCTGCAGGAACTCCAGCACTGTACCAATTGGGCAGTGGACTGGGTCCAGCCGACGGTCACTACACCAAGAAGTGAATACTCTCCACTTCAGGGCATAAAGTTTCCTCGTGGAGGGAGCTCTGGACTGCAGAATGGTCTCAACAACCTCAGTTGAGAGACCTGACTCTATGAGCTGGGCCCCCTCAGAGGCCAAGCCCACAGGTTCCACAGTTCTGGGCGGGGGTGAAGTATTGAACCCCCTGCTTGGGACAGAAGGTCCCTCCTGACAGGTAGCTCCAGAGGAGGCCCGTCGAGGAGGGACACAAGGTCGGGAAACCATACTCTGCCCGGCCAGCGCGGGGCTATAAGAAGCAGGCAAACCCGGTCCCTGCGAACCCTCTCCAGAACTCCCGGGAGCAGAGCAACTGGGGGAAAGGCGTACAGACGAAGCCTCGGCCACGCCTGTACCATAGCATCCAGTCCGAGAGGAGCTGGATGCGTGAGGGAGAACCAGAGTGGACAGTGAGACGTCTCTCGAGACGCAAACAGATCCACTTGTGCTTGGCCGTACTCCCTCCATATCAGCTCCACCACCTCGGGGTGGAGCCTCCATTCCCCGGGCCTCGGCCCCTGCCTCGACAGAGTGTCTGCTCCTATATTCTGAACCCCGGGGATGTAGGCTGCTCTGAGTGACAGCAACTTCCCCTGGGACCACAAGAGGATATGGCGTGCCAGATTTGATAATGGGCGCGAGCGCAAACCCCCTTGGTGGTTGATATAGGCGACTACCGACGTGTTGTCCGTATGCACTAACACATGGTGTCCCCTGAGGTCTGTGACAAAGCTCCTCAGAGCCCGGAAGACAGCTAACATCTCTAGGCGATTGATATGCCAGGAACGATGATGGTCTTCCCACAGACCTTGAGCTGAGCGACCCTCCAGGATCGCTCCCCAACCCGTGAGGGAAGCATCCGTCGTTAGCAGTCTGCGACGACAAGAAGCTCCCAACACTGGGCCCTGGGACAGGAACCAAGGTTTCTTCCACATAACCAAGGCACGTAGGCATCGCCGCGTGACCTTGATTGTGCGAAATGGGTTGCCCCTCGGGGAAAACCCCCTGGTCCTGAGCCACCACTGCAGGGGCCTCATGTGCAGCAGTCCAAAAGGTATCACGTTGGAAGCTGCTGCCATGAGACCCAACAGTCTCTGGAACTGTTTGACAGTGAGTAGCTGGCCTAGCTTTACACTTTTCACAGCTGCAAGGATGGACTCTATACGTGGCGGTGACAGGCGCGCCTGCATCGACACTGAGTCCCAAACCACGCCTAGGAAAGTGGTTCTCTGGAGTGGAGAAAGCACACTCTTCTTGGCGTTCAGCCGTAACCCCAGCTCTTTCATGTGGGCGAGAACAACATCTCGATGTTGAACCGCCAACTGATGCGACTGAGCTAAAATCAACCAATCGTCGATGTAGTTCAAGATGCGAATCCCCTGAAGGCGCAGAGGCGCCAGAGCTGCATCCATGCATTTCGTGAAAGTGCGGGGTGATAAAGCTAGGCCGAATGGAAGAACACGATATTGGTATGCTTTGCCCCCGAAAGCAAACCTCAGGAACTTCCAATGACAAGGACGGATGGAAACATGGAAATATGCGTCCTTGAGATCTATCGTGACAAACCAGTCCTCGGACCTGATCTGTGGCACGATCTGTCTCAATGTCAACATTTTGAACTTGAGCTGCATGACTGACTCGTTCAGAACTCGAAGATCCAAAATGGGACGCAATCCCCCGTCCTTTTTTGGAACTATGAAGTACCGGCTGTAAAACCCGGTTTCCCTGTCGGAGGGAGGTACATATTCTATGGCCCCTTTCTCTAACAGAGTGTTTACTTCCTGTTCCATAACCAGAACCTGCTCGGGGGCCACCACAGTGGGCAGAACCCCCATAAACCGAGGTGGGCGTTTCCCGAACTGAATCAGATACCCTTTTTCCACGGTCTGCAGGACCCAACGAGAAACATTTGACAGTAGCTTCCACGCTGTCAAAGATTCTACTAGAGGTACCAGCCTCTCGAGACTGGTTTCTGGATTTTGTTGTTGTTGAGCAGTCAATTCGACGCCCTGTAACGGCGCACCGGCAGGGAGCGACCGAACAGACTGCTCTAACACCCTCCTCGGAGGGGGCGGGCATCCCGAGGCCACTACGTTTCCGGGTGGTCCTTGAGATATGTGCTCGCCGGAGACCGCTGCGCCCTGTAACACCTGAGGCGGCAGGGTTGGCAGAACGGTCCCCTGAGGGTACCGAAGAGAGACGGGCACCGTAAAAAGAGGTGTTAACCGCTCTGCTTCGGGGGGGACTACCCTCATTAATCCTGAGCCCTCGGACGTCAGGATTTTTTCCCAGCAGCCTTCTTGGCGGTAATAACGGTCCGCAGATCCGTTCTACCCCTCGAAGACTGCTGGGTTTGAGCGCGCCCTCCGTGTCCCCGAGATTTTTGTGGGGGAGCACGAGAGGACACACTCTGTTTTTGAGTGGCACGGTGTTCAGCGCTCTTTTTAGAGGAGTGAGGCTGCTCCCGCTCAGCAGCCTCATAGAATGAACGGCGGGGGAGAAGCTTTTGCAATGCAGCTGCCTGTTTAGCAGCTTCCTGAGATTTAGCTACCGCACTGTTTACTGCATCACCAAATAAACCAACAGTGGAAACCGGAGCATCTAAGAGAACGTGCTTTTCTTTCTCTTTTATATCGCTCAGATTGAGCCACAGATGCCTCTCAGTGGCCACCAGGGCTGCCATAGACCGCCCGATTGATTTAGCGGTCTCCTTGGTGGCCCTGAGAGACAGATCTGTGGCTCTGCGAAGTTCAGCCACTGTGTCAGGACCAATTCCCCCGCCCTCCTCTAAATCCCCCAATAATTCTGCCTGATAGGCTTGCATAATAGACATCGTATGCAGACACGCTGCAGCTTGACCAGCGGCTGCATACGATTTATGAACCAGAGATGATGTGTATTTTACTGGCTTAGAGGGAAGTGAAGGAGCTTTCAGGGAAGATGCCGTTGCTGGAGAGAGATAGCTCGCAAGCGTCTCCTCCACCTTCGGCATCTCCCCATAACCATATTCTTTATATTTATGAATGGAAGAATAGTGGGATGTTTGTGGTGCATACACTCTGTATGAAACCGGTTTTCCCCACGATCTCGACACCTCGGTGTGGAGATCGGGAAAAAACGGAAGGCTTCTTCGCTGAGGCTGAGTACGAGATGGCAGGAAGCGTTCGTCGAGCTTGCTTTTCGAACGAACGTCCTGCCTATCCTCTGGCCACTCAATAGATAATCTGTGAACTGCTCTAGTGACAACATCGAGCAATTCCTCAAAAGCGTGAGACTGAGGTGGCGAATCCTCAGACTCAGCTTCAATACTAACAACGTCCAGCTCCTCAGAACTGGACAATTGCAGTACTGGTGCCTCCACCGGGGGGGAAGAAACCGCAGCGCGTGCTTCCACACCCTGATGAGAGGCACTGGATCTATCAGAAGGATGCTGAGATAAGGCAGAGCCCGTCTCAACATCCACTGACAGATCCATCTGCGAACCCCAGGTCTGAGATCGACGCCGTGCCTCGGCAGCGGCGGGACCAAAGCCCTGGGGAACGTGGTCGGGATTGAACCGAGCCAAGCGGGATCGGAGCGTACGCAAAGGAAGCGCACAGCAATGCTCACAGTCACCACCCTCGAGTGCTGACTGGGCATGCTCCTCTCCCAAACAAACAACACAAAGAGTGTGTGTGTCACCTCCCGTTAAATAACGCGGGCAGGGATGGACACACACTCTAAACTGCTGCTTGCTCGCCATACTGAATAATATATATATATCAGACAACACCAAATAGACAGACAGATTTCAACACAGAGCGCTACTGAAGACTCAGAAAGCTGTTGTTTCCTGCTTCAGGCCGGCTTTTATAGCTTCCTGGTACGTGACGTCACCCGCCTCTGACGTCCCGCTACACCATTGGACTGATTTTACATGTGCTTCAAGACGTCATCACGCAAAGCGTTCCCATAGCGTCAAACTCGACGCAACGCGAGTTCCCTTGAAAGGGAACTGAAAATATCGAGGAACTGGGACTGGGGCTTACCCATGCAGAACTTGCTGCTGTGATGCTAGGATGTTGTGAGTGGTTGCCAGGGCGTTGCTATATGGTTGATATGGAGTTGCTATGAGGGTCTCACTGGTTCTCACTCATTTCTCATTAAGTAATGGAAAAGGAAACAAAGAACATGCATAAAAAATCAGTTTAAAATTTTTAAATGTATAAATGTAATATTAACCATTAAAATTAATTGTATTGTACATATGTATACACACGCACACACACACACACACACACACACACACACACAATACAGTAAATTAGAGTAATATTGTAAAATATTATTTTCCATTCCATTATTTTAGTTGAATACATGTATCTTAAAGTCATTTATTCCTGGCATATCTGAATTTTCAGCAGCCATTATTCTTGAGTGTCACATGATCCTTCAGAAATATGCAGGATTCTTTGAAGAATATAAAGTTCAAGAACAGCACTTACTTAAAACAGAAATATTTTGTATAAATTACTTTACTGTCAAATGAATGCATCCTTGCTGTTAATTTCTTTTCTTTCTTTCTTTTTTTTTTTTAAATAAAATTTACCCCAAACTATTGAATGATAGTTTATATACATAATATTATATTATATTATGTTATAATACTTTTACTTGGTGTCTAAATAAGATCTTGAAGAGGGCTTCAAACGATCCTTTAATAAAGGAAGTGAAGGGACTTGCAGGGCTAAAAATCTGTAATGTCTGACTGTGATTTAAAAATCAATGATGCAGAAGTCTCAGATGTGAAGAAGAGGGACAGGAACTCTCTCCTCCGCACACAAAAGCACCAGTCAGCAGTGCAGTAATTGCTTTTCATAAGGCAAATTTGCTTTTACTCCCACCCAGTTAATGAAATGAAGCGAGAACATTCCTCAGAGCGCCAGAAAAGAAAGTGGCCCGAGTGGCACCGGCCAAATTCTTCCATTCCATCTGGGTAAACACCCCGGATCGAGAAGTCATGTGGCATTCGTTGATTGACAGATCTCTATTATTACAAAAGCTTATCATATCCCTGTCCGCAATTACCCATCAGGAGGACTGGCCAAAGATTTGATTTGTGAAGGGATCATGAGAACACAGGTGTGCGAGGAAGAGACATATGATAACCTGCTATGTGCACTTCATTAGCGCTTTTCTCCGCATGCTAAGGCTAATCTTCCTCTCTATAACTCCAACTCCGGCCTACAGTGACCCGCCGATAGCGTCACACAGAGTAAAAACTATGGAAGGTTCTAAAGCAATGATGCTGGTTTGATGAGGATGCAGGGTGCAAACAAGCTAATCTTTGTTTTATTGCTTGTCTTTTTTAGGAGGCTTTTTGCTGTTTTTATTGACAGCCATTTTTGAACCTTACTCTCCCACATGAGCACCTTAACTCAACCTATTTTGCCTTCTAACATGAAGAGTATGAGTATTGTGTGGAATGCTAGTTGGTTTGTGAAGTTATCTGTGTGCGGGACAGTAACTAATGAAGCTAGAGGAAGAGCGAGTGTGGTTGAGCCAGGTTCGGTGTTGCATGTCAGTGGTTATGAGATATATAGTATGAGGGGTGTAGAGTGTGTGGGTGAGGAAGGTTGGGTCAGCAATGACAGGAGGAAGGGAAAGAGGCTTTGTACATCTCCGCTGGAGTGAACACAGAGACGCTCTACTACCTTCACTAATGTACCCTTCTGACTTATAGCTTCACATGTGTATGCGCACACACACAGCCCATAGATATAAACATTCTGTCATGTGTACCTACCAAGTATGCCGCACACATCCTGAAAGGTGAAGCCGAAACATTTTGATCGTCCCCTGGTGGCTGGCTGCAGTATCACACTATACACTTCAAATAATTCCAAAGATGATTTCAAGTCATTTTAGTTAGTTCTTATCATCCTGATGTATGTTCAAGTGTTCGTTTTTCAAAAAAACTTAGTTATAGTTAGTTATTTGATGCTATAAAAACTGTGTGTACCGTCCTGATTGACATTGCTTGAGACCTTGGGACCTTGATACCACCTCACGATCGAAGATGCCAGCCGCCATTTCTGTGATATTTTGCCTTCATTTTTCTACAGTGGAAAGAAAAGGAGACATGTCACCCATCTTTTTTTTTTTTTTTACAGTCTATGGTACCTACAAGTAAAGAAAATCACAAACAAGATCTCTTTAACAACTAATTTGGGTTTCACTTTATTTTGATGGTCCCTTAACACATTCTGTTGACTATAAGTAACGTTGCACCTACATGTCAACTAACTCATTAGAATATTAGTAGAGTATTAGTAGACTGGTAGGGTTCCGGTTAGAATAAGTTGACATGTAGTTGCAAAGTTACTTATAGTCAACAGAATGTTCAAAAGAGACCATCAAAATAAAGTGTGTGTCTTCTACAATCAGATACAAAGGAGGGCAAATGGAGAATGTGGCTAAAGTTTCCAGCTTACCAGTTTGTTCAGATGAGGACAACTCAAAAAGCTTATTTCGTCCATTAGATCGAAAGATGTGAAAAAGTCCATACATTTACCCCACCCATAGACCCTCCCCTCGAAGAAATCAGAACAGAAGTTTTTGAAAGTGAACAGAAGAGATGGATTAAATACCAGGTGTAAACTGGTATGTGTCTCCCTCGTCTACTCGTCTACCCTTGTGATCCAATCCCCCAAAACGCATCATAATACCAGGTGTAAACAGGGCCTAAAATAATTCCATGTGTTTCACAAGAGATTTCAGCGATGTCTCAAACTTTGCTCAGGTGCCGAGATACCAAAGTCTGCTCTATCAAAATAAAAAATGTAAAAACACACACACACTTACATAGACATACATAAGTTTTGCCTGTAGAAAAGGCATAATTAACATTAGCATATTTAAAACTAAGTTAAATTGCAGTGATTTTTAAAAAAAAATACCACCTTAAACATACATTACCAGCCTTGTATTATAAACCTTTATGGTTTTGCTGCAGGGTGAAGCACATTTCTTCAAACTCACAGATGTGCTGAAGCCTCAGGAGCCGGTCTGGGATGAAGGGTAAAGAAATGTTAATGTCTCTTTCATTGTATAAAACATATAACCGCATTTCCATAATACAAAGTGTGAGTGTGGGGTTTAGTTTTCCTCCAAATCTGACAGACTATTGCATATGAAATGAACACTTTCAGGTTCTTTTTAGCCTCTCAGGGGCTTCGGTCCCTCTCCCCGTCTAGACATTAAACAGAGCCTTCTCTGACCACCCAGGTGCCTCTCTTTTATTTATCACGGATGACACCTCTGCGAACGAGACAGGAGAATCTTCCTTCACTCTTCTCTGGCTGCCACAACAGACCTGACAGCTGTCTCTTTTCACTGACGGGATTTTTGCTTTCTTTCGAAGGGCGTTTTTTTTTTTAAATCACGCATGTGAATTGCGATCTCAATGTTCCTTTCAAACATTTTAATACGTTGGCATTTCCATATGTTTTGGGTAAGATGTGAATTTTAATGATTTCCTGATGACTGCTGTGTGATTTATTTGAAGTCAAGCTCTGCATCCACATTACTAAACACTTTTTCTGCTCGCTGACCGCAGTGATGCATGACCTAATACCTTATCTCTGAAAATATATTTAAAAATAGTGAAATGAAGATTGCAAAAAAGAAAAATAAAGATTTCCAGACAGCACATGGCCTGGTTTATTCTTAGCTGGTCCGGTAGCAGTCTGGTAAAACGATATGAGAATGGACTCAAAACAGCTGAAAATGAATCATTGTGTTCTGGCGAACTGGAAAATTCAATACCTCTGCTATAGCCGTCGATAACGCTGACCAGAGCTTCATGTCTTCAGACCGTTTTACACTCTGGCGGAACTAATTGTGCTCAGTTGGGAATACTGACATTTGATTTCCTTCTCAGAGAAAATATAAACATATTGTGTGGCTGAAATTCAATAATGCCGAGCAGCTTTTAAAGCTTTCTCTTTTGAAGGATATTTCTCACATTAACAAAACACAAATTTAGACACTTGCCACAAACACTGTATACTTTGGTGATCAATTAGTTTTAAGTATTTGAAGGCAAAAGTGCATACATTTTTGTGAGCTTCTTTAGTTGTGAACTTTTATATTATTAACAACATAAAATGACCCTATATGAAAAAAGATGATATTGGCTTGTACCACAGAGGTCATAACCTTCCCGTCTATATCCACAAATTAAAATTATACAACATTTAGAAATGATGTTGATTTATTATTAGATATAGATATAATATAGATATAAACATATTTTTAATTAACAATTTTTACTGACCAAAACATATTTAATATATACTGTATATAATTAGCATTATTTCTAAACACTAATCTTTAAAAAAATTAAAAAATAAATAATGTATGCATGTGCAGGCCCAATTGTGTAGTCCTATTCATGAATATAAAAATTAAGAGTCATTTGGAAAATCTCTCCCTGAATAAAGATGTGTGGTAGATTTACATTCCTTGATGACTAAGGATTGTGGGTAATTATCAAGATCCCTGCTAGATTTAATCCGTGCTGCATGTGGTATGATTGGCCAAGAAAACCTCACACACACACACACACGCGCAAACACACACACACACACACACACACACAGAGACAGAGAGAGACAGAGACAGAGAGAGAGAGAGAGAGAGAGAGAGAGAGAGAGAGAGAGAGAGAGAGAGAGAGAGAGAGAGAGAGAGAGAGAGAGGTTACATCAGAGACAGAGGTTACCGCAACTTCAACAAAGGACATTCACCTCTCCACTGCAGAAAAAGCCAATAACTTCAGAAATAGTTTGAGGAGATTCTTACAGAAGGACACAAGTGGGAATTCTTGAAAGAATAAATAAATTGCTGGTGAGGTTTTGATTAACTGGCATGGTTAGCATAGCAAATCCCCCTTAAGATTTAGAGATTGGAATGCAAAGTGACTAAAAGCTCATAAAAGCAGTGTTTTCCCTCAGGAAAGTGGTGGTATTGTTCATATTCAGTGCATTTTCTGTGAAAACAAGCATTTAATCACATTGTGTGGAATGAATGTGTAATATGCCCTGAGTGCGTATTGCATGCAAAATGACTCTAAATCTCCTCACCAACACGACAGTGGATGCAGAAGCGTTTATAATCATATGTGCTGTGTACTAGTAATACCACAATCATTTCAGACCAGAATATTCTTCATAAAATGAGGTCTGTTTAGATAGATTAGGATGGAGATGTCACAATTGATTAAGAAAGGTGAAATAATGCCGGCAGTGTACGAAAAAGGTAGACAGCTGGCCAATATATCAACGGATTTACACAAAAGGATTAAGCGCTGGTGTAGAACACAATTGTATTATGGACTAATACATATTATGTTCCCAGTTCTCAGTGTTAATTCTGAGAAACATATTTACCTTCAAATAATTTTTTATCTGGGGAAAACATACAATGGGTTGACTGCTTTTGTTACAGATTAAAACAGTATTTAGAACCTTATGTTGTGAGTTAAAAGTAATATTAATATTAAACAAATGCCTCAAAGTAATATCATGTATGTATAGATTAGAAGCAGTATTAATTTGAAAGGAAATTGCTTTGCCAAAATGAAAAAAAAATTAAAAAACATTTGCGATTCATCAAACTGTGAAGAGTAACGTCTAATAAATATTAATTATAGGAGAATAGCTCAAATTGATCTGTGAGTCTGAGAGAAACATCACCTTTTACTCAAAATTTTGTTTATGTTTTGTATGACAACCATAAAATCTTAATACAACAGTCACATTTCTCCTGATAAAGGCTTTCTAGAATTGCTTTAATTAGAATTACTTTGAGAATTGCAGTTTTCTGTCCTGTATTTTATAGTTTAGATTATATCCATTTGCTATTCACTGGTTGGTTGCAGGGGGAAGGACATGCTCAATCCAGAAAGCATTTGATTGGACAGAAATCTGTATAGGGCAGGATGAGTTATCCATATTTTTGGTCTGTTTTCCTAAAAGTGAAATTATGTAAATATTAAATGATAGTCACCTTTGGCCTGGGGTTTAAAAGACACTTAATATTCAGTTATACTGCATTATCATTTTGACTTCAGAGCACTATTGGATGAGAACAAAAGTTGAACTGAATTAAGATGGGTGACGACACTACTATGTCTTTATTTATAGCTTAAAACTCAAGAATTTTTCAGCACTGACAATTATTGAACAGTACTGAATCAACATTGAACTGACTTGAGCTGAATAATGACACTATTGTCTTCTGCTTATAGCTCAATTGAACTCTTTTCATAATAATTTATTAACTTTACACAGTTATTGAACTGAACTGAATCAACACTGAACTGACTTGAGCTGAAAAATGACACTACTGTCTTTTTACAGCAGAAATCGTTTCATATTCGAGGACATTTAATCATCGATTCGGTTATTTTCCTATTTATGACTGTGAAGGTGCTTTGAAACTATCTGCACTGTATAAAGCTCTATATAAATAAAGGTGATTTGACTTGACACAGATGCCATCAAAGCCAACACGCATGGACTAAAAGCCAGAAAACTCTCTTTTTGATTTCATAGGGTCATTAAACTAGAATTAAAACTCTAGAAAGAGCAATAAGAGACATCGCAAAACAAGAAAAGGGCTAGATAAAATGACAAAAGAAGGACACAGAGAGAAAATCACAGCCAGAGATCCCAACACAAGACATCATCAAACTAGCCCATAGATGGCTCATACACACTGTTCTCTCTTCCTCTTGTCCTGAAATCAAATGTCTCATCCTTTCAAATCTCTTTCTGGGAATACTGAGTACAAGCTGCCAGAAATGTGCCAAAAACTTTACTGTGCTTTTAGAAAGCATTGGCATCATTAACTGAAGTAGGTTTATGTTGTGAGGACTCCCTTGGTGTCCCATCATCATCACCATCATTACAAACTCTTAATCATCAAAACCATTCAAATGTGTTTCATTTTTAGGATCCACTTTGTCACATTTCCCATGAGCACTTCTGACTCCAGAACTGATAAGGAGCCAATCATCATTCTGCGATCCAGTTAGTTCTGTTTCACAAGAATTTGTCAATGACATCATCAAGTAAGATGTCAGTTTATTGGTTACTAGAATGAACACAGTTCTAAAAAATAGTCAATTATACTCTTAAAAATATAGGTTCTTTATTGGCATTGATGGAACTTTTCCATTGCACAAAATATTCTTCATAGTGGAAAAAGTTTCTTTAAATTATTAAAATGTTCTTTATGCTAAGAAAATAATGGTGCTTTTTAGAACTAGTCACCAAAAGGTTCTTTGGGGAACCAAAAATGGCTCTTCTATTGCATCACTAAAACATCCATTATTTATTATTTTCATAACTTGTAACGAAATGAAGTCTCTCACCTGGACTTTCCTGTCCTGTCAGAAGCTATACTGTAGTGCTCAAATGATGCATTGCACGCAAGAGTGAATGAAATTTCGAGCAAGCAACACTGTAAAAAATTTAACCGTGATTTTTACGGTAAAAAAACGGCAGCTGTGGTTGCCAGAACTTTACCGTCAAAAATACGGTAGCAATCCGTTATTGGTTTTACAGACTTAACTTAAAATTTACAGTAATAAACCATATTTTATTATCTGATATAATGTGAATTTACTGTCCTATTGAAGTATTAATATCTGTTTTGTACCATAATACACTGATAACCACCAATCACAGCAGTGATGATAGTCACATGATCAATCAAAGCTCATCACAAGCAGCTCTTCCACAAGAAAGTTAATACTATAGAAGCTCCACAGTGTCAGTGTCATTCACACAAACATTAAACACCATCACGGTAACACACATCAAATTTTAAAAATGCAATAAACATTAATTTAACAACATTAAATGTAACATAAAACCCTAATGTACATAACTGATTCGAAAAAAACGAAGAAAACTATGAAGAAACATAGTTATTTCAACAAAAATACATCAAATGTGAAGTGTCACACAGGGAATTGTGGGAATGTCAAGTTACGTTTTTTCACTGTAAATTATACAATGAGTTGTTCTTTTTCACTTTCAAAAACTGTAAATTTAACAGTATTTTACAGTAAAATTACATTAAATGTACCATTAGATCTATCACAGTTATTTACCGTATATAGTACGCAAACTTTCTGTTAACCAACTAACAGTTTTTCACTGTTGCATTTTTACAGTCTTTTACCGTTAAAATTACGATCATTTTTTACAGTGAACGTTGTAGTTACGTTGTCAATTAGTAAATCATAAAATTACCAATTTTTTGTAAGTACCATGTGACTCCAGTGGTTTAACCTCAATTTTATTGTATGAAGTGACAAGTGCTTTGTTTGTGATTTTTTTTTTCTTTTTTTTTTCAAAATATTAATCTCAGACGTGCGTTCACGCAACATCTGCGCTCGCGTCAACACAACATGCACAAAGCACTCACATCACTTCATAAAATTTGTGATTAAACCACTGGAGTTTATAATAAAAATATAATAAAAGTTACTTTTATTATGTCTTTACTTTCTGGGACTTGAAAGTGGTAGTTGCATAGCTGTCAATGGAGGGACAGAAAGTTCTCCGATTTCATTAAAAGGTCTTCATTTGTGTTCCAAAGATGAAAGAAAGTCTTACGGGTTTGGAACGTCATGATGGTGAGTAATTAATGAAAGGATTTTCATTTTTGGGTGAACTATCCCTTTAAAGTGAAACCAAACGTATTCAAGAATCGAGTGTGCTGTGTACAAATAGCCCAGCCTTCCCAATGAAAGTTTTTTTTCGATCTCTAAATCCCCACTAGCAGCACTTCATTCTATCATCTCTTCATTCTGCCAAAACCCTCACAGCATTCATGATTGGCACAGATTTCTAACACAGAGAGAGAGAGAGAGAGAGAGAGATAAAGGGAGAGATGCACACTTGCCTCTAAGTGACCTTAGCATCCGTC
The DNA here is from genome assembly GCF_963993115.1 of Abramis brama. Taxonomy (NCBI): domain Eukaryota; kingdom Metazoa; phylum Chordata; class Actinopteri; order Cypriniformes; family Leuciscidae; genus Abramis; species Abramis brama. Next base: position 21,980,182 of record NC_139986.1, on the reverse strand, counting down.
AGAAAGATTCTTAAAGAATGCGTGAGAACACTGACCTTGAGTTAGGGCCCTGACAGCCGTGACGAACTTCAAGGACTTCAACACTTTTTAGGTGTTGCACTGTTGTTCTGCCAACACTGTATGATTTAATCCAGTTTGAGAAGTGACACAGCCTGGCAGTGCGGTCCCAGATGCAGGGACAGATTTCAGAAACAGACCAGACGATGCATGTAGCCAATCTGGATTACGATAAGAGACAGACAGAAGTGTCCTGCTCTGAATCTTGGGAGTGTCGACTTCTGTTCTGAAGAGCAGACATGATGATTAGAATTGCAGAGCGCACTCCAAACATGTCTGAAACTGGTGGCGCATTTTAAACATCCTTTTAAAAATGCTCATTTTCACGTACTGAATGAGCAACACGCACTCATTTTTAAAGTGTTTTGTTTTTCAATAACTGCATTTTAGGTATAACTAACACTTCAGGATAATGACAAAGGGAGGGTGGATAATGAGTAAGAAAAAAAATAAAGCTAATATAAATTTGGGCTTGCTCAGGTTCCTCAGGAATTCTTTTTAAACGGAGAGTCTGAAAGGTTTGATTTTCGTCAAAACTGTTGCACGGGAGAGTTGCGAAGAAAAATCGAAATTATTTAGACCAGTACTGCATATATTTAAATAAATAAACATACATACTTTTAGACAGAGACCATGTTTATTGATAATCTGAATCTGATCATATTCTGATCTTGTATGCACTATAACATGATTTCAAGATTTCTAAGTTTCTAACCATCTGCATTTTGGTCATGTAAACACCTTATTTGGAATATCCACCATAACTGAACATTCATATAATTATGGCTGAGATTAGATAAAAAAAATTCAGAGAGGCAAAATAAAACATGATAATTAAAAATCTTTTGCCAATTCACCACATTCATGTGTGTAAGGACATGAATGAGAAATAATTGCAAATTAAAAAAAACATGGGCCTTAATCTGAAAAATATAACTTTCAGCAGCATTGAATGAATATGAATTGATCTGTGTCCTAAACTAAGAAAGGGGTAAAACGAATATACCTGAGGCAAAGATCTGATTTTTTTTTTTTTTTTTTTTTGCAGTGGCACTTAGTGTAGATGTCTTTTAACAAATATTTCATCCTGGTATGAAGACTTGGTTCCTTTAAATACTTTTTTTTCCCTGCGGAAATTGTTAATAATGATTGACAGTCATAACACCTACACATGTGAAGAAAACCTTTCAAAAAGGTGTGCATTTGCATAAATAATAAGAATCCTCATAGCTGTTGAACAGCTGCTACCACTGGGAGCTTTCCAAAGTAATGAGTGATTACATTTACTGCAATCAGAACTTGCTGTTTTTTCCAGTGTGAGAATGTGCCATCTGACAATATCAGCACAGAACGTAAAGTTGGTGTGTATCTATCTATCCATCCATCCATCCATCCATCCTTTTTTTTATATATATTTCTATCAACCTTCCAATGCTTGTTTAAATATATATATATTTTTCAAACAAGCTAACATTCAGAGATAAAATCACAATTACATTATGAAATAAATGTTTTTCTCCAAAACATGTTGGCCACAATTATTCATACCCCTAGAATGTTTTATGAATAAAATATCTCTGAAGTATATTCCCATTAATATTTACCTTTTTCAGCACACCAGGGTGACTAGGAACATGAAATTGTCCAGCCATGACTTGTTTCACAGGATTTTAAATATGAGGAAACACAAAGGCCAAATTCCCTTAATCATCCATCACAATGTGTAAAACCAAAGAATACAGTTCTGATTTGCAGCAAAAGATTGTTGAGCGTCACAAAATAGAAAGTGGCTGTAAGAAAATAGCTAAATAATTGAAAATACCCATTTTGACCATCAGGGCAATAATTAAGAAGTTATATATTATCTATATTATCTTAATGCACGGTGAGGAGGATGGTTTGAGTGGCCAAAGACTCTTCAATAATCACAGATGGAGAATTGCAGAGATTACTTGAGTCTTGGGGTCAGAAAGCCTATAAAAAAATAATAAAAAAATCAAACAACCCCTACATCCCCACATGTTGTTTGGGAGGGTTTCAAGAAAAATGCTCCTCGCTCATCCAAAAACAAACTCCAGCATATTCAGTGGTCAGACACGACTGGATCTTCAAACAACACAGGGTTCTGTGGTCAGATGAAACTAAAAAAAGAGCTTTTTGGCAGCAAACACGCTAGATGGGTTTGGTGCACACAAGGATAAAAAGTACACCATGTGTACAATTTAATATACCACTGGATCTTTAATGTTGTGGGCCTATTTTTCTGCTGGAGGTCCTGGACTTCTTATTCAGATACATGGCATCGTGGATTCTATCAAATATCAACGGATAAAAAAATCCAAACCGGGCGGCTTCTGCTAGAAATCTTATAATGGGCCGTGGTTGGATCTTCCATCAGGACAACGATCCAAAACAAACACAAAAATGTGTTAGGGAGCACAAAATGAAGCTTCTGCCATGACCGTCCCAGTTCCCTGACCTGATGAGTGGAGTGAACTGAAGAGAAGAAGCACCAACATGGATCTGGGAATCTGAAGGATCTGGAGAGATTCTGTATGAAGGAATGATTGCTGATCTCTTGTCAGATGTTCTTCAAACTCATCAGGCATTATAGGAGAAGACTCAGAGCAGTTATCTTGGCAAAAGGAGATTGCAAAAAGGTATTTACTAAAAGGGTATGAATAATTATGGCCAACGTGTTTTGGAGAAAAACATTTATTTCATAATGTGATTTCCCCCCCAATTTGAATTCTTTTACTTCAATGAAAGGTTAGAATTCAAATTTTTTGAATGAACGATTTCTTTTTTACAGCCATTTTAGATCATATTTACCGGGGGTATGAATACTTTCCGTACCCACTGTATGTGAATTCAAATTCAGAAAAAGGACTCATTTATAAGGCATTCTTAATTAAATTCTGCAAGGTGCACAACCTTGATTAACTGTTTTATCCCCATTTTTAAAAATGATTAATCAGTAATCACATTAATTTAACACATTTTTAGTTTTAGATAACAAAAACAACATTATTAAAAAACTTAAACTTGAAAAACCAATTGAAATAAAATAAGTTGAAGCTGAGGTAATAAAATTACAAACTTAAAATGAATTGAAAGACTGAAAGCTAAATAAAAAACACAAAAGACAAAATTTAAAAAAGAAAACAAAATATGAAAATAAAAGCAAATAATAATAATAATACCCAAAAGTGATGTCCGGCCTAGAAAAATTTATTTTATTAACATTTGTTAAATATTTTGTAGTAGTTGTGCTTGAAGTTAATTGTTTTATTTGTGATCATGCAATGCCAAAATAACTTTGTGTGTGTTTTGTTATTCCCTAACATTTAAAAAAATCAAAAATATAAAGGATGTTCCTCATATTTTGATTTAAATTGAACTTGCAGGGTCATAAAACAAATCCCCAAACCAATCCCCTCCTGATATCACTTTTGGCCACTACTGTAAACAATACTAGATTAACACTGATTTAATGTGTTTAATCGTCAGTCCTACCGAAAACATGCCATGCATTACACAGAGTGTTTGACTGTGTTTGACTGTGTGTGCGTATCTTGGATGTCGGGACTGTGACCACCCTCACCTCTCTTGCCCACAGATCTATTAGAACATGGAACATCACCTGACAGTTTGCCAGCTCTCCTTGTCTTTAATTTGATCTTCCTGTTACATGTGTCAGTCTCCTGCTCTGCGCTGTCAGCTCCTGTCCATTACAGCGGTCAGCACTGCTCAGAAGTCTGGCAGAAATTGCCTATGTCTTAAGTCAAATTATAGGCAGGCTATTGCAATTCAGTTTAACCTAATGGGAGAGGGGGAGGAAAGACAGTGGGTTGAAAAGACACATGGCAGGAAGTCCAAATGAGTCTGGATTCAAAATAACTGGAGTCTATGCTCATATTGGAAGAGTGTATCCTGTGAAATGTCCAGGGAAAATAACCAATATACTTATCTGATGCTTCCCCTGCTGTCGAAAATATATTGAAAAATTGAAGACGTTCCATTCGACTAATATTTGTTCCATGAATAGTCTTAGAAATGTCTGAAAACAGAATCTGGCTTTCGGTTACCCATCCCGAGACCTTTAAAAACAGCACAACACATGCATACTAAGCAATATCTCCGTTAGATGAAAAATAGCAATCACCATGATGGGCGGCGAGAGAAATACTGATCTCTTGTGAGTTATGGGCATCCAGGGCAGATGAAAGTAACTTCCTTGCTCTATTCCGAATATCATTATTTCACAGATGCTCAGCTCATTTCAATAGACCACAGTGGTCATATTTTAGCTTGACAGTTGAGTGACTATATCAGCATCAGATAATGACACTAAGGCTAATATCAGCTTCAGCTGCTGTGATTGGTGACAGGTGAGGCATTGCTTTATAACGTTATTGAAGATTTATCAGCTGATTAACCTCTGCTTTAGGTTGTTAGCAGTATAAATAATTGTGGCGTGAGTTGACACTTAGAACATGGTAGTAATTTGAGTGAGAAATAAATTAGATGGAACGTGAGATATCCACCCATGGACTTCTGCTTGGTGTATCACACTCTGAGTCCTGTGATTGGATTGCAAAAATGTTTCTGAAAAAATGTTCATGTGACACTGCAGACTGGAGTAATGATGCTGAAAATTCAGCTTTGCCATCATAGGAAACAATTATATAAGAAAATATATTAAAATAGAAAACAGTTTTAAATTGTAATAATATTTCACAATAACTGAACTGACTATTTTTATAGCTGTTTTACAGCAATTATCGTTATTTTGCCGTAAAGCTGCTTTGAAACACTCTGTATGAAACGCTATATAAATAAAGGTGACTTGACAATATTATGGTTTTCTTGTACTTTTGATTAAATAAAAGCAGCCTTGGTGAGCATAAGAGATTTCTTTCAAAAACAAATTCCAGTCTATATACTAAGTAGGATGTAAATAGCAGAAAAGCATTATGGGATCTACGAAGCACACATGATATGCTGCTTACATTTTAGTATGTTATGAGCATAATTTAGCTGCCTACTGTTTGGAACTGCTTTCATAAGGGGTGTGACTATAATGCCTAAAAATATCACCTAGGTGGGCAGCTCGCTAGGTTTTGGAAAAGAGCTAATTTGCTGGTTGACAAATTACAGCTGTTTAAGTGATATGTTGACACATTGCTCAGTCTTCATCAACTCATTACTTCCTGTCAAATAAGCAAGAGTTATGTACAGGGTTATAAGCCATTTCCCCTCAAGGAGTCAGAGCTCCTCCATACAAGATCGGGTCACTCCGTAAATGTATTAAAAAGCTTTATACCCCAAGTCTGATGTAATGGTGTGGATTAAAATAAACATTTAAAGCTTGAATGGGTCGGTGACTTTGTAGGGAAGGGCTTTCTAGGCCTCTTGTCTCTAGACTGCAATCTATTGTCAAGCCCCAGAAACCCATTGACACAGCCATTGATTTCATGAATATCTTATGAAATTAGATCATAATCATTTGATTTTGAGCATGTTGGCTTTACAGAAAATGAGTACACTTTAAACCATGCAAAGATTTGCAAAGCAGAAAGCATAAATCTTCAAGCAGATCAGTAGCACCATCTATCTATCTATCTATCTATCTATCTATCTATCTATCTATCTATCTATCTATCTATCTATCTATCTATCTATCTATCTATCTGTCTGACTTTCTAAAATGGGAGAAATGTTTGCTTAAGGGCCTCCACAAATTTTCACCCACAATTTTAAAATTGTCATTATTTACTCACCCGGATGTCGTTCCAAAACTGTATGACTGACATACTTCTGTGGAACACAAAATCTCAAATACAAAACCCAGATACTAAGCAGTCATGTATGACCAAAAATGACTGCCATGATAAAGAAAATCTGCCCATAACTAAATAAGATCTCTGACCCAACATAATGTGTCATATGAATTCCTTATAATTCTAATTATTTCAAGCATCAATGAGCAATGAAGATCTTTAAATGTCTTTAAATTGTAAAAATGTGCCTTTATGGCTTCAGTAATGTTATGTGGTTTGTTTGTTTGTTTGGATTTGCATATAGACAGATGGAGAAATTACAGAAGTAGAGGTAAACTGTAGAGGTCTACTTACTATGTACTGCAGTAGTGATGTCTGCACATCTGAAAGAGAAAAAAAGAAAACAAAAATCATGAAAAACCATTTCCATAGAAACTGCTATTCATTTGAGGTAAGCTGTTAATATGTTTTTTAATAACATTTTCCCTGAGAGTAGTTAGGTTAAAGTTTATGACGCAACATAGCTAACAAAACAACAATTTAACATCACCAATCAAGGCAAGCCAAGTTCAAGGAAAAAGTGATATAGAAAAGCCATCTATTCTAAAACGGTTGAAGAGGCATTTTGTGCATCATTTCTGGAGATTATTTGGCATATTTCCTCCCCCACTTTTCCTTCCCAAACCAACACCTGCCACACAAGAAGCAATATCAGCCCCAGTCCCCCACTGTGCATCAACCATGAACCTTTTTTATTGACATTAAGCAGGAGAAAGTCCTCAGTTTTAATGCAGAGCTGCTCTGGTGGGAAGTATACTTCAAATTAGCCTTGGCTTTTGAAATGCTCGAGCCGTCCTCCAGAAGTGGGTGGGACCGGGTGCTGGTGGGGCAGCTCACGCTCCAGGGCATCCCTTGGAACATCTCTGAGCATCACAAAGCAGACAGAATGTCTGAAGTAAAGCTTCCAGGTGTCTAACTGAAAGCGTTGAGCCTTCTGAGAGTTTTCCTTCATTCACACTAGGACTTTTTGCTTTTATTCCGTTGGAATAAAACTTTGCAAAATGTGCCACTTTTAAAGCCTAAAGGCATTCCAGAAAGCCAAGCTATCTGTGATGTGCTGAAAATCAAACTGAAACCAGATATATTCAATAAATAATATATATAGACAATGCAGGACCCCAAATATTGGAAGCTTTTTGTTCAAATTTGTTTTGTCTCTTTTCGCTTATGCATTTTCTATAGTAATATGAGGAAAAACAAGTTCCTGTTTCTCTGTTTTTTTATACTGCGCTCCAAATAATAACTTGCTTCTCCTCTCTGTTACTTTGCACAATGGACAAATGGAAAATGGACAAATGTCGTTGCATTAGATAACTAAATAACTAAATACACTAACATTCAAATGATTGCTGGTAAGTTAATTTTGGTCAACAGTTCTTCTAACCGTAATTGATAGAGTGTGTAGCTTTTCATTTCTTGAACAATCATGTAGGAAGACGCATCATGACCATATTCCAGGATGATAATGTCTCATCAGGTTCAAATTGTGAAAGAATGGTTGGGAGGGAGCATGCTATAATATATTTGAGATAGTCCACACCTAAATGGCATGAAAGCGAAAATAAATTGGGGTTGGACATTCTCTCTTTGTCCTAGTCAGAATACCACTTGGTTTGATAGTTTGTTATCTAATGTAATGATATATATATACAGTATGTGTAGCTTATACCTTTACAGCATTTAGGAATACTGTATTCGGTCATGTGTTACTCGTTATCAAGAAAGAAGAATCCAAACCAACATGCATGCAGTACACTCACGTGAAAACGGAATTGCTTTAAGGATTTCAAACAAAATCCTTTTTTTTTTTGTACAGTCGAATGGATGCTGAGATTTGACCTTGCAAAACTCTTGCTGTGAGGCAAGAAATTTACTTGGAATCAGCTCAGTGAATCCTTCATCAGACATCCTCTAACGAGAAGTCAATCAGCGCTTGAGAGAGTAATTGCGTGCTGTCAATACTCAATCAAAAAATGCCTGCTGGTGGAATAATGTTTGAATTTGATCTAGTAATGCCATCTAGGTTCACGCTCTTTCTTCTGCATGAGTGTGCACAGGATATTGCACCATGAAGGTTTAATGTTCTTAAACAAAACACGCAAATAAGCTCAAGACGTTGGAATGACCGAGCCGCCAACTTTGACACAGAGACCTACTTCTTTCATTTCATCCTGAGCTTAGCAATGATTCCTGAATAGCGTCTTAAGTAGAGTGCAATCCGATTGGTTATGGTTTTCATGACAGCCTTTGAAGAATAGAGCCAAATCCCACTTCGTCATTAGCTTTAGTGCCACATAGTGTGCAGACAGAGACAGATGTTGCTATATGAGTGTTGACCCTGCAAGGAAAAAATATATATTTAGACAAAATATAGAACTTTAAAAGAACAATGAATTAGGGTGACCACCTGGTTATTGCTCTATTTCAGGATGTGGATGTGATGTTGTGGACGTGTGAGAAAGATAAATGGATTATTATACTATGTAAATATTGATTTACATTAGTGGGAAAACTAATTTGCCATTGCGTTGGATGATAACATGCTTTAAAATGCCAATTAGCTTTGTTAATTGTGACCGGCTCTGTGACTGTGACTCTTGGACAAAGCTCCCAATTTCGGGACTGACCGTCATGGTGGTCACCATACAATGAATTACATACCTATATCAGTTAACATTAATATAACTATTCCTCCTGAAAAATATAATTGCTTAATCCCAAATCTCAAGTCCTTTTATTAAATAAGATACAGTGTAATCAAAAAGGCATCAAATACCTTTAGATTGTGTTTGGGGGCTTCCTGCTGCTGTAAATCAGAGTTACCTCACTCAGATCAATACATTTTGATGTTATTATCTGTCTCTTTTTGATTTATGTGGGAATATCTTGGACCTGAAAGTGAACTATTGTTAAGACAGAGTCATTTTTCTCTCTAATCACAGACATTGTTTGTCAGTTGCTACAAGGAATGAAAAATTTAGCAAACCTTTTCCCTCACACCAGAAACAGAAAAACAACATTTGATTTAAAAAAAATTTGAAAAATCCATTTTAATAAACAGTTATCAAAATACTTTAATAAATGATCCATACAATAAATCATAAATTTAAAAAGATTAAATGATTTTTTTTTTTTTTGCATTTTAACAGATTTTTTTTTTAATCGAATATAAAATTGTAAATGTAAAATAATTTAACAAAAATACACTTATAATTGTTTTGTTGGGCGGCAGTGAAAATTTTGGCTGGGCATATAAAATATAAACAGAAACACTTTACAATAACATTCCATTTGTTAATTAATTAACTACATTAGTAAACATGAACTAACATTGAAAAAATACATTTAAAACATTTTTATCTTATGTTAATTATTAATCTTAAATGTTAATTTCAATATTTACTAATACATGTTATTATTCAACGGACATGAACTAACACTGAACAGATCTATTTGTATTAAAACTAACATGAGCAAAAAATAATAAACCCTATAACAAATGCATTGCTCATTATTAGTTAATGCATCAAGTAACTTTAAGGTGGTCAAATTTTGCCTTCATCTTTTGACATACAAGAGGTCTTTGTACAATTAAAAAATCCTGCAAGATTCACAGATTAAAGCATCCTCCTGATTATAAACAAAACATTTATTAATCAAGCTCCAAAAATGGCTGGTTTTGATATTGAGGGATCTGTGACATTGCACGGGCAAATACTTTTGCATGTGACTGCCTCCAGAGAAAGACATCGACGAATAGTTCAACATCATCACTCCATAGATAATGGTGTTCAGTCGTTTAAAGGAGCTGTCCCTTAAAAACTGATCATTTCAGACAGAGGGTCAGAATGAAGATTATGTTTTTCCACATGTTTGATGCCTTTAACTAATGGGACCCTATTGCAAAGTGTTCTAAACTACTGGCCCAAGTGGGCAAGCAGAAAAAAATTCTTACTCATACAATATTAGTACACTTTATTAATCAACCTAATTTAATGAAGATATTAACTAAATAAATGGATTTTTACATCCTTTACATTCAGACATTGTGCAACAACATAAATTACATTTAGTCATTCCTAAAACTTAAGTTGCTAAATAAGTTAAAAGAACCCATTTATTACAAATAGCTCATGTAAGTGCTTTGGTGAGTGAATGTACTGACTCTCAGAGTGCTGATACCCGCCAGGTACCTTTAACCAGTCCATTTCTGGCCAGAACTTACAGCTGAATCAATGCATGACAGACACAAAGAAGGCCAGAAAGCCATGAAAATGCTGCGGTAGGGAGCTGTTGGGATGGATCCACTTTTTCCATTAAGAATACAGTCTGTTAAAATGATCTGCTGAGTAAACTAGCCATCATGATTTTTGGAGCAGATTCCCCTGGTGCACTTTACTAATGTCGCTGAGTATTGCAACATTTCAGATGCCAGTGAACTCGTTTTCAAACCCAACGATGATTGGATATCATTAGACAGTTCTGGTTTAACTTATAACTGGTTTTACTTGGCTTCATCATCTCCGATAAACCTCTGCATTCTTCACACAGGTCACATTTCCTGAGATCTAACCCATAACAGCCTTTCATAACAGCATAAGCTAAACATGTGAAAATACCAAGAACACCTTAACTAGGTGTTCTCAAGTGCCAGGAAAGGAATGCACCCTTGTTTCCATGGTGATGAATTAAAGTCTATTTTTGCCCTAAAAAGCACTACAAGTGAATAATAGGCCAATAACCCTTTCTCTTACCCTGAAATTTACTTCTCACAACATGTCCTAATTTCTATGCGTTATCGAAGAGTCTCTTCGTCACAAAGCAGACCAATACACACCAACTCTGGTATAACCAATACAATTCCTGAGGGCTTTTAGGCTTTTAAGACAAAAGTTTAAAGGATCGTATACACTCTCAAATAAACTTGTTGTCAGCACTGCCCTGAAACTTAGTCAATAAAATAGTTTCACATCTGCAAAACTACATGATATTTCCCAGTAGAGGTAACCTCACTGTTTTTGAAGCAGGTAAACTTACTTGCAGCTTTGCTATTAGTAAAGACACAGCTGCCGAACACTTCTGAGACTCATGTAATTCACACAAGCTTAATCAGTCTATCAGTCTGTCCAATAACAGCATTTATCTGCATATCAATGGCCCAAGCCTCTGTTATTAGCTCGTAAGCAATTAGTCCTACACACAAGTGTGTTTTAAGGACAAAAAACTGACAAATGTCTTGTAATAAAACATCTGAACAATGATGAGGACTTGTTATCATAGTATTAGCAGAATAATTGACTCTGAGCGACTAAATTATTAGAAAATAATGCACAACCGCTTTGCAATAATGCATTACCACCTCGAGTGTGCATTATTTTTCTAATAATTCAACAGAGTCAATTATTCCTTACTTTTAATCACTGACATTGTCTACAGTATACAAATGCCCTTTCAATTTCAAAGAAACTTTCAGAGAAACAATAGGACACGTGGAAGAGAAAAAGAACACCCTGTCTAACCAGCTCGCTTGCGTCTCTGTACAGACTTAAAAAAATAAAAATAAAAAATACTTGGGAAGTGCAAAAACATTTGTATGAAATAATATTAATTATAATATTATTAATAACACATTAAATGCATAAATACATTTATAATAAAATAAGTAAATTTAAAGTAAAATGCTACAATAATAAAAAAATACAATTATTCTTGGTAACTTGTATTGAACCCAGAACATTCCTTTACATTTTTTGCAGACAAGTAAAAAAAAAACACTGAACTTACTAAGATTTACAGTTTAGTGGGCTAACAGGTAATTCCTGTGAAAATAGCACAAAAATATGGTGTAAAACAGAAATGCTTAAACAGATTTTCTTATTATAACACACATGATTTATGAAGCTCCGATGCCATTAATGTCATAGCTGATTGGTTGCAAGCCATTTGGTCTAATGGCAGCCTGGCATGGTTTATCGGCCTTAATTATAGTTAGATTATTGCCTGCTCTGCTTTTCCTAGGGAAAGCCCTTTGCGTGCACCGGCTCCGTCAGCTGTTTCAGCCTGGCTGCTTGGGCTCCAAACTTCCCCCCGTTGTTAAGCGTAACATATGTTTCTCTCCCATGCAGTCGAAAAGCTTTGCCTGAATAATTAAGCCATTTTCTGTAGGTAATGACTGCCTGCTTTGACTGTGAACACATTACAGAGGCCTGGCCTAGACAGAGAGCACTTACAGGTAATGAAATCAACTGTGTGAAAGAAACACCAGTTTTGTTTACCAAAGTATAGCCATCATTTTGTAGCTTTACAGCCATTATCTTCCAGTTCGAGTTAGCCGTGGTTAGCTATGCAGCGGGCAGCTCTTTGACAAGTGTACAGTATGTATTCAGGATTGGTTCTTCTGTTAGTAAGAAGCTCTCAGAAGCACTGATTGGACAGAAAGATGCTCTGCATATAACAAGAAAGTTACATCCTCTGAGGATTCGCAAGCGAAAAGAGAGATGTACAGAAGGAGGGGGCCGTGCCAGGAGAGGGGGATATCTATCAGCCCGGGAATGGAATGATTAAGAGGCACTTAAGTTGAAATAAGGTTGAACAGGTGACAATGTGTGGATAGCGGGAAAGAAAATAGAGTTAATAACGCCATCTCGTAACAGATTTACACAATCTGCCCTGAGCAGCCACTGAGGTGTGCGATGCCATCGTAGAGAACAAGGTTGCTACATGTTTTGCCAATAAGTCTCTATCAAAAAGCTCTTGTAAGACAACAGCAGTGATTTATTCTGTCAAATGTCTGCAAAATGTTGCCTAGAATCAGTTTAGCTCTATTTAGCCATGGATTGTTTTGCAGACTGTGGTTTCTGACTTCAGTCTTGAGCAGAACTTATTGATGCCAATCTATGACGATCATTATGCACCATAAAATAAAAGGTTGTTATATATTTTCATGTATGAAGAATGGCTTAGTGAGAAAAAGCATATTGTATTGTAACTGTGCTAAAGCGAAAGCAAATTATTAAGGTCTGGAGATTATTGACGTTGGATCAAGGCAGATTAATTATCACAGGACAACCCCAATTGGCCCAGCAAACAGGAACATAGACCTTTGAACGGTAGGTTAATCGAGGTGTTATAGGAACCATTAAATCCCTTGTCACGTTCACAAACAAAACACTGCTTACATAATAAAGAATCTTCATTATCCATAAACCAGCATTTTATGTTATTTCTGTATAGCTTCGGTTCACTTAAAAGTATGAAATTATCTTGATGGATATGATAAATGTGATCTTTTCATATGAACAGAAGTCTTGATTTCATTCAAATTTTTTTAATTTGTCAGCATTTTGTTTTAAGAAAACCCCCAAAACATATGTATCACTTAACCATCAAGCTGAGACTTTATGAGTTCTCCCAAAATAAAAGCTTCCGCTAAATGATTAAATGCAAATCTACAGTAAATGTTTTGAAAATGAATATGAACAAAATTAAATAAATAGCTGTATTGCTTCAGTATGAAATCCAGAATAAATGCAATCTTTTTTTTTAGTTTTATAATTTTTATTTCTGTCACATTAACCCCTAGAAGAAACTATCCAATGCTAAAATAGTTACCAACCACAGTTTTGAAAAGTGCTTGCTTACATAATGATAAAAACAGAGGGATAAAACTACAGAGGAAGATATAATGGAAAATTTAACCTATTATTTTTCAGAGACCTCAATCAAAATAACATGAGGTTTAAAACACCTTAATTTAACAAACCTAAAATCATGCAGCAGAACTACGTTAGTTAGTTCATCATGTTCATTAATAGGCAGGGCTAAAGTAATAGACTGTCAGGCTGGTATATTATTACTCCTTTAGCAGATACTAGTGCTAATAGTCTATAAGAGCAGGTCATTAAAGAAGCAGATCTTGGCACAGAAGAGACTCTGACTGTCTCATCAGAACATCACAGACCAATCAATGCTCCCTCTGTGTCGGACTGGTGCCGGTCCCATTCCCATCAATTTATCGGAATGTTCTCGCCTCTCATTAGATCACACTTGATCTCTCATCCACTCCTTTCCCCATCTCTAGCTTCTGACTTCGTCTGGAGAAACCAGACAAGCTTATTTCCCTAAAACTGTCATGAAAAAACAATTACCAGCGAATTTGGTCTTTTGATTCTTTTACGGTCTGGTTTTATAATCCTCAAGGAATATAAGTGGAGCATAAAATGCACAAAATTCCTAAAGGTCTCAGCCTTGGAATCAAATCAGCATCTAATGGAGATGTTCAGACGCCCAATGCTGCATTCAGATGCTTAAATATCCCAGCAGTGACGAGGAACAGAATCAAACTCGAGTCTGAAGCCGCGACTCAAGAGCGGAGAGGACAGAAAGAGTATTAGTCCATCTATCACATCCCTCTCTGAGCCGGACGATAAATCTATCCCTCTCACCCTTAAACAATATTCTCTCCATCTCTGTCAGATGTGGCTGCTGCAATTGTGGCAAATATCCAGTGAGAAATCACTACACAGTGTCAAGCACGCATGACGGCAGAAACTCGGCTCTTCGCTCAATAAAGGAAATCTAAAGATTATGAGGGATTGTCCTCTTCCCGAGTGCTTCTCTCCACCTGTTTTATCGTAGGTGTGGAGTGATGGCACTTGTGGTGGAGACATCATGGACTTTCGATCAGTTTGAACGGGTCAGCGGTCAGAGCTGTTATTTCAGAGCTCTGATAGACAGGCCAACAATATTTTACTCTCGGGTCAGAACCTCGGAGTACTGGGAACATGAAGGGAGATGAGAAGGAGAGATACGAGGAGAGATTTGATAAAGGAGAGAAACGAGATATCAGTCCCTCTTTTCCAAGGTTGCCCATGCACATTCAGTAAAGGCGTCCAAAAGTCTGAAACCACTGCGTATTTCTAATTCAGGACAGTTTTACATTATGGATTGTTTTCAACAGAGAAAAGGTGAATTGCTAAAAGATGAAATGAAAATGTCCAAATAAGGTACTAGATTTATTTACAAAAAGGAAATAGTCTAATTGTTAACATACACACAGGAACGATGACTAGGCCTATTTTAACTTTATCGGTTATTGCTATTGTCAAATATATAAATATGTGTTTTTTTTTTAAAAACTGTTGAAAACTGCTATGCTGCTTAATATTTTTGTGGAAACATACTTTAGGATAAAAAGTAAGAACAGCAAATATCTGAAATAGAAGTCTTTTGTACCATTATACATGTCTGTACTGTCGCTTTTGAATACAAGTATTAATTTATTTATTTTTTTAAAAGAACGGTAGTTTATTTAAAAACAGTGCATAGTATTATGCATTAATATTTAGAATTTTACCAATAAGTTGTACTGAATCTTTCAGCATTTCCCTTCATTTTATTTCATGCTATAACTTGTGGTAGAGAGGAAGAGATGATCAGTCAAAATTACATATAGTGTATGAATTTTGTAACAAAAAACAAACAAATCTGAAACATAAAAAATAACATAACACACAAAACAAGGGTTTTCGAATTTCCTCAAAATGATAGACCGTGCTACATAAATATTTCTCATCTTTTCGGCCAACTTGGATAAATTTTTTCAACAAATTCTAAAAAAAAAAAAAAAGTGTGAATTACTGGCCTATATTGTGTTTTCTCCAGTCTGCAAAGTCTGGCAAGGTAAAGTCAAGGAAGAGCAGAGGTTGTAGAAGCTGATCTTGTTACTGCAGGTTGGATGAAAATGTCAGGAGTTAAGGCTGAGATGTTTCTGATGCGCTATCCTTCCTGCTTCCTGTCAGAGAACACACACACACACACTTCACATCGCTGTTGCTAACTAAAAATCCATCCCAGTAAGCCTCAGTACTGCATCCTTCACCCAAAACAATCTTCATTCTCTAATCAAACAACACAGCAACTCAAATCGAGACATGAACATTAATATTACAACTGAAATGCACTGTAGAGCGACTTTCTGCTGTTTACTGCACAGCCTGATTTAATCAATAGAAAACTGGACAGTTAAAACCCTGTTAAATCTCCCTCTAGTCAGCCCTGTTAATGCACCCGCATGTGGCTGATGAGGGCGGGGGAGAGAGCGTAAGGTCGTCTGGGACCACGGGAAGATCCTCGGAGCAGAACACGGCCGGGTCGACCGCAGCCTGACAGCCCTGAATTAATTGACGAGCCTGCAAGAGGTTGTTCTTTAATAACTTATCGATCAGTCAGGTCAGACATGCAAAGCGTTTGCCACAGCCTGTCCAAGCCGAGCAGGATCCTTCCGGAATATCTTATACATGTAGAAGTGATTAAAAGAAAGTGCAGAGCTCTTTGATCACAAACTAGCCACAGGCGTGCGTGTGTGTGTGTGTGCGTGTGTGTGAGCATGTGTCCTTCTCGAGAATTACCGTGCAGCTCTATGTAACCGCTGAGTGAGTGTGTGTGCATACATATTCATCTCAGATAACAGATGACAATGTGAGCTCACGTTTTACTGCTTTTGTTCCTAGATCATTGCATTAACATGAAAGAGACAATGATTTTCACATGACATCCCTTATTGTGTTATAATTACTGAGGGGCTGTGATAAGGGCATTTTCGAGGTACGAAAAACAGCTAGTTTAAACACAACAATGCTCATTAATGCTTCTGTTCAATGCTAGCAAACAAAAAAGACAAGCATAAATTGAAGATTAAGTGGCAGTAAAGGTGCTTTCTTGCATACCGGTACTTCTCACATGTTGCCGGTACCAGGGGAGTCACTAGGCCCCTTTTCTACTCAGACCTGCAGATCCAACGCTATCTCGTCATGACCAATTCGTACGTATTTTAAGAGGTGGCGAATTTCTACGAATTGTCTAAACCCCAGTGACGGGTAAGTTTAGGGGCGGGGTAAGAGGTAGGTCATTCGTACAAATTCATACAAATTGGGCAACTCGTAAAATACGTACGAATTGCAGTGATATCGGGTTGGCAGGTCAGATAGTTTTCCTCCAGCGAAAACAGAAAAGAAGACACTTTAGTAATTTATATACAGTACATATGTTATTTTCATTTTAAACGTATCACATAAAACTTATTGTGGACGTGGCATTAGATTAACATCAAGCACAGAAATGATTAAAGACACAATCACACTGTAAAACTTATTTGTTGGTTTAATTTAAAGTAGGTTGCCTGAAAATTTTGAGTTCATTTAAACTAAAATAATACATAAGAATATTGTTTTTACTCTTAATTTAAAACTATGTTTCCATAAAAATGTGCATATTGTGATATATTGTTATTGACCAAATGGTTTAAGAATACTGTAATGCAATTTTCTGCTTATATCGCTCTCCCCTTCAACCTCACACATTGTTGGGTTATCTTGAACAATTAAAATTGTATATAAAATGCATTCTATATTGTATTTCAATTTGCACATAAGTGACAGCTAATGTACTGCATCATAAAACATGTTCTTTGGAGAGATGCAGGTAATCTAGGTTAACCACTAATAGAGCTCATCCTAAATAAATGCGATTGGTGGGCGGACAATCTGAAGGAAAGCAATTTTTTCCAGAGCACAAAGTAGCAGCATGCAACCTCATGTCTCCTCAGTGTTGTTTTTCGGATCACATAAAAGCGAAATGCTGTTAGATTGGCTGTGAATAAAATGATTGGTCAAATGATAGCCACAAAAAGATAAAATCTTTTCTTTTATCTTGCACTAGCAGTCAACCACAACAAAGCAGCAGGGTTTTTGTGTTCGATCTTAGCAAGGGGCGCCGCTTTCAGTGCCGCCTCCGTTCCACACACTCTCTCCCACTGAAAATGAACTGGGGAGAAAATCAAAAAAGGTGATGCAATTTTAACAAAATGAAACGGTAAAATACAATTTATAACCCAGATATATATATACAGAGACAGTGCTGGGTAGTAACTAATTACATGTAATCTGGATTATGTGATTCCAAAATGTAAATACTTGTAATAATGAGATTACATTACGTTTTAAAATACTTGTATTCATACTAGTTACTTTTTTTTTATTGATTAGATGATTACGTTATTATCACAATGGCAGTAAATGATTCTTAATGCCGCGTTCCAGGCAACCTGTAACCCGTGTTTTTTCAACTCGTAACTGGGAGTACATCGTTCCAGGCAACCTGTAACCCGTGTTTTTCAAACCTTATACCCGTGAAAGTGCACTGGAACGGCAGTCAAACCCGTGACTTCCCACCCGTGAACTCGTACTAGATCGATGTACTCCCAGTTACGAGTTGGAAAAACACGGGTTACAGGTTGCCTGGAGCGCAGCATAATTCATTGATTCTCCCTACTACTTTTTTATCTTTTAAAATGTATTTTCTGAAAACGCCTACTGCTTACAGTACATACGTTCAGAAGTTCTTTGGAATTGCACATAGATCTGCTACAAGTCATGTGACTATCACTGAAAACTGAGACATATCTAATCAACTCCTGACAAACACTGTGAATTATCACTGAGTGAGTGTTTTAACCATGTATTGTCTTTGGAATGCTTTTGTCTTTCAAACACATTGAAATTCATGTAATTATTTATTTTTTTACATGCAATGCAGGGATATTTTCTTTCTCTTTGTATTTTTATATCAATATAGTGCAAGATTATCCTATTCATATAAATGTGTGAAGTAATGGATTACGTTACTATCTACAATTTTGACATGTAATTTGGAATCAGTAACCGATTTGTAAGTAATCTACCTAACTCTGTACAGAGACAACTGTGACTGTGACGCTTGTTTGTATGAGTGTCCCTGACATAGTACCAAGAATGGCATAAGTTTGGGCGGGACTTTTTGTTCATCCAACAAAAAGAAAACATCATTATTTTTGGAATTTCTTTTAGTGGCGCAAGAGGCAAAGACATCACACTCTTCACCGTTAGATTTACTATTTCTTATTAGGAATAATACTAATAGTGGGAGATGAATTAGCAGCCATTACCAAAATAATAAGTTTAATTTACTGCAAAATCATGTTTATTATTCATTTACTGTTGATGTTTTAAACCTTGCAGGCTAGTTTCTTTTTCACTCTGGTTAACACAGGAAAGGTGAAAAGAAGTGGTCCATGAAAACCAGTATTGACAGGTGGGGTAGACCTCCTTCTACAACAAGGTCTGGAAAAGGTCATTGGAACCATGTGGCATTCTGAGTGGCACTCAGCCAAACTGCACACTCTTGCACACACAGATGATGAGAGAAGTGCATTTTTCTGGCTTCTAAACTCAAGTGTAAACTGGTAGCAGGCAATTAATGCTATCATATTTGTCATAATTGAAGGAGAACGTTGAAGTATTTGATCCATTATGGTGCATTAATCATTAATTCAATAGTTGTTGTTTTTTTTTTGTTTTTTTTTGGCTGATTACAATTCTGCTCAGATACATTTGCTCAGAAAGATCAAAATAATATAATTGCATTAAAGATAGAGATATGCGTGTCATGATGTACACCAAATCACTAGCTATGTTTCCATCAACCTTTTATGCAAAATTTTGGATATCATTTAAAAAAAAAAAATGCTGGTTGGAAATTCTAAAAATGCTTATTTGAGGCAGATCATTTCCGATAAGACAACATGCGAATAAACAAAGTGACTTTGCCTCAACGGAGGGTGTAATTGTATAACTGGACTAACCAGTGGACCAATTTCATTGCACAGAATCTCAATTGTTGGTTTGGTCATTCTGAACTGCCCGAGCCAAAGTCTGTCATCAAAATGATTTAGTATACAGTAATTATCTCCCAGAACTGTCCCAATTGCCCAAACACCAAGCATTCGAACCCGCAAGAAATTTATATTGTATGAAAAAAGACACACATTGGCTTCCCCGATTGCAGCTAATTCTACGTTTATTAAAAAAAAACGGTGCCAATTTCCCAGGAATTAAGTTCTCTTGAACACATGCAATGGAAACCTCCTTTTATGTGATATTCCATTCTGCACAAGTTAAATACGCAATTGATATTTTATGGATCCTGTGCATAAATAAACATTTTACAATTCTGAATTTTTTTCTCGCAATTGCGAGTTTACAAATCGCAATTCTGCCTTTATTTCTCAGAATTGTGTGATATAAACTTACAACTTTTGAGAAAAAAAAAATCAGAATTGCAAGATATTTTCTCAGAATTGCGAATTTATATCTCACAATTCCGATTTTTTACTCAACACGCAATTGCTAGTTATAAAGTCAGAATCGCGAGATTTAAACTTGCAATTGCGAGAAAAAAGTTAGACTTGTGAGATATAAACAATTCTGAGGAAAAAAAAATGTCAGAATTGCGTGTTATAAAGTGAGAATTGCGAGAAATAAACTCGCAATTGCCAGAAAAAAAGTCAGAATTGATATTTTACATATCACAATTCTGACTTTAGAACATGCAATTGCGACTTTATATCACGCAATTTTGACTTTATTTCTTGCAAATGCAAGTTTATATCTCGCAATTCAGACTTTATATAACGCAGTTCTGACTTTATAACTCGCAATTGCAAGTTTATATCTCGCAATTCTGACTTTACATAACGCAGTTCTGACTTTATAACTCGCAAATGCAGGTTTATATCTCGCAATTCTGACTTTATAACTCGCAAATGCAAGTTTATATCTCGCAATTCTGACTTTATATAACGCAGTTCTGACTTTATAACTCGCAAATGCAAGTTTATATCTCGCAATTCTGACTTTATATAACACAGTTCTGACTTTATAACTCGCAAATTCAAGTTTATATCTCGCAATTCTGACTTTATATAACGCAGTTCTGACTTTATAACTCGCAAATGCAAGTTTATATCTCGCAATTCAGACTTTATATAACGCAGTTCTGACTTTATAACTCGCAATTGCAAGTTTATATCTCGCAGATCGGACTTTATATAACGCAGTTCTGACTTTATTTCTCGCAAATGCAAGTTTATATCTCGCAATTCTGACTTTATGTAACGCAGTTCTGACTTTATAACTCGCAAATACAAGTTTATATCTCACAATTCTGACTTTATATAACACAGTTCTGACTTTATAACTCGCAAATGCAAGTTTATATCTCGCAATTCTGACTTTATATAACACAGTTCTGACTTTATAACTCGCAAATGCAAGTTTATATCTCGCAATTCTGACTTTATATAACACAGTTCTTACTTTATAACTCGCAAATTCAAGTTTATATCTCGCAATTCTGACTTTATATAACGCAGTTCTGACTTTATAACTCGCAAATGCAAGTTTATATCTCGCAATTCTGACTTTATATAACGCAGTTCTGACTTTATAACTCGCAATTGCAAGTTTATATCTCGCAATTCAGACTTTATATAATGCAGTTCTGACTTTATAACTCGCAATTGCAAGTTTATATCTCGCAATTCTGACTTTATATAACGCAGTTCTGACTTTATAACTCGCAAATTCAAGTTTATATCTCGCAATTCTGACTTTATATAACGCAGTTCTGACTTTATAACTCGCAATTGCAAGTTTATATCTCGCAATTCAGACTTTATATAATGCAGTTCTGACTTTATAACTCGCAATTGCAAGTTTATATCTCGCAATTCTGACTTTATATAACACAGTTCTTACTTTATAACTCGCAAATTCAAGTTTATATCTCGCAATTCTGACTTTATATAACGCAGTTCTGACTTTATAACTCGCAAATGCAAGTTTATATCTCGCAATTCTGACTTTATATAACGCAGTTCTGACTTTATAACTCGCAATTGCAAGTTTATATCTCGCAATTCAGACTTTACATAACACAGTTCTGACTTTATTTCTTGCAAATGCAAGTTTATATCTCGCAATTCTGACTTTATATAACGCAGTTCTGACTTTATAACTCGCAAATGCAGGTTTATATCTCGCAATTCTGACTTTATAACTCGCAAATGCAAGTTTATATCTCGCAATTCTGACTTTATATAACGCAGTTCTGACTTTATAACTCGCAAATGCAAGTTTATATCTCGCAATTCTGACTTTATATAACACAGTTCTGACTTTATAACTCGCAAATTCAAGTTTATATCTCGCAATTCTGACTTTATATAACGCAGTTCTGACTTTATAACTCGCAAATGCAAGTTTATATCTCGCAATTCAGACTTTATATAACGCAGTTCTGACTTTATAACTCGCAATTGCAAGTTTATATCTCGCAGATCGGACTTTATATAACGCAGTTCTGACTTTATTTCTCGCAAATGCAAGTTTATATCTCGCAATTCTGACTTTATATAATGCAGTTCTGACTTTATAACTCGCAAATACAAGTTTATATCTCACAATTCTGACTTTATATATAACAGTTCTGACTTTATAACTCGCAAATGCAAGTTTATATCTCGCAATTCTGACTTTATATAACGCAGTTCTGACTTTATAACTCGCAAATGCAAGTTTATATCTCGCAATTCTGACTTTATATAACACAGTTCTTACTTTATAACTCGCAAATTCAAGTTTATATCTCGCAATTCTGACTTTATATAACGCAGTTCTGACTTTATAACTCGCAAATGCAAGTTTATATCTCGCAATTCTGACTTTATATAACGCAGTTCTGACTTTATAACTCGCAATTGCAAGTTTATATCTCGCAATTCAGACTTTATATAATGCAGTTCTGACTTTATAACTCGCAATTGCAAGTTTATATCTCGCAATTCTGACTTTATATAACGCAGTTCTGACTTTATTTCTTGCAAATGCAAGTTTATATCTCGCAATTCTGACTTTATATAACGCAGTTCTGACTTTATAACTCGCAAATGCAGGTTTATATCTCGCAATTCTGACTTTATAACTCGCAAATGCAAGTTTATATCTCGCAATTCTGACTTTATATAATGCAGTTCTGACTTTATAACTCGCAAATGCAAGTTTATATCTCGCAATTCTGACTTTATATAACGCAGTTCTGACTTTATAACTCGCAAATGCAAGTTTATATCTCGCAATTCTGACTTTATATAACACAGTTCTGACTTTATAACTCGCAAATGCAAGTTTATATCTCGCAATTCTGACTTTATATAACGCAGTTCTGACTTTATAACTCGCAAATGCAAGTTTATATCTCGCAATTCTGACTTTATATAACGCAGTTCTTACTTTATAACTCGCAAATGCAGGTTTATATCTCGCAATTCTGACTTTATATAACGCAGTTCTTACTTTATAACTCGCAAATGCAGGTTTATATCTCGCAATTCTGACTTTATATAACGCAGTTCTTACTTTATAACTCGCAAATGCAGGTTTATATCTCGCAGTTCTGACTTTATAACTCGCAAATGCAAGTTTATATCTCGCAATTCTGACTTTATAACTCGCAAATGCAAGTTTATATCTCGCAATTCTGACTTTATATAACGCAGTTCTGACTTTATAACTCGCAAATGCAAGTTTATATCTCGCAATTCTGACTTTATATAACACAGTTCTGACTTTATAACTCACAAATTCAAGTTTATATCTCGCAATTCTGACTTTATATAACGCAGTTCTGACTTTATAACTCGCAATTGCAAGTTTATATCTTGCAATTCAGACTTTATATAACGCAGTTCTGACTTTATAACTCACAATTGCAAGTTTATATCTCGCAGATCGGACTTTATATAACGCAGTTCTGACTTTATTTCTCGCAAATGCAAGTTTATATCTCGCAATTCTGACTTTATATAACGCAGTTCTGACTTTATAACTCGCAAATACAAGTTTATATCTCACAATTCTGACTTTATATAACACAGTTCTGACTTTATAACTCGCAAATGCAAGTTTATATCTCGCAATTCGGACTTTATAACGCGGAATTCGGACTGGATAACTGGCATTTGTGAGTAACAAGCTTCCATAATAATGTAGGACTACTCAAGTATCTTATGGTTCAAAACGTTTCAGTCATAAAGACATGTCTCAGACGAAAAATTATGATATATGCAATGTCTGCAGAAGTTCCATCCAAGACACTGTGTAACAAGCTGGCAGTGTGGGACTCTGAGGTGATAGTGATGCCCAAGAAGCAGCCAGGTGCTGTACTGCCAAAAGGGCAATAAATGGAGCACCCCAAGGCACTGGCACGGATAAACACTTATCAGCAGGAATTCCCATTTTAAACCCACTGCCAGCATCTACAGTTCGATGATTTCCTGTGCCAGGTTTAAACTGCACTAATTAAGCTGACTGTCTCTATAAATCAAAATCTTGACAGTTCTGTCATCTCAGTGTAAAAGCTGTTGTTTGTTGGCATACTTTCTCCTATTCCTAATCTTAATGTGCAAAGACAACTATAAGTAATAAGCTATTTATCAGTTGAATCACCTGAAAAGTGTAAACAAAACATCGCTGTGGAGCTATCAAAACATTAATCTTTATGTTCATTCCGAACACCCTGAAAACACAAAACACTGGTTCAACCAGTGGTGTGAGTTTGGGGCGGGGTTATCTCTTTGCACGGCCAATGGAAGAACACAGCAAATTTGTTAGGTGATGCTTTTAGCACAACAAATGTACAATGTAAAAGTTCATCTGGAATTGTCATTTTACAGGAATAACTTTGAACGCCGCAAAAATAATAAATTGATCAAGAGTACAACAATTTAAAATAATGCTGTTCTTTTGAAATTTATATCATTTTTTTTTTTTTTATCATGGTTTCTACAACAAAAAAAAAAAGTACCAAATCATCATGGTTTCTACAAAAAAGCACAGAATCAGAAGAATCATGTGACAAAGACTGGAGTAATGGCTGCAGAAAGTTCAGCTTTGCTATCACAGGAATAAATTACATTTTAAAGGCACAATATGTATTTTTTTTGCATTAAAAATATAAAAAAATCACTATATCTATGTTATATATTTTTTAAAGTTGTGTATTTACATTATCCCGACAGTTCCAATTAACTTCTAAATCCAGAGAAATTAATATTTTAATTCGAAGACACGGACCGTGTCTTTATTTCCGTTATGTCGCAGTCAATGGCGTCATATCCGCGTTGTCCCTGGTTTCCGCTCGTGCTGCCATGGTAACCAGAGCTATGAACCAGAGCCCTCTGATAGTAACCAAGGCGACAGACGTGGACCACTGTAGTTCGCAATGTCTATCTGCATGCTGTTGTTGTTTCGTTCAAACATTATGGACCATGGCAAGCAGACTTTGGATAAAAAAGGAGAACTAAAACGAGAATCAATATCAGCGCGGTGTTTTCGAGATGCTGAGAGCTCCCATAGACAGTATACAAACGAGAGCTCCACGTCCGAGACTTCGACCGCTCCTACATGTACTTTATTAAACAGGTGAGCACATTTACATAAAACTAATCAATGTTATATAGTTCAACAATGATAAAATGTCAGAATATGATCTGTATGTTATTCTAATGTTGATCTAGCTTAACGTTACTGCTAACGTTAGTCTCATACAGACAAACTAACACATAAGTTACATTTCAACACATTCAAATGCAGTTTAGTGTGATAGTGTAATGTTAGACCAAGTGAAACAGCGCTGCGTTACCTCACAAGTTTAATTTGTCTAATAAACTGACCTGTGAGTAGTGATTCTGCGTGTAGTTCGGTAGAATGAAATGTCCATATTCCTTTTATATCCGCGGGACTCGCGTCGCGTTTGGAGCGGTTTGGAGCTGATAGCTGTCTCTTAGCAATCCCGACCTGCTTCATATCACAGTCATGACAAAAACATCGATGTATTCAGTCATCCATAAACATTATTAGATCGGTCGGCTTGACGTTGACGACAAGATCCATAATTCTTAGCAAATGTTGCGTCATCAAACTACGCCTTTGTTATTGTAAATAGGTTAGCGACCCCTAGTGGAGAAAAAATCCCATACTGTACGTTTAAAATATATTCAAATAGAAAATAGTTATTTTACATTTTAATAATATTTCACAATATTACTCTTTTGACTGCATTTTACAATGTCCACATCCTCCACAAAGAAGCTGCAAATTTGTATGTATTTTTTGGACACTAGGCCTGGAAGTCTATTTTTTTTTTTCCCATCTTAAAAAATGTACGATATGCGGATGACCTATTTATGTCATCTGCCTGACAAGACTCTTTTCAGCAAGTTGGAAATTCAGCCAACTCTTCTTCTTTACTAGTGGAGGTTTTTTTTTTAATTTGTTTGTTTTTTTACCTGTGCTTTTATTATAGTACCAGGAGAGGGCTGTATGGTGTGAACAAAGTGTAAATAAAATAAAAGATCACCTCTGTGATTTCCCTTTTCAATGCAGAAATTTCAGAGAGCAGGAGTGCAAATATTGCAGCAAACACTGACGCAATCTTATAGACTCAATTTTGCAAAGGTTAAGACAAGTCCAGCACATTAAACAGACTGTCTCGCTCAGATTCCGAGTGACTACTGAACTCTGGTTGAGAGTCCCAGACGGCAGACTGTGTGCAGTTTGGGAGGGTTTTGAACTGGGTGGAACTGTGACTGGCAGAGGACACGATTCATTCCCATCTGGTTTCCTGTTTGCTTACATTTGTAGACTTCTGGAAAGCATGTTGTGCAGTGAAAGCTGTGGGAACTGTCTCCATGCATTATGTCTGACTCAAAATGTTTAAAAAATAAACACACCATGACAAATTTAAGAATGGAACTATCTGTTTTCCATTGCTCAATGGCAGATTCGAGAAACCTGTTTGAAAACAGTCATTATTTTTGCATTTCAACCTACATTTTATGGAAGATTTCAGCTGTGTTTTATTTAAGTCTCTTGTCTTAAAGGTTAGTATCAATTAAAACAAAATTAATTAAAATCTCTTAATAAATATACACAACCATTGAAAAGATTTTTTCTTCTTTAAAAATGTAATTGGTTTTTAAATTAATACTTTTATTCAGCAAGGATGCATTAAATGCATCATAAATGACAGTAAAGACTTTTACATTGTAACGAAAACTGTTTTTTTTTTTTTTTTTTTTTTTTTTTTTTTATGAACCCTGTTCATATGAACTTTATATTCATCAAGTCCTGAAAAAATTAATTAGTTTCTACAAAAATATTAAGCAACAGCTATTAATTTAAGCAAGTGAATATTAATATTAGGTAACTATAATGTAATTATAGTAATAGTTATGATGCTGAAAATTCAGCTTTGCCATCCCAGGAATACATTAAAAGAAAACATTTATTTTAAAATTGTAATGCTATGTTACAATATTACTCTTTTTAATAATATTACTGTTTTTATTGTATTTTTGATTAAACAATGCAGTCTTGATTAGCATTAGAGACTTCTTTCATAAAACACACAAAAAATATTTTAGATATAAAAAAATAAAAAAAATCAACCCCAAACTTTTGAATTGTAGTGTAATACAAAGATGAAATGGTCTAGATAGATAGAAGTGATTTAGATTTAGAATGGTCTTTAATAATTTGATGAGAAAGTTTTGAGTTCATATTAAAAAGTCTGTTTGTTGTTCTCATGAGAAAATTGTAAAAAGCAGGAGACCAAAGCAACCCCCCCCCCCCCCATTTGCCCTTCATTTAATCTCAATGATATCTAGGAAAAACAACCGCGACATTACACAATCAACACACAAAATGTATGTAAGCCAAGCTGTAATTAAATGAAAAAAAAAAGTGACGTGGTTTTTGATGGATACGTTATGACACGAGAGGACAGCTCAGACAATCTGCCATCCTGTCCGGGACGTGGAACACTCTAATTACACGTTCAGCCATTCCACAATCATCAGCACACACGACTCTATCGGCAGTAATAAGGTCTTCTGTTGCTGCTTTCACATTGTAACGTCTCAATCACTGTGATTGCAGAAAAGACGTCTTTCCATTATGGAGAAAGCAGCTATGCCGTGTGCATGCGAAACTATCGACTACAGGTAACGCACGGAGACATAAACCTATAGAGTCCAATCCTTTGCTCATAATGCCTTTCAAATTATGCACAGGTAAGCACTCGCCTCCGGCCATTTGCGAGCTGGGTTGGAAACCAGTGCCCAGAAGCAAGTCCAACGGGCCCAATTATACTCATTGCAGTCCTGTTCCTTCAGTTGTGCTGCAAGTATCTAAGGCCCTTAGTCCTTATAATTTGCATATGACCTGCAGTTTTACGTGTTTGTGCTTTGAATATTACCATATCGCTGGGATATTGCTGACAATGGAAATTAAAAATGTCTACAGTAAATGCAACTTAATTAGATTAAATGGGCCTCTAATGGATTAAGTTTACAGTCAACAAAAGTGGTCTTTGGTTTATGAAACAGTGTATTGAATAAATTATACATTATTTATGTTATCTGACATTATATGCACATCAGAATGCAAGTCAAAATTTAAGAGTATTTTACCCCAAAACATCATAAAATGTATTATTAATGTAATAAAGACAACTTTTATGATTCTTTTTAGAGCTTGACAACCCATCACTCGCTTAAATCGTGTGTAAGAGAGCAGCTGGAATATTCTTCAAAACTTCTCTATTTGAATTCCAAAGAAAAAAGTAAGTCATATGGTTTTGGAACAACATGAGGATGAGTAAAATGGGTGGAGTATTTCTTTAAAACCCTGAATCAACCACCCATATGGAACGAGAACAGTATACAGTCAACATGTTTTCAAAAAAAATCAACAACCTGCTATCAAATGGTTGGTTCGAGTAGCAAGAAATACCTGCCTGTCAGAGCCAGCTGCTGTTATGTGCGGAGATTTTTTCCAGCTCGGAGTGCTGGTGTTTGCTGAAAGCAAGGGAAGGCAGACAAAAGACACCTCTGCTTGGCATTTCCAGTGGTGTCAATCACAGGAAGGGCTTTTCAGAGTTGGTTGTTTACAAGAGGGATGGTGCAATCACACTCAATTCTCAGCAAGCACACCGTCTCTCCGTAGCACGAATACGTAAACCCCCGCACACATTCACTGCATCCTGAAGATCAAAAAACAACTTTAGGAAGGCCTTTTTTGTAAAAACTGCCATCCAGGGTTGGAAACGTTCTTAGGTTGATGACAGTAATTCGATTACTAATAGTTTTAGTCTATACTATCTTGTTATGGAGCCTATATAGCGCCAAATTACCAATTTATCCATCACAAAAGTTTTGGATGGATGTTTTAAGAGTCCTTCCTATTTCAACTTTTGAACTCTTGTGACTTTTAAAAGTGAATATGATGATATTGTAACTTAAATAATTATTTCTAGGATATACCAGACTTGTTCACTGTAAAAAATGTAACCGTGATTTTTACGGTAAAAAACCGGCAGCTGTGGTGGTTACAGACTTAACTTAAAATTTACAGTAATAAACCGTATTTTATTATCTGATATAATGTGAATTTACCGTCCTATTGAAGTATTAATATCTGTTTTGTACCATAATACACTGATAACCACCAATCACAGCAGTGATGAGAGTCACATGATCAATCAAAGCTCATCACAAGCAGCTCTTCCACAAGAAAGTTAACACACATGAAATTTTAAAAATGCAATAAACATTAATTTAACAACATTAAATGTAACATAAAACCCTAATGTACATAACTGATTAGAAAAAACAAAGAAAACTATGAAGAAACATAGTTATTTCAACAAAAATACATCAAATGTGAAGTGTCACACAGGGAATTGTGGGAATGTCAATTTACGTTTTTTCACTGTAAATTATACAATGAGTTGTTCTTTTTCACTTTCAAAAACTGTAAATTTAACGGTATTTTACACTAAAATTACATTAAATGTACCATTAGATCTATCACAGTTATTTACCGTATATAGTACGGAAACTTTCTGTTAACCAATTAACAGTTTTTCACTGTAGCATTTTTACGGTCTTTTACGGTTAAAATTACGATCATTTTTTACAGTGTAGACACTTAAACTTCTTTTAAATATAGGCTAAGTGGATTATCTACATAATAGCAAAAACAGGATGAAATCTAACAGCTTGGCAATAATACAAATCTAAAAGTTTAACAATTGCTCAGCTGGAAGAAAAGTTTATCCTACGTTAGGCTGTCAAATTGATTATCATTTAATTAAACAAGATGGAACGTTTTGAAGGAGACAAACTAAATAATGCAACAACAAAAAAAAAATCACTGATCAAATTCATTGTTAATTATTAATTTTTGTTGACCAAAATGATGTCATTTCCTGGATGATGAAGTCACTGGGGATCTGGCTTTAGCTCATTTAAGGGACATTGCAAAAGACTAAAACACTGAAAGTGATAGAGAACAAAGGAAAACCTTTTTTTTCTGACTACCAGATAAAGATAAAGGAAATTTCTTGTTTGGTTAATCAAGATAACACAAAACTTTTTTATTAGAGAAAGGGGACAAACAAAATAAACAACTGGAATATTTTTATTCATTTTTTTTTTTACATTTTAAACACCAAAACATAGTAGTGACACTATTTAAAATCATTTTTATTTTATTTATATTATATTTATATTTATTTTATTTATAATTACATCTCTGATTTGAATTATTCAAGGAAACTGGCAAAACAGAAAAAAAAAGAAGAAAAACCCTGGATAACCCAATAATGGGTGAGCTGATTAGAGCAAGGAAAAAGACACCATAATTTACCTGATTATGACATGATGAAACATGTTTCCTTGATCCATGTTTGTACAATATTTTCTATTTCTTACAAACGTCCTGGCAAGCACATTAAAAAGCAGGCTTTAGTCGTGACTTTTTTTATTTCAGGTGGAACACAGGATTAGAGCAGTCTGATAACTGCTTGTGCTCATGGCAGTTACAAAACTGTATATTTATTTGTACATTTTTTTTCTCCCCAAATGCAACTGGGTGCAAGTTGTCCATTAAAAACACTGAAAAACCTGAGTGGGGAAAACAGTTCAGAATGGAATACCAGGTAAAAGCTTGCTGAACACATCACAGTATATATAGTGCTACTATTTAATAAAAAAATAAAATAAAATAATAATAATAATAATAATAGTAAATGAATGAATGCATTGCCCAGAATAAGTATTTCAAATAGTAGTGCTAGTATGATCCAGTTTCGTTAAAATGTCTTAATTTTATCTGATCATTTAAGGAGTCAAAAAAACAACAACATTGCAGCATGTTCTTTTGCATACTTGGCATGTAGCAAGTCATCCAAGTATTCTGTGTATACAGAAAATTTGCATACTGTGCACATTATCGTATATATTTTGCAGAAATAGTAAGCATAGTAGCTAGTATGCTCGATGAACAGCCACTTTTATTCAGCCATTAATTAAAATTTTCAAAAGCTGCAGACAGAAAAACAGACCAAAGTGCTTGTTTGTTTTTGCTTTTTCTAATTTGTAACAGTTTTAGGTACCATTTGATCAATCATAATTATTATACAAGCCTTTTTGAAAAGTTCCAATTTATGCAAGGGTCTAAATGAGCTCCACTTCTGAAAATATCAATCCAAAACATCACAAAAATGTTATTTAAATTGTTTTCATGAATGTTTTTTAATTGCTCTACGTGTTTATAAAAAGAGTTGAAGATTGACTGTAATCAAATGGCCTGAAGCCTGTAAGGGTTGTGATAAGAGAACACGAGGTGTCTAAAACATGACTCATAAATTAGATCAAAGGCTTTGCGGAAATATTTAAAAAGAAATTGCATTTAAGAGGTCTTTTAATATTTTGAACCTGAAAAAAAAAAAATCACAAATGGTCTATCTCAGTAACCAACAGGATTTGAGTCTGTCTGTCTGTCTGTCTGTCTGTCTGTCTATCTATCTATCTATCTATCTATCTATCTATCTATCTATCTATCTATCTATCTATCTTTCTATCTATCTATCTATCTATCTATCTATCTATCTATCAACCTCCAATGCTTGTTTAAATATTTTTTTATTATTATTAAATCAGCTATCATTCAATATCAGAAGACATCTAGAGTTTTGACAACAGTGACATCTACTGGTCACCTTCACAAGCATCTCTCTCATACGTTCTAACAACACGCGTGGATTGAAAGTAAAATAAAACCTGTTGCAAAGCAGCCTTCAGCAAAACACAGCATAAATAAATAAATAAATAAATACACAACATGCTCTCAGACTTATGGCATTATAACTGCTTGACCAATGTCTGTGATAAATCTATCAATCCCGTCTCCCTGAGGAGTTCAGATTAAGCCTGTCCTCCGTGATCTTCTAAAGAGATTCCCTTGCCATCAATAACAACTCGCGCAAGATTCTCTCATTAATGCCTGTTTCCGGAAAAGCAGCACTCTGGGCTTTTATTGAAAAATGACAACTCCCAGCAGCGAGGTGATCATATCTACCGCCCATCGATATGAGAACTAGGCCGTGCTCAAAGGTTGTTTCGCGGCCCCCGGGAACAGAAGTCCAAAGATCAGCGCCGGCTCCCCACTCCTCACACCAGTGGCTGTATATCACTGAGTTCAGGAGATCAATGTGCTTTTATTGCATTGCTTCCTCTCTCTGAAGCACACGGGCCCCTGCCGCTGGCCCCTCGATCCATATATCTCCTGCTGTATTTACAGTAATGAAACATTCAGATGCTGGAAGACAGACATTGATTTTATTGTGGGAACGCTTTTTGAGTGACATTTCATAAATGGCACTGTGTGAAATTATAATGAGGCCATGCTGATGAACACTCTGCTTTAATAGTGAAAATCAATGTAATATCGAGACTCAGCTAGGCCTTTCTTTAAAAAAAAAAAAAAAAAAAAAACTGAAAAAGTTTGTTTTTTTACATATTTATTTATTGAAATCTCTCAAAAGGACCTGTTTAGGAATTGATTTACTGGAGATTATTGATCAGAGGCGTCTGGTGTAGGGTTAACACTACAATGCCGTTTGTCAATAAGTGCTTAAAGACTGAAAAGCTAATTAAGTTAATGATGAGCCAACTGGATAGTGCTAATTTTTGGTTAACTAATGGTGTACCGCAAAAATAAATCCACAAGAAAACATATAGACTAACTTAAATCACCTTAAACAGCATTTTCCCTTTGGATGCTATTTATTTAATCTAATGTATATCTGTGGAAAGCTAAAATTAAATGAAGCCTTTTATATCAAATGTGCCTTCGATGGATCATCATGTTGATTATTACAACATTAAATTATATTAACTGTGAACAATCTGCTTTAGAGACCCACCAAATAGTATATTTTATCAGAAGACCTGAAGATACATTAACTATTCAACTTGTGAGGTGTGAATATCAGTTTAGCCTATATAAAATGTCTATGCCACTAGAATCTCCAAACAGAATTGCAAAAACAAACACAGTTTCAAACTACTTTCCCACTCATTCCCCTCATCTTTGGTCAGATAAATAAATAGTCCCGCCTCAAACCCACACCATCACGCCAATGTCGCCATAATGGGAATCAACCAACGAATGGCTTGCCATGTTCAATATGCAAAAGCTTTGAAACACCTTATACAAAGGCATAATGATGATGATCAGCACTGCTGCTTTGTACTCTTTGTCAATCTACTCAATTTCACCGTCACAACACGATTCTATGAAATGTATGCGTCCTGGTTCGAAATTATGGCAAGAGAAAAATGCTCAATTTGTGCATGTTTACACAAACATCCAAATGAGCAGTCCTCCTCGCTGAACTGTCATGCTGTTTCCAGCAGGAATTTAACGAGTAAATGCTGGTTGTAGATTTAATTAGCCACCATGGGGATGTTTCTTTGTCTGAGGCGGAAAATTCAGACCACTGTCAGTCTGACACTGATGAATAATAAATTCTGCACACACACACTGCACAGGTTTCACCCTCAAGAGTCTGCAGTGTGTCAATACGCACTAATATTTCAAGCATAAAATAATTGTCCTTTCAGATTAATAAGGGCCTGAGATGGAGAAGACCAGGGCTAGTCACACAGGGAAGGGCTGTATCTCAGTAACCAAACTAGCGTACATAAAGACAAGGGTCAGATATATAATGAAGGCAGATTTTAAATGAAAGGTTGAACTGTGTTCTCAGCACAAGCGTACTTCTCATAAATGTCAGGTTGGTTACACTAAAACGGTTTATTAATGACCATATTTGTTGGCCAATATTTGATATTTCTTTTGAAGTTTCGGGAATGGTTTCCTTGCACAAAACTGTTTAAATGGCAGGTTTCATTGTGACACATACTTTAAGCTTTGTGTCGATACAGAAAATGGCTTAAAAGTGAACCTAACCTGAAAACTGGGGTGACAACTAGCCCAGGTCTTCCATGTAAACAATGCATGTTCACACTTTTAAGTGCATTATACATTCGATTAAGGCACCAGTGGCACTTTGATGCTCGGATCTGATAGAGATCACAGTGTGTGCTATAGAAATCAGCTTTGATTTGCAGCTTCTTACCAGCCCTGTTTTCTTTGAGCCATAGAATTAGTCATCTCGGCGAAATCTGATTAGTTACACTGACAATACGGTGATGTGGAAATTACTTTCTTGAGCATATCATTAAAGAATAATCGATATGATGGATGCGATGAAGGCTGGAGCTATTTATTGCGTCTGAGCAGAGGCCACGCGGGGCGTCTTTGCTTGGCATCTCCCTCATAATGAGCATTTAATTTGTCTAAAAGACAAAAACATTGGTGCAGGGTCAGAGAGGCCTGGCTGCGGTTCAGCGTTCTCTCTCTCTCTTTCTCTCTCTCTCTCTCTCTCCATGTCTGCAGGACCGCCCCCAGCTTGTTCCAGCCCATGACTTAATTACCTAAAAATAAATTGGCTCATGAGTATATGTGAGCAGCACTTCAAGACGAGACCTCCTCACACTCCATGTTTTAATGCTCTCATTATCCGAAGGGATTTGAATTCTGGGCAGAACCAAATAGGGAAGAGAGAGAGATTGAACCTCAGCTTCCTGGTGGCTTCTGAACAGCTTCAAAGATTTAACGGTCAAATAATTAACTGACCTTAGCTTTACATGAGGTCTTTGTTAATAATGGCGAGCCACATTATGAGACTGTACAAAAAAAACCTTTCTGTGGAACATGAGCTTCAAAGAAGAGTTCATAGAAATGCACTATTTTGTCAACAAGAACACAACAAATCGGACAGGTGGATAAAATGAAGAGTTAAAGCACTTTACCGCTGTGATAGAAACTTTTTTATCCAACACTGCAAAAAAAAAAAAAAAGGCAAGCATAAGACTTGTTTTATATCTTGAATTAAAGTTATTTCTAACAATCTTTTGGTGAGGTTTAAAACAAGAAAAAAGTATCTGCTAGATGAAAATAAAAACTAAATGAATGAAAAAAAAAAATACAATATACATATAGTTTGAAAATAATAATAATAATAACAATAATTATTATTTTAACATCATAATATCACTTTTACTGCTTGTGCTTTAAGTAAATTTATTTTGTTTTGAGGACATTTTGAAATTTGAACTGGAAAACAAGACAATTCTGATTTAAGAAAATATTATTATAATTATTACATTTTTATTTAAAATAATATTTTAATATTATTAAAAAGTATTATTTAAGTATTATTTTTATTACTATTTTTACACTGTAAAAAATATATGATCAATAATTTATTTTTTCTTTAACTTTTTTTTTTTTAGTCCTACAAGATTCAACTGACTTTTTTAAGTCAGTTTAATGCAATTTAAAGGCCGTGTTGCAGGGTTAATTTTTCAACGAATTTGTGCAATTTGCTTGTTGGTAATAAACATTTAAACTGTTATCCATTGAATTTTATGTTGTTGGGTATCACAAAACGGAATATAATACGAAAAAGTAGGTACTATCTTACAGCGGTTTGCAACGATTCTCCTTTCCCCCACAATGCATTGCATTACGTCACGTTGGGGAGAGAATTTACCCAAGCCCGCCTTGAGAGTGACTAGAGAGACGAGTAGTAGACGAGAGTATTCAGATAGATAGATAGATAGATAGATAGATAGATAGAGATAGGCAGACAGCCAGATAGCATAACGTTAGCATAGATAGCTAGCAGCTAGATAGATAAATAGATAGAAATATATAGTAGGTAGATTGACAATGGTGAACTACTGTGTTTGTGCTGGGTGTAAAAACTCGACCAAAACGCACTCACTTCTCTACAGCACAAGCTTTCCAACGCAGTTTCCATGGGACGGCACCGCCCACACAAGCACCTGCCAAACACAGCGACAGACACGCGGCGGCTACGTTTGCAACAACATTTTCACCGGAGGAAGAGATAAACGCTTAGAAATGCCCATATAGCTAGCATGATGCCTTCTATTTCTAGATGACAAAGACAAAGTTTACCAGTACTATGACACTATGACAAAGGTTACCGGTACTTATCTGAACTAACGTCATGATCACTGCCACTAGATATAAAGAAAACGTTGATTTTTCACTCGGTGCTATTCAATGACAGTAAATAAAAATAAAAAAGTGTCGTTATTGTGCACTGCTGCTCGTAGACTAGCTCCAGTGCTCATTGCTGCGTTGCTAAATGATAGCAACTCACCAGGACACTTCACCAACTCTCCACTCATTCTCCATAGTTCTAATACTAGGCTGAGGCTACCTTTCCGCAACTTCTCCCCAACGTGACATCATCACCGAATTGCGTAAAAAAAAACGTTAATACCAAAAACTTAAAAAACTGGTCTTTAAGACCATTTTGGAGACATTTTAAAAATGATATCTTGAGTGATTTATGTACCCATTAATCGACAGTGGTGGTTAACCTGCAACATGTTGAAATGATATAAGCATCCAAGTTGATTGTCCTTAAAAATTTAAAGCAGCAACTTTTTTTACAGTGTACAGTTTTACAGAAATAAGTAAATATCTCGAACCAAAAAGAATTAGCCAAAAACATATTCCAGTACATGCAAGACTGTACACAAACTTACTGTGCAGTGTGCATCTGTTAAAACTGACCTCTTTGTGCACAGGATTCAGTCCAAAATCTGTTGCACACCCAGAGAAGAAGATCTGAACATCCACACATGAATTCATGAGAATTCTTGAAGCTGCACACATTTTGAAGTCATATTTTAGTTAGGTCAGTTAAATTGATGAAGAACCTGATAAAATAACTTTCAAGCACATTGGATTGCAATAGCATGACCCAACACAAACATCAAAAGACCCGTGAAATATTGGTATTATTCAGATGAAGCAGGAAAGTGTGTTCTAAACCTCATGCTGTGTAGAAAGTTTGAGTTTATTGCTGAGACAGTGGAAGCAGATATTACTTTTTGACTCTATTACAAAGATTAATTGCATTAAAGGTGGGATTTTGTGTCCCAGAGTTCAACGTATGACATTTAAAACCAACAGGGGACTGAACTTCATTAAAAAGATTTATTACAAAGAATCATGTAACATTTCTAAAACCATACCTTATTAACTCTGTTTTAAAAGTAAACTGAATTAAGTGCCACGTTATTCTTTGTAATGATGACATCCTTTCTGCACTTTACCAAGATCATAGACCCTGGTGCTCAGGGGTAAAATTAAAGTACACATGATGACACACGTCTCGGCTAAGAGAATGGGAAAGTTTATGAAGCAAACTACCAGCTACCCTGAGACAATACACACACACACACACACACACAAAACCCAGTGCAAAATCCATTGCTGCAAATCATTACTTGACCCACCCATTCAATTCCCCATAAATACAACCTCTTAACAATACTCAATTGCTACCCAATAAATAATATATTATACTCAAGTTATGTCCAGTTGTTTCAACAAAACAGCCAAGCACTTACCTAATCTAGCAAACGCTAATCTGATTGGTTGGCATTACAAATTCCAACCAATCTTCAGGTTCCTTGACAACTTCAGGAAGCCACCGTATGTATAGGTCTGTAAATCAGTCTGTAAAAACAAAGTAATGCTTACAAGGAAGTTGATACAATAATCATTTTTGAGGAAGAACTAATCA
The DNA here is from genome assembly GCF_963993115.1 of Abramis brama. Classification (NCBI taxonomy): domain Eukaryota; kingdom Metazoa; phylum Chordata; class Actinopteri; order Cypriniformes; family Leuciscidae; genus Abramis; species Abramis brama. The sequence goes on along the minus strand of NC_139986.1, from coordinate 21,942,305 downwards.
CTGGATTTGCCAATGTGGCATTTCGATTTTGAGCCACTTATAGGAACAACTAATCTTCATAGATATCCATGAGCAGAATCATATCTTTTTTTTTTTTTTTCTGTTTTATGGCTGTGGAATAATCAATATACTTTATAACAAAAAGAAATTCTCAATGCTAAGTCTATATATATATTTCTGAGAGCATTTTTTCCCCCAACACATCCAAATGCAAACCTACTGTTGCACTATTATTTTAATAATTTCCCCCACACACCACTCTATTGTATTGGTATCAACTATTTCTGATAAACCTGCCCATGAATGAACACACAAAAACATTTCCAATTGTGGTTGACCTCTTAATTTGTCCATCAAACAATTTCTTCCTGTTCTTGACTAAAATTAGCTGTAAAACTGACCAAACCTTAAGTGCAATCATGGGTACTTGTCTTCCTGGGATCTATGAAGATATGGAATCCCTGAAGATATCTTGGGCCTTTTATTGTTTCAAGACAGGAAGTTATAATCAAAAGTACAAACACATTCAGTTCTTAAAAAGTGTTCTGGGACATGCAATAAATATGAATTTCATTACAGTACACAATGTTTAATGTTACGCAGGTGGCCTCCAGCTTCAACGCTCAACCCCAGAGGCAGCCGCTTTGGCTTTTGTCTATTCATTTGTCAGTGCTTGCCGCAACACCGATACAAAACGTATCCTTGAAGTGTGGCAGCTAAATTAACTTATGTTCCCATGGTGGTATTTGATTGCATGTGTCCCGTAGAAATAGTGGTGATTAATTTCCTGCGAACTGTTCTGAACTTCAAACAGTTTGAATTGTATGTAGGCCTAATATCACTCTATAAATGTAGTTTACTACCCCCTAGCAAAATCTAATGGTGACGCGAGAAACAGTCCATTGTTATCCTTGAGAGCAGTCCAGATTATAATATATCTATGCAGGGTTTTTACGTTTCCTTCGTTAGTGTTGTTTTCCTGATGATTTGTGTATGGAGCCATATTGTGCCTTGTTTTCTAATTGTGAAATTATGGGCCAGGAATATTGTCAAAACTTCATAGTGGCTTCAATTTGTATTCAGCAAAGGAGTCTAAAAGGTGTGCCAGGAATATATCAAAACTCTTGCAAGCCTACACGAAGCATGATTTCCCAGACAGACATCTCAAGCATCTGAAGTTGAAGGCAGTCGAGAAATCTGACACAACTGATGTGGAGAATTCAATATAATGACACGTAGAATGCTAAATTTTTAATAACCAAAACGGGTTCTTCCTAAAAATGTACCAAGGAAAACTGGTTCAATCACAGACAGTGCAGTTAAAGGAATTTTGCATTTAATAACAGCATTTGTGGCATAATATGGTTATGGTGAAGCACTTACAAAGGAAGTGAAGGGGCTGGGTTTTTTTTTATTTTTTGAGACTTTAAAAGAAGAAATATGAAGCTTATAATAAAAAAAACACTATTTTTTTTGTTAAAGGTGCACTATAAAAAACAAAAAAAAGTATAGACTAATGCCTCTCAATCATTACTTATGGTCCACTAGAAGCATCTGGTGGAGTTTGTGTCTACAGGAGCTGTTTACACGACACTGTTTTCAACTAAAAACGGAAAACGTTTTATGCATTTTGGCCTTTCATTTACACAACAACTACATTTTGCGGGCCTGAAAACGAAAGCTTTTGTAAACGGGTTTCATAGTGCAAGTTTTTGAAAATGATACTGTTATCATCTCCATGTAAACAACAAAAAAGTTCATTTGTGAAAACGACATCATGCGCATACGCATTACGTTTTCAGTCTGTAGGCACGTAGTTTCATTACATCGCCAAACTGGCCTGGCATGCATAACACAGATTTTTTCTGTGTGAACAGGGATAGTTTTGACAACATTGTTGTCTGTATACAAAAAAAAAAAAAAAAAAAAAAACACAAGGGAAAACCTTTTACAGTTTTAGCACATCGTTGTCATGTAAACCCAGAGACACCATGCCTTTATTTTCATAGTTTCATCTTGAATTCCAGTGCTCGTGATGAGACGTGGCGCTCCTGGAAGGGATTTTATCCTCTGAAACTCTGGAAGCACGCTAAGTTGTCATGTCTCGACACAAAAACAGTTAGCTAATGTTGCCATTGTCTTGTTGACTGCTATCTGTAAATCGACAGATTATAGGCATTGTACTTATGTTTTTATGATGAAACAATTATTGTTTCAAGCTAGACTAAAGATGGATAAACTCGCTCGCAAATTGCAGCCAGTCATCTAACTACAGTAGTCAACATTTGAAGTGGATCTAAGTTTCATCAAAGTTATACATGAATTTTGAACAATACCCATCCTTGTCTTAGGACAACTTTGATGAACTTTTTTGATTCACTTCAAATGTTGACTACTGTATTAGCGTAAATATTCTTTCATGCACACAAAAATGCTATTTATGCTATTTGTGTTGTAAAGCTGCATAAAATTAAATTTTTAAAGTAATTTTAGTGATTATGGTGCCCAGCAGTTGTAATAGAAACGAAGTTGCACAATTAGAGATTAACTTTAGTTAAAAAGTTAGTGATTTTTTGAAGCATAGTAATTAACATTGTCACTAACGCTGGCGTTGAGTTTAATTAGTATTTAAACAGGAATATATTCCTTTAAGAAGCAAAGAATGAAACATTGCATAGTCAAAATGTAATTAGCTGGTAAAAAGCCCAAAGTCTTATGCAGCATAGAGACAGATTCACAAATCAGAGCCCTCTCCTCAAATAGAACTCAAAGAACTTTTCAAAGAGGAACCTACTCATGGCTCACATGGGAGGTATTTGGTTGACAAATTTGTGCAGTGATAGTCAAGTAAAAAAAAAAAAAAAAAAAGGCTGTACTGTCCCGAACCCTCCAGTAACCCACATTCAAAACATTTCTTTGAGTGCTACATCAGAGCAGCACGCCTAGCACTTAAAAGCTTAGGATATGCAAAATGCCTGAGGCAACATTTTCATTGCAGGTACTCCCAAGCGATTCGATATCCAGAGCGTCTGGCCAAATACTGTAGTAAATTACTCAATTATTTCCTTCTCCTCTTCTTCTTCTCTTTTTTTTTTACCTTGGAATGGATATAAAGGCAGATATCCATAATATTCAGATGACCCTGATGAGAGCAATGTCAATCCATGATAGCATTCTTTGAAGAACTCATAACGTCTTTCTGTTCCTGCCGCTGCCATGATCTTGGAAGACCCTCGGAGGTTAGCTGCAAGAAAGTGACTCCGTGAAGTTTCAAGGTGAGGCCGTTGTCAAGGCATCAGGTCTCTTATTAGTTTCTGAGCTGAGGCGCCTTATTAGGTATTCTGGAGAGAACCGGCTTCTCCAAGAATTTTAATTAGTGTGACTTTAACAAAAGAGTGAGGATTCTGCCATCTGCCTACCATAACAAGAATTCCTCACTAATTAAAACACAGAATAATACATAACGAAAGGAATTATACTGTTTTAGGGATTTCACCATGTGAAAATCTGAAGCTCATTTTTTGTTATTTGTGCATACACTACAACAGCAGCAAAAAGACAGTGTTAAACACACTGTTTTGTATGTGGATGTTTCTTCAAATACAGGAACTTTTGGCCCTGCGGATTTAGAAAAAGAATAAGCTCTCTTAAAACAAGGGCTGCCCTTGACTAATGATTTTTCTAATCGACTAGTCATTAATTTAATCCATTAGTCAACTAATCGCACACTTATATTAATTTAATAACTTAATTATATCTTGGGTAAATACTAAACCATAACGGCTTTAATACTGTATAGCCTATTCTACACTCAAGCACAAACACATAAAGCCTGCTGCAAAGCACCAGCAAAAGTAATGATTTTGAATTTGTCAGAAAAAATAGCAAAGAGACATTAATTATTTATTAATAAACTAGTGTTTTTTGAGTCAGTGTCGGCTGCAAAGATGAAGTTGAGTTAGAGCAAGTGGCCAAGTTAAGTTGCTATTACTTACATGTTTAAAAATTTAAGCCATATTTGAGGTCGATGGATGATAGGCGAACGTTTCCATTTCCTGCCCAACATATTACCACAAGGATCCGCTGTTAACGTTCACACGAACTGCGTGACTTAGGCACTTAACGTGAAGTTTTGTTTTCTTGGGGGTTTTTTGCGACTAACTGACTAATAAAATTTTGGTCGGCTAATGACCCATTCACACCAAGGAATATTTGAGGTCGATGGATGATAGGCGAACGTTTGCATTATCCTGCCCAACATATTACCACAAGGACCTGCTAGGAAGATAACTATAAAGATAACGATAAATGTATATAGGTGTGGAATAATATATAAACGTAATTCAATAAAAATTAGGAAGAAGCATCCATGTACAGTCTAACCAGAAAACGACAGCACATTAGCGATAGGAAGTTGAAGGATAGTGGTTTAATTCTGCCTCAGACCTCCAGTGAGCCCTCCACTTTGCTTCTGTGGGAAGGACCCTGTGCGTGTGCAGGCATTAATTGATTGTTAAGAGGAATCGGGGCAGCGCGAGTCTGTTATTGTTGTGCTTGAAAAGATAATTTGGTAAGAATGAATTTGTCACAGAGCTCTGGATAGTCTTATCTGGTCTGTCACGATAAGAAAAGTAGGGTAAGTAAAAGGAAAGGCGCATTAGCATCGGCACGGCCATCACAATGAGGCTCAATGACAAGGATATTTTTCAACTCTCAAGGGAGTTCAGCATAATAAACCGTCACTTATTAAGATATCATCGCAAGTAGGAGGCTCACACCACTATTGCATGTAAATTTCAATATGCAATACAGGATACGCCTTACTCTAATCTGCTCCGTCAGGATATTTAAAGCCTAGAAAGCACACAATGGACCTTTTCAAGCAGTTCTTATCTTCCTAGTACCTACAGTTCCTCTGATCTACTGGAGCCTTCTGTTCCCACAGCAAATCCAGACACCTACACCTAAACCTCTTCAGCTCACATTGTGGGAAGACCCATTACATCAGTAATACCATCAGGTAGAATGAAAATGCAGCGTGATGAGCCTTGCTGCTCACTCTATGGGGTTTCCAGATGTGGTCAAGCACAAGTCTGGTCGTCACAAATAAAAGCTAAAGTCACACAGTCAACAACAGCGGCATAACAAGTAGTGAGAAATTAGTAATACTTTACAATAAGGTTTTATATTTTAACATTATTTAAATGCAATACTGTAGGTATCAAACTAACAACGGAAAGTACTTTGCATTAATACTGGCAAATGCAAAAAAATAATTATTTGTATTAATATTGTTTAATGTAATGTAAAAATTCATATACATATACAGTATAAAAAAAGTGTTTAACGTACAAATTAACGATATTGTCCAATATATTTTGGACAGAAATGAACAACAAACAGTAAATCTAGAAATGGGAAATATATCTTAACCTAGATTTATAAACGCTGTAAAAAGGTTCACTGTTTGTTTATTATACCTTGTTAACAAATTGAACCTTATTGGAAAGTGTGAAGTGTAACCAAGAAATTGTGCTCAAGTATGGACACTGTGTCGAATATATATTCTGAATTAAGTCAACGTGTCTATCTAGCCAAAAACGTATGCAAGTTAAAATGAAAAAAAAAAAAAAAAACGATTTACACATTTAATTTTACATATTAGAAAAAATTTACAGTACTGCATTACACCGTGTCCTAACCAGACGCGATGCGATAAGATTCCAGCGACAAATAATTTGTCTGTCCACACTAGACGCGACGCAACTGCAAGATGCGTCAAAATCAATCAAAACCCACAGCCAATCAGAACAGCGTGTGGGCGGAGTCTCGCGGCAAGTGCACAGCACCAGAGAGTAATCTTGACGGCACTCACAAGAAAATGGATAAGTATAGGCTACATAATCATATTCACAAATATTACACCATTTAAACATGATTAAAAATGCATAGGCTACTGAGTTACTAAAACAATCTTTGTCAAAGAATACACTTGTTTGTTCACAGTTTGAACGTTTGAACGTACAAATTTGATTAATCACAATTGAAGGCAGCTCAATGTTATAATGAAACGTAAAATGAAACCTATTGGGAGGGACAGACGGATTCTCCATCTGCAGCAATATCAACAATTAAAATGTATTGCTTAAGGTCAAAGACTGTGTTGTGGCGACTGATGAGATCATTTTTTACAAGGACCAATGATCAAATACAGTGTGCAAATACAGTTTACAATAAAATGGATGTCATTGGGTTTAAAAGTTCAACTGGGGGCATAATTTGATTGTAATCCGCTTGTAAGCTCAGTAAGATGCATGATTTTGCCATTCAAAATATAATTGCTTAGAAGTATTCAAGTACTCAAATTCTCGTATGTACAAATTCGCTAAAAAATATATATATTTGTAATGGAGTACAAATACTTTTACTTTGCCTGATCAATTCCTTGTATCTGCATCTGGTTGAAGGACTTTCAAATGGGAGCCACCGTCAAGACGTATTCAAATGAGGTCAGAATACATATTGGCTGATTTCTGCTGAGACCTCTAATGTAATGTCAGGAAGATGGAGAGAACAATGTTGCCTCAATAGGAGGTTGGGAATTTTAAGAGGGTGGCTTACAATATGAAATACATCCCAGAGGATCACAGAGCTCAGAGGAGGAAAATTACAGCTATAAGACCCAACCTGTTTGGGGTTTCAATGATCCAGACCAAGGGAAAGCAACGTGTTTGGCTGTAATTGTGTGGTAAAAGGAATCGCCATTCAACTTCGGGTCTGTTACACTTAATGAACTAGGTGCAAATTTGTGTGTATATATATATACAACCCGAATTCCAGAAAAGTTGGTACGTTTTTTAAATTTGAATGAAATGAAAACTAAAAGGAATTTCAAATCACATGAGCCAATATTTTATTCACAATAGAACATAGATAACATAGCAAATGTTTAAACTGAGAAATTTTACACTTTTATCCACTTAATTAGCTCATTTAAAATTTAATGCCTGCTACAGGTCTCAAAAAAGTTGGCACGGGGGCAACAAATGGCTAAAAAAGCAAGCAGTTTTGAAAAGATTCAGCTGGAAGAACATCTAGTGACTAATTAAGTTAATTGATATCAGGTCTGTAACATGATTAGCTATAAAAGGTATGTCTTAGAGAAGCAGTCTCTCAGAAGTAAAGATGGGCAGAGGCTCTCCAATCTGTGAAAGACTGCGTAAAAAGATTGTGGAATACTTTAAAAACAATGTTCCTCAACGTCAAATTGCAAAGGCTTTGCAAATCTCATCATCTACAGTGCATAACATCATCAAAAGATTCAGAGAAACTGGAGAAATCTCGGTGCGTAAGGGACAAGGCCGGAGACCTTTATTGGATGCCCATGGTCTTCGGGCCCTCAGACGACACTGCATCACTCATCGGCATGATTGTGTCAATGACATTACTAAATGGGCCCAGGAATACTTCCAGAAACCACTGTGGGTAAACACAATCTGCCGTGCCATCAGCAGATGCCAACTAAAGCTCTATCATGCAAAAAGGAAGCCATATGTGAACATGGTCCAGAAGCGCCGTCGTGTCCTGTGGGCCAAGGCTCATTTAAAATGGACTATTTCAAAGTGTAATAGTGTTCTATGGTCAGACGAGTCCAAATTTGACATTCTTGTTGGAAATCACGGACGCCGTGTCCTTCGGGCTAAAGAGGAGGGAGACCTTCCAGCATGTTATCAGCGTTCAGTTCAAAAGCCAGCATCTCTGATGGTAAGGGGGTGCATAAGCACATACGGTATGGGCAGCTTGCATGTTTTGGAAGGCTCTTTGAATGCTGAAAGGTATATAAAGGTTTTAGAGCAACATATGCTTCCCTCCAAACAACGTCTATTTCAGGGAAGGCCTTGTTTATTTCAGCAGGACAATGCAAAACCACATACTGCAGCTATTACAACAGCATGGCTTCGTCGTAGAAGAGTCCGGGTGCTGAACTGGCCTGCCTGCAGTCCAGATCTTTAGAGAACATTTGGCGCATCATTAAACGAAAAATACGTCAAAGACGACCACGAACTCTTCAGCAGCTGGAAATCTATATAAGGCAAGAATGGGACCAAATTCCAACACCATAACTCCAGCAACTCATCGCCTCAATGCCCAGACGTCTTCAAACTGTTTTGAAAAGAAAAGGAGATGCTACGCCATGGTAAACATGCCCCGTCCCAACTATTTTGAGACCTGTAGCAGAAATCAAATTTGAAATGAGCTCATTTTGTGCATAAAATTGTAAACTTTCTCAGTTTAAACATTTGCTATGTTATCTATGTTCTATTGTGAATAAAATATTGGCTCATGTGATTTGAAAGTTTTCATTTTATTCAGATTTAAAAAACATCCCAACTTTTCCAGAATTCGGGTTGTATATAAATGTGTACGTTGAACCACGTTGAAAGAAACATGGTCCATGTGACTCATGCGCTATATCCCAAGTCTTCTGAAGCCATACATTCGCCTGAGCTGTCCTTAGCATATTCATGAGGAAAGCAGCGAATGTCTGATTCATGAAAGAATTATTGATTTGAGATGGGTTTTATTCAATGAATTTGACAGACTTTTCTGCTCGTACTGATCATGTATAAAGAGTCCAGGGGCATTAAAAGTGATTTTCTGACTGGATAGCATTCAGACGAGTACAAAACTGATATGAAAGATCTGTTCAGAAATCAGACAGTTTTGGTTCTCAAAATATGACTCACTGACTGAGGTGAAGTGGTTAATAGCTCACTGGAGCAGTAGATTTTCAGTAAATAATTATTAAAATTTCAACTATTATGGCTTCCGAAGACTTGTGATATAGTGCAAAATTCTTAAGAATAAAGATTATTGGCATTAACTGAAGAACCTTTAAAATTCATGGAACCTTAACGTTGTACAAAAGGTTCTTTGGGTTATTAGAAACGGAAAGTAAAACATAGTTCTTTTAAGAATTGTTCTCTGAAAGGTTCTTTGTGGAACCCAAAACCATCAAAACGTTTTATTTTTAAGAGTGTACTTTGATGACCTTGCATCCTTTTTCAAAGCTTCTTGTTCTTGTTCATTGCAATTTCATGCAAAAGAGGGACCAGAATGTTATAGAAAATCGTTCATTTGTGTCCTGTAAGAAAGTCATACAGGTTTGCAAAGACATGAGGGTGAGTGAATGATGGCAGAATGTTCTATGTGAACTATAAAACCATTCCACATTATCTACACATCAAATGCAAAAGCATGTCTGACTTTGTTCTGCTAAAAAAAAAAAAAGAGAGACACATAGCTCCACAAAGTCTCAGACTCCATATGACCAGATTAGTGAAAGCGAAGTGACATACAGCCGGTGTTAAGTAGTCCAGATCATGCTCGGTAGGGAGGACACACTTCTAGGGACATGCAGAACCTTGCTGTAGCTATTCTGCTATTATTAACTCCCAACATGCATCTGGGCAAATACTCATGGAGATCAATGTCATCACAAAGACATAGCAGGCGAGAGAACATGCCAGGAATGATTCATCCTCAGCTTGGGAAATGGTGCCAATATTTAAACCCTGTTAGCCCATGCTAGTTCACAAACAGCCTGAATAGACCATGTGCAACGGCTCCAGAGAAGAGACAGCAACCTCTCTCCAGATATTCATCTGCCATTAGATATCATATTAACATATATTTGAGACCTTTTATATTAAAGCATAATATTCCAGTCTCATGTGATATGGCACAGCTTCAGCGCAAGTCAATGGGTTATTTTTCCCTTTTAAACATCCACCAATTGAAAACCATAAGTCTGAGCACAAATGTGCTCAATAAACCACACAATTTGATCAATCATTCATGTCTGTAGCACAAACAGATTCTTTAAAGTATGAGCAATAGTTACAGTGATGCATGCCAACGTAAAATAACACCACCAAGATCTCCAATGACTCCCATGGTCATTATATTTTAATGTTAAAAATGCAACTATGGGTTTTGAAAAAGTGATTTTGGAGGTCAGAGTATTTTGAAGAATTCCGTTTTATATTTGATTCACTGGAAACTGTTCGCAAGTGTGTAGTCTCAGTTTTTTGGAAATTTTCCCAAAGAACCTTTGGGAATAATTGCGGCATGATTTAAAATTCAACTTAATCAAATGTATTTATTTTTCCCATTTGCTAGGTCTTTGAGAAAGAACTGAGATAAACTGCAGGAGTGCTTGCTAAAGCTCTGTGCGCCAAACAGATTCCAGACCTTGTTTGTTCATTTTTGATCTGTCAAATTGGTTTTGAAGGGAGTCAAAATCGGGGGGGGAACTGTTATGTTCAGTTGTGGAAAAATGCTCTGAGCCCAACAATAGCATGTGCTGCATACTAAGCTGGGGAAGCACAAAGTCTCATACATGAACTCTGCTCTACTGATTCTAGCCTGTGTTTTATGTTTTTTACTAGGTTTGTGCAAAATTCAGAATTGAAATTGAAATTTAATTGGCCACACCACACAGAAACTTGAATTGGAATTTGAGCTGAAATGATAAAAAAAAGAGACAATTTGGAACAATAGTTCCAAACTTTGGGGTAAGACTTTATTTTAAAAGAAATGCATATTATTCAGCAAGAACACATTCAATTGATCAAAAGCATTGACAATAACAAGTTTTACATTGTTAAAAAAAGATTTCCATTTCAAATAAATGCTGTTCTTTTGAACTTTCTATTCAAAGAATAAAAAAATAAAAAAAAGTTTCATGGTTTCCACAAAAATATTACGCAGCACAACTGTTTTCAACACAAATAAGAAACGTTTCTTAAACACCAAATAAAATAAACATTTTCACAGAAATAAATCACATTTTAAAATATATTAAGATAGAAAAGAGTAATATTATTTGACAATACTACTGTTTTTACTGTCATTTTGTCAAATTCAATTCTGCATCCTTTTGCTACCTCAATTCAAACTTGAATTGAAATGGAATTTAAATACATTGGATCCTCAGGCTAGAGCGGTTTGTCAGATGCTCCTTAGTAGCATTTGCTTTTATAGTGACATGCTTATTTTTGATAGACACACCTACCTTAACAATCGTGAATCACTATGAGCTCTGCATATGAATCAGACCTATGCTGTTAGAGAAGATTTCTAACTGACCGCAGCATAATCTGTGCATTTTCTCTTAACCATCTTTTCATCCGTGTTAGCATTACTCTTATCCTTCCTATTGACTAGCCTTTCAGCAGTTACACGTAAGTGGCTAACAGCTCACTTGGAAAGGTGTGAAAATTGTACTGCAAATTGAACCATCGAACATCACGGCAAAGAAGAAAACTCGATGAAAAGAAAAGCCTGTGCCTGATAACCCTTTGAAAACATCGTCTATCACATTAGAAGGAAAAGTTTCATTTCAGAATCCGTTGGCTTATGCGGTTACGGTTCACTTTCCAAAGGTTGAGCTCAGGTTCAGCGGATGATTCTACTGAGGCTCGTCGAGGCCTCCTTTACGCCCCTATTGATCCATAGGAAAGAAGAAGTGGACTCAAGAATCCTTTTGAAGGTTTGTTGCTCAGTTTCTGCTTAACCTCTACTACACCAGACAACACTCAAAAAAAGATAAAAGGAGATCATGATGATTTCTCTCGTCATGAAAGGAGATGCAGCTAATATGCTTTACAACTTTTTACATTTATTCGTTTTTGGTTTTGGTTGGAATTTATATAGTTACAAATAAGCTGACAACAACAGTTGGCAATCAACCACAGGCAATGAACGAAGGATGGTAACAGAGACCTAAATAAGGCGGAACGATCAGTTACTAGAGCTGTACATGCATTAATGGAGATCTGCATAATCCAATTCACAAACAAATGACTATGTTCTTCAGTGAATCAAAAACATTCTGCTGTAGTGAGCATTAACTCTTTTAAAATGGTAAAATTATTCATCAGTGGACCAAAAACACAGAGCAACCAGCAAAGTCTGAATCAGAAGAAGCAAATTACTCATTTAAACCAGTTCTTTATAGAATCTAAAACATACAATAGTGTCGGCCCAGATCCGGCCCACATCTGGACCGTGTGGAATCCATGTGTACCAGATGTGGGTCGGATCTGGGCTGACACTATGTTGCTGTCTGGGAATGCAGTCCAAATACACAAACAAATGACTAGTGAATTGTGATTACATATTGTCCAATTTGTTTTCGTTTTTTTTTCGACATAATCACTGCAACCAAATATTATAATATACAATAAATATTATTATAACACTTTAATGTTCTCTGATTGAAAATGTGATTGACATGCAGATAGGTTTATGCCATTTTGGCATTGATATTGTATAGATTTATGTCAAGGTGTGCACAATAGCTAGACAAGAATGAAAATAAGTTGACAATTCTGTGCAACAGAGGAGGTTTACACAGACTCCAAGACAGCCTGTGACTAAAAAGGCAATTGCATATTTCAGGAAGTTAAATATGTCAGACAGCAGACAGTTCATCATTTTGTCTGTGCTGGGGTGTTTCTGGGATATGAAGATATATCTATGAGCCATAATGCTCAAACAAACGGATGTTAAATATAGAATTGTAAATGACTGCATGGAGAAAAACAGCTCTTTAAATAATTTATTGATATATTTCGAGCTCCTCATTCCCACAGACAGAACGAATCCCGTTTCCTACCAGATTTAGAGGAGGAGACAAAATATGATGGTTTCTCTCTAATGCCTGTGCCATTTTTGGGTTTTACTGCATAATGAAAATTGTCTTGTGATGTGTGACAAAAAAGTATTGTGACAAGTAACTGGCAAGCTTAAATTCTGTCGCAGTTTGAGGCAGCGTTGATAGCTTTGACATAAAGGCTATGTTAAAATTTGTGAAAATAAAATAAAAAAGCTACAAGAAAAGTCGTCATAGGGTTGGGTATCATTTTAATTTTAGCGATACAGATTCATCTTATCGATTCCAATAAGTAAAAAAATAGATATCAAACATTTATTGTGTCTTTTATTTGTGTGTGTGTATATATATATATATATATATATATATATATATATATATATATATATATATATATATATATATATATATATATATATATATACATATATATATATACATACACACACACATACATACATACACACATACATACATACATACATACATACATATATATATATACACACACTGTATATAGCCTGTTTATAAACAGACTACAAGGCAGTTGGCATATAATCTATTTAACGATATTAAAATTTTGAATCGTCTGACAGCCAATTTTTAAGAAAGCAGAGTCTGAATGAGCTATGGGGGCTTTTTGGAGGTAATTCAGGTCAGTTCTGTGGGCGATTGTCTCTAGGCAGCTGTAGGTACAGTCTGTCCAGCTCAAAGATCTTAATATCATGCTGCTCTGCTTCACTAACCACTGCATCTCAGTTCCACACCAAAGCACACCGCAGGTATGTCCACTTTATATACGCATTTCTACCTGCAGTGAAGGAAGAGGAAGAACGAGGTGAACTTCTGCTCTGTCTGTGTCCAACTTCGGTAATGAATCCAGACTCCCCACAGCCACCCGAGCAGTTCTTAATAGGCAACCGGGGGGCTGCACACGGAGACCGACCAGAGCTAGGTGGGAATTACATGGGATCACACCCTCTAGAGATAGACGCAGAGTCCCCTCCTCATTTTGCATTCCCTCCCTGCATATTTCTTACTCAATTACAGACATCTACATCAGGACACCTGCTGGCCTGTCATTTGACTGGTCACATTTAGAACAGACGATCATAAGGAGCTGTCTCCGTTTGTGGACAGGTAAAAGTTCTCAAAGATTGCATAATAAAGGACTATATCAACCAGAGACCCCTAGGTAAATGTTAACTCTTAATTTCTGAGACCCAAAATTGCAAAAGATTGTTTTTCAAACATGTTTCCCAAATACTACTCCCATCTGCTATTGGTTTGAACCAAGCGTGCCACACAAGCCCTGAAAAGTCAGAGATTTGATAATGTACCTTATTTGTTTGTGTTGTTGAAGCATAATAATACAAAAACATTTATTTATTTTAAAAAGCCCTGAAAAGTGAAGGCAAAGTGTCTCGATCACCCCCCGGTGGCTGGTCCCAGTATAGGTAATAAACCCTGCCTCCCCATGAAGTCTAATGGACATCGCGCGATGGAAACTAAACAATCAAAATACACTTCAAATAATTTTTTTTACAAATATGTTTTCTGTTATTTTAGATAGTTTTTAATCACACTGATGTAAGTTTAAGTGTTCATTTTTTTAAATAAGTTTGGTCTTAGTTAGTTATTTGATGCTATAAAAACGGAAATGTGACGTCATGATTGACAGCTGTGTGATTGACAGATTCTCTAAATGAAGTAGTCTCTGAGGCACCAACAGACTTTTTGGGGGATTTTCAGTTGGAGATTGGAGCTTCAACTTTAATTTCTACATGTCCATAACTGTTTATTTCACACTGACACAATGAGTTGCTCTGCAGTAAACTTTGTAGTAACCGTTTCTGAAGGAGTGAGGGCGGGACCTTGATATCGCGGCTTTACTTTCGGCTTCGGGTCCCGCGATCACTACTGCGCAGAAGCAGGTCCTAAATCTGTGCAAGATGTCAGCGCCATATTAAGACTTTGGCGGCTTCACTTTTCACCAATGGTAGAGAGTGAAGGTTTTTTACAGTATATGGTTTGAACGAACAGTCCCACCCCAAATGTTGCAGTGACAGACTAGTCACGATTCTCAAACAACACTGTATACATTTTCAGCAAAACCAAGCGGATTTCAGTTAAGTAAGATAAGTAGCCTACGTACTGAGAAAACAAGCAACAGTGAATGACAGCACAAGCCGCCTGTCTATCAGTAACACCCCATTTCTGTCTCTCCAGCAGCAGATAATATGGACAAACACGTAATAGAGTCTGTCTTCTTGGAAATATGATGTTTATATTCACCTCAGTGAATGTAAATGAATGTAAATCTACAGTTATGTATGACACTAGTCTGCATGACATCAGACATATTTGAATTCCTGAAATATTCAATTGCTTGTGTGTCTTGGAGCTCGGTGTAAAACCTCTTAGCACAGAACCATCGACTTATACTCATTCTTGTGCAGTGAAAGTGACAAAATAAAGACTTGACATAAATCTATAAAAATGAATCCTAATATGAGATTAGCTCATGTACATGTCTCAGTCAAGTGTTACACTAATAGTTCATATTACAACAATACAATATTCAGTGGTTAGAAATTTATGGGGAAAAAAATCATAAAGTAAACAAAAATAAGTTCTCCTTATGTGCAATATACATTTACATTTCCAAACCAGCAAATTCAAGATAAGTGGAAAAGGTGGCAACATAATAATAATCATCATCATCATCATCTACAATATAATTATTGCCATTATTCATCATTTTATTTAATATGAATTAATTAATATTAAGAAATGAATACTTTAATTCAGCAATGAAACAGCCTTTGCAGTCAGTTTCCACAAAAATAGTAAGCATCACAACTGTTTTCAACATTGATAATAATAATAATAATAAATATTTCATGAGCACCAAATTATATTTTCTGAAGGATCATGTGGCAGTGGAGTAATGATGCTGAAAATTCAGCTTTGTCATCAGGAATAAAATGCATTTTAAAATATATTATAATAAATGTATTTTTTACTTTTAATTGTAATAATATTTTATACTATATACTACATTTATTCGTCACGTCACAAGACACTTAAAAGATCCGGTTCAGATCTTTGCAAGAGCCTGACATCAGAACTAGCATCTAAACGCAATAAAAATGATCCGTGCACAATGCTACGCACAATGCTTATAGCTCTACGCGTTTAATTTCCAGCCTTTGCATAAGTGTGTTTAACTGTAAGTTAATGAGCAGGATATAGTAGAGTGATTTCTGTTCAAGCTCACCGCCATCTCTCAGGATGTGTGCTGTCTGAGTCATCCAATGAATCAGCACAGGTAGCTGTGTGTCTACACTGCAGGGGCTGTTTCATTAGTGCTGGCCATCATACCACTTTCTTTCTTTCTTTCTCTCTCTCCCTCTCCTTTTTTGAACTCCCCCCACAGCATCTCAGTAGTCACCATATGGACCACATGAAACCCAGACACATGCAAACAGTACCGTATTAACTTCTTTGTAAACCACAGCGTAAACAAACACACACAGAGACTAACCCAGCCCACGCCGAATGCCCTTCCAAAATCTCTAGCAAAAATGGTAACATAATAAAAATTAACAAGTTAATGGAACCAGAAGGTGATTAAAAACAGTCCCTGCGAGAGATTATGAGTTAATTACATACGTACGCCGCCTCAGGCTAAAAAAAGTACGTCCCCTTCACCTTCATCTGTACCAGCTAATGTAAGCGCTCTGTGCTAGTTAATGCAGAGCGTCAGCTGATACCTTTATATGAGCTGATAGTAGGCAGGATTGATATGGCAGTCAGAGAGCAGGGAGAGGTGTCTAATCAGTTTTGTGGCAGGCCCTGATCAATAGATGGCAGCGCTTGTTTGCAATGAGGAATGATGAAGCCAAGCATAATGGAGACAGTACGAAAGGATTAGCTTTCTGACAAAGCGCCACACATTGCTAAGTGAAGGGAAAAAAAATCATTATTTTATAGGGACTTTTTGAACATGGAAGTATGGTAACATACAGTGGCGAATAAACTTGCAATTCTGACTTTTTTCCTAGCAATTGCGAGTTTTTATCCCACAATTCTGACTTTTTTTCCTCGCAATTGTGAGACGTAAAAGATAGACTGTTTGACTCAAGAAAAAAAAAGTCAGAATGCAAATTCATGTCTCCCAATTTTTCATTTTTCTTGCAATTTTGAGTTTTTAATCCCACAATTCGGACTTTTTTCAATTGCGAGAAAAATTCTAAATTGCGAAACATGAATTTGCATTCAGACTTTTTTTCTTGCAATTCTGACTTTTACGAATCAAACCGTCAGTGATTACATCTTACAACTGCGATTAAAAAAAGTCAGAATTGTGAGATAAAAAGTCACAATTACCTTTTGTATTTTTTTTTTTTAATTTATTCTGTGGCTGAAAACAAGCTTTCATATTAATGTATGTCACTTAGTTGAAGCCACATGAGACAGATGCCAACATGGGCAGGTCACATGACAAACCTGACTGCCAAGAGCATGAAAGGTCAAAATTCAAGAGACTAAACATTCACACATATCCCAAACCCACTACCTGTTATATCTCTTACTAAATATAACATGGATAAACAAAAAATGTTATTATAGATGAATACAGAACTGAACACTACTTTTCTGCTACTTATTGACTGTACATGAATGCTCATTACAATGAAATCTAGCTAAAGTGGAAATCGGGAACATTTTCCCATTCCGTTCATCAGGAGGGAGGTGTCTCACATTAGTTAGTGACTGCACTTGATTGAACAAAGGGAATCCTTCATGCTTTCTCAGCTGTCAAGGACAAACAAAAGACAAGCCGTGGGGGACGGAGAGACAAAAAGCATCTGTTGTTGTCATGCTTGCACGCTCAAGGTAGTAGAGGACCCCACGGCACGCAAATCACCACGGCCCGAGTCTTCGAAACACCTGACAGACTTGCTTTTCCTCTGATTTATTATTTCACGAGTCAGGATTCACACCAGCCATGGACAGATGGGTCCACTCAAAGGCTAATGCAATTATCTGCCTTGCTGGAACTGATGCTGATGGATTTTTACATTGTGTAATGCATTTATCTCTCCGATGGGTCATTTTACCATCTAATTCACTCTTTAAGAGTTTTCAGTGTTTGTCTATGCCTATTATTTGAACGCTGAAGTGTTTGTTGGTTTATATCATTCCATCGATCAAGCTTGGGCAGGGCTACGTACACAGAAAAGATGTCGCTATCGCTATTTCACGCCACAGTTAACAAATTAAGCATGTGATCAATTAAAAAAGAAACAAATTAAGCATTATACCACCAAAAAAAAAAAAAAGCCAACAAGATAACCTGAAACATTTGGGGCGGTCAGCTAACTGTCATGAAACGCAAGCCTGACTTTGCGGCTTTTCATGCTGATGTCGTTAACATGCCAATCAGCTTGCCTGAGAGCGCAGAGAGACCCAATCAATCAAGCTGATTGGTTGTGTCACAAACGGCCTGCAATCAGCAGTGAGTCTAGACCTGTTACTGTAACTTAATCGACAAAGTCTTTAGTTAACATTACCATAAGCCTTGTGTCTGTGCGGTAAAACAACCCTGCAAAGCGAAGCATGACTAGGGAGGATTTTAACAGCACTAAAAGCCCATTAGTGGTGAGAGAATCTATACTTGGATATATACTGCTCAGTGCAGTATGAACTCACAAAAAAATAAAATAAAAATAGCCAAGCCAAGTGTTTGCCACCCCAAAGGGAAGTAAAACATTCTTATTTATGTGTCTCCTTCTCTGGCCCATCCCAGGAGAGAGCAGGATTGCTTTGGCCTAAATAGTAGACTCAGGAGAACAGACAAATCCATCTTTAGACACACACACACCTATGCAACGCAAAGCAACAGAACAATAAATCTGTTATAATATGCCACACACATGACCACTCTATATAATCAGCAATTCAACTATGTAGAAAAGGAGAAAAGTGCTAACAAAGGTTTATCTGAACATAAATGCAAAGTTGCCAGTTGTTGCATTGTCATCACCTCTTAGTTTACCTGTTCCAGACAGAGGCATAAATGGAACCGTATAGACTGCATACTACATATTCTGAATAAAACATGCCACTGTATGTGTTTGTGTTTATTTGTAGCAGTGTGTGAGGCCATTTCTTCTCATCTTTTCAGCAGGTGCAATGCAGAAAGAAGATAATGGCAGTCTGAACAAAACACAAACCCTGAGCCCTGCAGTTTACTGCATGCCTACATAGACAGTTGCCTATATATATATATATATATATATATATATATATATATATATATATATATATATATATATATATATATATATATATATATATATATATATATTATATGGCATTTTCATGAGCTCAGAGACAAATACAATAAACAATACAGTATACACAATAATCACCACATGGAATCGGAGTAACATGTATAGTCCGGAGTTAAAATATACATGTCTGACCCAACAGTCCAGGTAGAATGAGCAACAGAAATGCCACAGAGCCCAAACAAGAGCAAATTCCAGGACCCCAAATGGAAAACTAGAACACTCAATGACGACAGCCACCTCGCCACAAAATCCTTCCTGTCAAAGACTCAGCCACTCCATCCACAGCAACAGCGCTGCAAACACCGTCAGGCAGTCTGGTGGATTCAGATAGGCTGGATGAGACCTCAGCAAACGGAGCAAACCACCTCCGACCACCAGTGGGAATCACGAAAATGTAATTGCGAAATTCTGTTAGAAGTCCATTTTATGAGTGTGTGAAGTTCATTTTTGAAACAGGAAGAAACATACATTTTAAACAGCCACGACAAAGAACAAAACAAAAATAATAAAGCACCAGTGTGAAGCGGCAGCCAAGCGCACACATTTAGGATTTTTTTAGTTCCCTGCAGAAAATAAAAATAAATAACAAACCTAAACTTGCTGTCTTAGCTAATTTAAGCAGTTCTAGTTAATTAGTGGGTGTTGATGTATGTGGTTGACTAGCTGACAAGTGCCGAAAACTAAGAGAACAGATAGCCAAACCACCTTGAGCTGATAGTATTGCATTCTGGGATTGCTTTCTCAATAAAAGTATATGCAATACTTCCTTCGAATTGGTAGGATTTTTGCATGATTTGAGATAAAGAACAACAATTTATGATACATTTCTTGTCAGATGTTGTTCTTGATTTGAAACATTATTCAAGTAACAATTTTGTCCTATCCCTATTCAAAAGCTGTGCTTGCATGATTGGAAAAAGCTGTTTGGAGACTGTACCAATATGGCCACCAAGTGTCCATGAATATATTGTGAATTGTAGAGTGAACTGAATCGCCTTCAATAACCACAACTGAGATCTAGATTAAGGCATAAACTGACAGTAAACTAAAAGCGATCTACGTACATCAGTGTCCTGACTGTGACGGCAAAGCTGCTAATGAGCTTGTTAGCTTTACACATTCCGTGTGCATGAAAGCTGCAATTGCTGGATGCTGCAGAGAAAGAAATTTTCTCTCTGTATTCAACACCAAAGCCCAGCTCCCATTGATGCAGCACTCAGCACACGGCTGCTATAAGAAGACGTGAACTGTGCCTGTGGCCATCATCCCATCACCCTGGCTGTCCATCTCCCGCAATGGGCCTTTTAGACACATCAATATTTAACCAGCCTCTTTCATTGACTCAGCAATTGTGTCTTAATTAATATGTGTTTGATTACCATCAGACATCACCAGCTAGACTGAGCGACGATTTCTCAAAATCAGCGATTTTTCTTGGCGTGAATGTATGTGCAGGAATATTAGAAATTAATCTGTTTGGTTGGAAGGGGGGAGACAGAAAAATTAGTCATAAAAGTGAGTTTTTACATGATGAATGAGTCAGCAGTCACTTTTTAATGCAGCATCACACATATAGAGCATGTGCATATTTACCCTGAGCTAATGCATGTTTACAAAGTGAAAAAAAGGAATATGTTTAGCAATATAGTGTCACATCCATCCATCCATTTTCTTCCGCTTATCCGGGGCCGGGTCGCAGAGGCAGCAATCTAAGCAGAGACGACCAGACTTCCCTCTCCCTAGACACTTCCTCCAGCTCTTCCGGGGGAATAGACAAATAGGGGAATAGCGAGGCGTTCCCAGGCCAGCCGGGAGGTATAATCCCCCCAGCCCGGAACACCTCCCTGGGAAGGCATACAGGAGGCATCCGGAACAGATGCCTGAGTCACCTCAGCTGGCTCCTCTCGATGTGGAGGAGCAGCGGCTCTACTCTGAGCTCCTCCCGAGTGACCGAGCTTCTCACCCTATCTCTAAGGGAGCGCCCAACCACCCTGCGGAGAAAGCTCATTTTGGCCGCCTGTATCCGGTATCTTGTCCTTTCAGTCATGACCCACAGCTCATGACCATAGGTGAGAGTATGAACGTAGATCGACCGGTAAATCGAGAGCTTCGCCTTGCAGCTCAGCTCCTTCACCACGACAGACCGGTACATCGACCGCATTACTGCAGAAGTTGCACCGATCCGTCTGTCGATCTCCCATTCCATCCTTCTCTCACTCGTGAACAAGACCCCAAGATACTTGAACTCCTCCACTTGAGGCAGGAACTCTCCACCAACCTGAAGCGAGCAAGCCACCCTTTTCCGACTGAGAACAATGACCTTGGACTTGGAGGTGCTGATTGGAGAAGCTGCCCCGGACCCCATACTCCCAGAGCACCCTCGACAAGACGCCACGAGGGACACAGTCGAATGCAAATCCACAAAGAACATGTGGATTGGTTGGGCAAACTCCCATTAATCCTCCAGCACCCAGGAGAGGGTATAGAGCTGGTCCAGTGTTCCAAGACCAGGACGAAAACCACACTGTTTCTCCTGAATCCGGGGTTCGACTATCGGCCGAATTCTCCTCTCCAGTACCCTGGAATAGACTTTCACAGGGAGGCTGAGAAGTGTGATCCCCCTGTAGTTGGAACACACCCTCCGGTCCCCTTTCTTGAAAAGAGGGACCACCACCCCGGTATGCCAGTCCAGAGGTACTGTCCCCGACTGTATATATAGTATATATAGTGTCACAATCACTTAAAATGTGGAGATAGTTGCTAAACAGTTAGACAAATGACACTGAATAACAGTGTGGAATAATGAGAAAGAATCAGTCACACACACACACGCTAAACCATCCAGCCCAGCCAATCAAAGCCACCGATTCTGCGTTTCAACAAAGAGGCCAGCCTCCAGAGGCAAAGTCCTTTTAGATGGGCAGTTTGACACATCAATCAAACAGCAACTGTGGCCTCAATGTGCCTGTGATGTTTCCGCCATAGAGCTCAAGGGAGGAAAAAAACTGCAGTGGTGTCACTTTGCTCAGGATGTTATAGATTTTTTTTTTCACATTATGATGTTTGCCAGCATCCTTCCGGGTGAAGCTGCGGGATTCGTGTTTGTCCACAGTCGAGCATAAAGATGCCGCATTCTGTGAAACGGTCTGCCTTCTAGAGGACAAATTTTGATGTATCTGTAAAACCTTTTTGATGAATCTTCAAAAAAAAAGACCAGAGCGTGATAAACGTCACCGAGCTCTTGCACAGCTGGTAACAAACAATAAAAACAGATTGGAGCTAAATGAGAGACCATTTTTCCCCTGCACATACCATTTAAAAAAAGATTGTCATAATCAGAGTAGAAGTCAATCGCGTTGAATGCATGATGTCTAATGCAACACAGTGCCCACCTACTGTTTCAGTAACCTTCGTTCCAGAAGTATTTTTTTCCCATTAATTTTCCCCTCTGGGATTTAAAAAAAAAAAGTTTACGTTAAAGACTTAGGCCTATGCGCTATGAACCAAACCAACCAGCTATGAGGTGAATCACACCATTACAAGTATTGCAAGTATAGAAAATCTGACAAAAAGACTAAGGTACAAGATTGTATACTTGAATGAGGGACAGAACTACAATCCAAGAAGTATTGCACCATCGATTAACAAACACGTAGCTCACAGTAGGTCTATATTTAACAGTTTATAAGTTATCATTCAAATCAATTTGAAACCCAACTGTTGCACTCTATAGGACACCTCCTGTCTGACCATCTGATGCATAATGCACACAAAAAAAATATTTAGCTGTACTGTTAACAGTGTGAAAAAAAAAAACTGGTCAGTCTAATTTTTAACATGATGGCTTTTTTTTAAGGCCATGACTGTATGGACAATGGCAGAACATTCATCCTACAAAATACCCGTGGCTTAATTTGTTTCTGAAGTGATTATGACTTCGCTATTGGCTAATTAGGAACTCTCATTAAAATTTCCTATGAAAGCTTGTAATGCATTAAGCAGCACTGATTGAATATGAGATCCTTGATGACAGCTTGCAGCAGTCGTAATGCATCTGAAAGTAACCTGCCCGTCAGCATGCAAATTCTGCCGCCACTACTCTCGCTGAACAAAGCGGAACTGAATGAATGTGCTTTTATCATGTGCTTTTATGTCTCAATTACAGTCCAGTGAGCTCAGACTGTAGACTTCTTTGGAGACCAAACTAAATGGCTTGTGTATTGTTTGATACAATTCACTAATAAAATTTTTAAAATAAAATGCATGCATATACAGTGAGGTCAAAAAAACAGAGTTATATTAAAAAATAACCTGGCTCTTCCAAGCTTTATAATGGGAGTGCATGGTACCCTAGATCTTGAAGCCCAAAAAAGCGCATCACCATCACCATCTACAACCAGAGCACTGACTCAACAGCAGTGCACTTGGGCTTAAAACTACGTACTACTATATTACTAGAAAATTGAAGGGAGAACACAATTTCAATCATGAGTCATCATGACCTTAACCATTAAGTCAAAAGGTCTCATAATCAATGAAAGTGTATGTGATTTTTCTACCAATTTTATCATTCTTAAGGTGGTAATCGTAAACCACACTCTTTATAAAAGTAATAGGACACTATGACATATCCATTTGAGGTATCAACTCATGTCCATAGAAAAAATGGTGCCCGAGACACCAAAATGCAAATCTCTCACCCTGATTAGCCAAAAAAAAAAAAAATACAATACAATACAATACAATACAATACAATACAAAAGTACAGTAAGCGGACATCTAAATCTACAATTATATTACTAAATAAAAAAAATCCCATGATCGACCCTCATATAATATATACATTTAGTTCAACCAGTGAAGTTGAATATTGTTGATCATATCCTAAAAAGGCCACATATTAAAGGTGTAATAGGTGATCTGGGAAATGCTAACTTTAGCCTGCTAGCATTGAAAGCATTCGATCTCATCCTCCCCGCAAATCGCCGTCCAAAGCCACGCCTCCTCCAAAACTAATGAACACGCACAAACTAGAAACGAGACGACCAGAAACAACGTTATTAGATTAGTCATTCACTGGTGAGAAAAAAACAGTATTGAGGGGAGAAACAGAAGCGCTTGCTTGCATACATAAATGTATGTGATTCTGACATGACTCCAGTTCAGAAGTTGTCATAAAGGAAAGAATGCACTGTATTTCAGCTTTATTCATATGCGATTTCAGGACATAGCGGCAACAAAGTCGCATCTCAGTGATTCATCTGCATGGGGCAAAGTCATCAGTACATATAACTGTACTGTCAAACCTGAAATGTAGATGCCACTTTTTGTCGGTTCAGAAGAAAAGTCAGATTGTCTCCCTGGCATTCTCACTCTGTCTGCACAGCGTAAGTGAAACGCGTGAACAGGCTGCGCAGTGGTATGCAAACACACGTTGACTGACAGGGAACACATGGTATCATTTTATTCAGACCGAATTAAATGATTGAACAAAATCATTGAGAATATGAGGAGACTTTCAACCAGCATAACAAAAAGTTTTTCTGTAGAGAATCACCTATTGCACCTTTAAGGTCTGGGTAGATTAGTTGGTAAGCTAACAATCACTTCTCGTAATCAATGTGTTGAATGCAGGAGAAATGGGCAGGAATAAAGATCTGTGCAACTTTGACAACGGCCAAAATGTTATGGCAATGCGACTGAGTCAGAGTCTCTCTGAAACAGCAATCTCAGCAATTAGAAATTCTCAGCAGTGGTGAGAATTTACCAACAGTGGTCTGAGGAGGGACAAAGGAGGGACAAACCACAAACCGGCAACAGTGTGTTGGACGCCCATGGCTCATTGATGCACGAGGGCAACGAAGGCTGTCATGTCTGGTCCGAGTCAACAGAAGGTCTACTGTGGCAGAAGTCACACAAAATTTTAGTGATGGTTATGGGAGGAATGTGTCACAACACACAGTGCATCACACTCTGCTGCGTAGCCGTAGACCAATCCTACGTGCCTATGATGACCCCTGTCCACCTTCGAAAGCCCCTACAAATGGACACGTGATCGTCGGAACTGGACCTTGGAGCAAGGACGAAGGTCGCATGGTCCGATGAGTCCCGTTTTCCTTACACAACAGCCGTGAACATATGCGCTGTATACCTGCTGAAGTGATGGCACCAGGATGCACTGTGGGACGACGACAAGCCGGTGGAGGGAGTGTGATGATCTGATGATCTGTTCTGCTGGGAAACCCTGGCTACAGCCATTCATATGGATGTAAAATTTGACACGTGCCACCTACTTAAACATTGTTGTAGACCAGGTACACCCCTTCATGACAATGGTGGTCCCTGGTGGAAGTGGCCTCTTTCAGCAGGATAATGCACCCTGCCACACTGCACACATTGTTTAGGAATGGTTTGAGGAACATGATGAAGAGTTCAAGGTGTTGCCTTGGCCTCCAAATTCTCCAGATCTCAATCCAATTGAGCATCTGTGGGGTGTGCTGGACCAACAAGTTCGATCCACAGCGGTTCCACCTCGCAACCTACTGGACTTGAAGGATATGCTGCCAATGTCTCGGTGCCAGATACCACAGGACACCTTCAGGGGATTTGTAGAGTCCATGCCTCGGCACTATTTGGGCAGTATGCGGAGGAACAACGGCATATTAAACAGGTGGTCATAATGATTTGGCTCATATATATAGGATTCACCTAGCTATCGCAATTTTTTTTTTTTTTACGATTCTAAAATCAATTTTTTTATTACAAAATCAATATTAATTCAAATTCAATTGCTTTATTTTTGTCCTTGCTTGTAGATGAGGTTGACAGGAGTTAGCCACTTTCGTTCCAACAGAGGATGAAATATGTCGTTATCTATGAGTATTAAGGGACGTAATATCCCAAGTGGACGTGTGGAAGAGACATGAGACTGAAAGCATTGAAAAGCCCTTGCGCTACTCATATGCTAAGAGAGAGATAAGACAATAGAGCTGCACGATTCATCTTTAAAAGACTGTGATCTCGATTCAAACACCCACGCAATCTTTCAATTCGTCTGTGTATACAAAATCATATCGCAACATTCAAAGCTGTGTTGCCGCTGACCCGGAGAGAGAGTCTTTTCAACCTCATAGTATCATTATTTCTGTGATGCAATAGTTAAAATGATCATAGAAGTACTTAGATAAAAGTTTAAAGTTCAAATATGAACACTGATGTCTACGATTGCGATCAAAATCAGCTTTTGATAGAAACTTGGTGCTTAAAATAACGCATTTATCGATTACATTGCTTTGCCACTAAGTGGCGACAAGTGACTGTTAAAAAATGTATTTATTATTGAATCATTATTCAAGAGAATGTAGTATTGTATGATGCTTCTGAAATAAAAGTCAGAAAGATGTGATTTGTTTTTGTAAATATGACTCATCTTATACATCATGTACAGTCTAAGTGTATGATTTAACTTTTCCCGATAGTCTAGTGTTAAAAAAAATTGCAATTTATTGCAATATCGAATCGTAATACTTTTAGAATCGCAATTCTTAAATTTAAAAAAGATTTGCAATACATATTGTATCGGCACCCAAGTATCGTGATAGTATCGAATCGGGAGATAGGTGTATCATCCCAGCCCTACTACACACACACACACACACACACACACACACACACACACACACACACTCTTGTACATCTATCTTTATGAGGACATTCATTGACACAATGCCTACAAAGACAGAAGAGTCAAGTGAATGCAATGCGTTTTGAAAAATTGACTCCTAATTTCAACTTAACTTGACTCTCATTCAGTGCAGTCAACTAACACTTCTTGTGTCTATGAAAACAAAAACTGATTATGCAAGGTTTACAAATGTGTATTAATTACGCTCTGTTATCGCTGCACTTTTGCAAGTTAAATAAAACTGCTCTTTAAAACACCAGAAAGCTCCAGGGAAGACGTCCCAAGGCCAGCGTTTAACAAGTGAGTGAAGCGTTTTGCTAAATCGCACACTCATTAAGTAAAAATCTGAGCATGCAGCACAAATTAATATAGATGTATTGTTGCTGGTAAGTAATCAGTTGTAAAAAAAGGTTACTGTGTAAGCAAAGCAGAGAGAGATATGTGCGCACGCTCAAGAGAGAGACACAAACAAGCAGACGGTTTGTCTGATTCAGCTTGGCTGGAGATCGGGCCAGACTGTCTTGCTCCATGCATCTCATCTATCACTGACTATTTCCAGAGATGCACCCCTTTCTCACCTCAGAGAAAGAGGATTCAATCTTTCCTGGGTTTCTGTTTATCTCTAAAAAAGCATTTATTTGGGTCTCATGGGGGAAGCTTGAGCTGCCAATGATGGGGCCGATCGTAAAGCGGATGACCAAGAGATCCAGAGCCTTCTTCATATATTCTAACATCAATTTGTAAGGGCCCCAAAGCACAGGACATCTGCTTATGGGTCCAAGGTACATTTACAAGGGTTCAATGAGGGCATTGTAAAGGAGGGACAGAATGTAATCATGTTTAGTTTGTCAAAGTATCAGCTGCAAATTCATGACAATAATGTATATACTTAACTACACACACATACTGTGTGTGTCAAAGGACTTGTGATATTGAATGTGGTTTGACATTTGAATATGACAATGAAGAATGAGCAAAAATCTATTTGAGTTTCCAAATGTTAAAAATGTAATTGAAAATAGAACTGAATTTTGTTTGCATTAGTGGTTCTGATGTTTCTTGAAAATGTATGAGACAAAGAAAAAACCTTTTGACAGATTTATATTTATCTGGGGCTCAACACGTTTACAGCAGAGAATTTAAATCCACCTGTTAGAAAGAAAGAAAAAAACTGAGGAAAAAAATTGTTTCTCAATGGGAATAATATAAACTTTTGCTTCAGTCTCCTACTTCCAAGATTTTTTTTTTTTTTTTTCAGAGAAAAAGTCTCAATATGTCAAACTGTACTAAAAAATGCCAAGATTCCAATTTGCAATCAAAAGTCAAAGACTTTAAAATAACCTCAAAGATTTTTCCAAGGCCAAACGATCTGAGCTATGCCATCCACATATCTTCTTAGTACTATGTCAACAACTGACTAATTTGCTTCCATGTTAATCTCTTTTAAAAATTTTGACACTTAAACGAAAAATAACGGAAATCTCTATTCAGTTTCGTTAGCTATAAGAGAGCAAACTCTGAGCAATAAAAATGTTCTCCAGTCCAAACCTCAATACCCTCGACCTGAGAAGCGGAAGACCTTTGCACATTAATGTTCCATCGGAGCAAACAGCAGTTTAGGAAAGTGCAACCCCAAAGCTTACACATTTCCTCATATGAGAGCGGAGAAAATGAAGTGCTCACTTCAACACTGCCCCCAAGTGGTGTCTTCAATGGCCAGTCCGGCCACAAACAAGAAAGCACAAGATCGTTCACCCTCTGAAGGTAATTACACATTCTGATCAGATATGGCAGACATAAACATGATTTAAACACTGCGATGGTATATTAATAACAGAGGAACAGTTTGACTGAAGGTTATAAATCCTCAGAGGAAAATTTTAAGTGCTGTGAGTCATGCTCCCCATCACCTATGTCTTCTCACACTCAGGTGAAGTATATATCTAAAGGTGACAGAACGGAGGAGGTATTAAAGGATCTACTCGCAGTGTTTATCACAGGCGGCATCTGTATGTAGGGCGAGATAAAGGAAAGGTTGACGGAAGAGCGGGAGCTATACTAGCTTATAATTACGTAGTGGTGAAGCTAGCGACTGACCTCTCAGCAAGAGTCGCTGATAAGAGTTTGTTTTCACCCCGACATCTAACCCTCTGCAGTGAATGTGCTTCGGCAGTGTTTGAAAACACGTATGAAAAAAATTGAAGCTCTTTTTGTAAATGCATTGTGGCGAGATAATGAGACAGTGATGAATGTGAAGGTATTACTCTATAAGTGAAAGCCGAGGGAGGTTGACCTGATACGTTGACATGCGGGGCTCTAATCGGTAGCTACAGCTTTCAGTGTGGTGCAGAGCCAAGCCACAGAGTGGAGCTAAATAATTTAACAGGTGCAATATGTTGAGGCTGGAAAATTCTCTAAAATGGCTTCCTTGTCCCCGAGTTGTTAAGAGCCATCAAATGTCGGCAAAAACGTTAAACTATTGCCCTTGTTTTAAGCCATTGTATTCTCCGGTCAGTGTCGCTGGCAAAATGTTGTGCATTAGCTTTTAGAGATGTTTTATTGATTTCCAGCTTGTTTTCATGATATCAATTTAATATTTATTATAATATGCATGTATATAATATACAGTTGTGTGTATTTTCTCTAGTAAAATATAGAAAACAGTATATCATATCAAAGCTGATTTTATAAAAATAAAAACATTTATAAAATATATATGTCATGGTGACATATGCTGTCAATGGACATAAAATGTATACATTCTTGAGATATTATATATAGTATAGAGAGAAAACTCTCTGTAACATATATTCACCTCGTAGTTTGCCAGCTTTAAGCTGCTGTATCCTCCGGTCAGTGGCAAAATTTAGTGGATTTGTTATCTATCACATTCCAATTTCTTTGCCCTTTTTTGAAGATGTTTTATTGTTTTCCAGCTTTTTTTTCTGCCATCAAGGCTAGGTTACCATGACAACAAAGTGGAATGTCATGCTGAATTTCACCTTTCCTGTCTCACCTCATATGGCGTTCTCAACCCACTCAGATATGGATGGCACGGCTGCCATACAGATGCCTGATATCGCCCGGATGGCTGCTGGGAGCTGACCTTGAGAGGGTGGCCCTCCGAGTTTTGGAAGCAGCTGCTTAATTCCCAATCTGGTGAAGCCTCAAATGGTGGATGCCACAACTGCACTCAGGTGAAACCAATGGAGCAATGGTGTGAGGTTGTCGGGCAAATTGAGAGGCCGCAAAGTCTGCCCTATGTGACAAACTTGTCATGTAGTTGCATAAAAAGGGTGGGCAGGAATTTTTTTTTTTTTTGACGAGAATGGAGTCACCTATTAGTGTCAGGTTCAAACAGAGGGAGCCACAGAGGCTAAACTCCTAAAGTGGTTATTCATCCAAGACAAAAAATCGTAACCCTTCCATGCATTTCTCAAGAGTTGCCACCACAGTTCGCCCAGAGACAATCTCTCCTTGTCATTCTAAAGTGGCAGAGAGAATGACAAACGTCCTCTAGTGGAAAATACGTTGGGTCTCTGATTTCACCATGAGGCGTATCGTAAGAAACCTGTCAGTCTTCCAGACAATGCTACTTGGGGCGGTATAGGGCGAGTAAGTGACAATAGCGGGCGATGCTGTCAGAGCTGACGGCTGTATTATTCACCTTGACTAATGTGTTTGAATAGGAAAAGGATAGGAAGTCATGGATCAAACCACCCATAATCCAACTGGGCCACTATAATCCTCATCCTCTCAAAAAGTGATGGACAAGTCCATTATGGCACTCCAGAGGTAGGGTCCCTTTGCCGAGTAAATTTGGCAGACGAGCTGGAATATGTGGGCTCATGCATAAGAGGAGAAGAGCTGCTCTTGACATGCCTGACATCAATTGTTAGAGCCGAGCGGGGGGGGGGGGGGGATCAGACGGTTGGAGAAATCACAACGACAGTGGCAGGAATAAACCATTTTACTTCTGCTACATTCCAAATAATGACCCCACATCCAGATAGACACTTATTCTTCGCAAATCACAACATGTCAACAACTGGCAAAAACAAACTTCAATGACATGAATGCATTTTAGTTATCTCAAGTAAAATAACATACTATTTGTTTCCATAAAGCTGATATATATTATATATATATATATATATATATATATATATATATATATATATATATATATATATATAAATAATTTAATATCAAATTAATTTCAAATGTATAATATTTATATTAGATTGATACATTTCCAAGTCTAAGGCTTATGTAAAATTGTCTGTTGAATCAAAGCAATGACTTGGGGAAATGGCATTTGATCCATGTCCGCAGCTGAATATCTCAATCATGATAAACACAATCACAGCAAAAACAATCCTGACCTCTCCTTGAAGACAGACAATCTCAAACATTTTGAGATCACAGACTAGAACGCACCATGAGTCTTCCACCACGCTCGAATCAAAGCCCTCAGACAAACCACACATTAAAAAAAGAGACTTCATACACGAGTAGAAACCACAAAGGCCACAGACTTGAGTTCAGCTCAAGATCACTACTTCCCAGGAATATACTTCTGTCAGTTAAAATAAAACAAGGGGAATGGATGATGTGTTTTGTGGCCCTGTGGGTACCCTGCATGCTGTTAGGATTCATTAGACTGAATAACCCCTATGGATTAGCTTTGCTTCAGGGTTCTGGCACCAGGCCTGCCACTCTGACAGGTCATTATTGCGCATCAAGCTGGGACCAACTGCGGAGCGAACCGCAGCAGCAAGGCCTTTGAATCGCATCCCGCTCTCTCTACCCACATTTCACAGGACCGCAGTGTTCCAAACGTCCTCTCACCTGCACCGTGGGGCTCTCGGTGGGACGGCGGTTCGCTACACCTGTCTTTAGGTGCCACTTGAAGTACGGCTGACAAAAGCATGTGACGTCAGAATAGATGAGATGGAAACTTCTGATTAGACATTAACAGCTGATTTCCCTGGACACAGATTAAGGCTGGGACTGCATGATGCTGTCAATGGACAAACGCATCTAGACAAATAATAAATAAAATAAATATTGGTCATTAAAATCAAATACTGAATATTATATAAAAGTCAAAATCAAATGTATACAAAAACCATGTGTGTGTGTGTATGTAAGAAAGGACACCCCTTTCTTTCTATGAATTCTATGGTTTTACGTATCGGGACATAATAAAAAAAAAAATCATCTGGTCGTTAACAGGTCTTAAAACTATGTAAAAACAACCTCAGATGAACCACAACATATGACATATTAAACTGTGTTATTTATTTAACAAAAACTAGGGCTAAATTGGAGGCGTCAAAACTAGGATTTGATTGCTTGTAGAGCCACTTTTAGCAGCAATAACTTGAAAGAATAATTTTCTGTATGACTTTATCTGTCTCTCACATCGTTCTGGAGGAATTTTGGCCCACTCTTCTTTACAACATTGCTTCAGTTCATTGAGGTTTGCGGGCGTTTCTTTATGCACAGCTCTCTTAAGGTCTCGCCGCAACATTTCAGTCGGGTTGAGGTCTGGATATTGACTGGGCCAGTGCAACACCTTGATTCTTTTCTCTTTCAGCCATTCTGCTGTAGATTTGCTGGTGTGCTTGTGATCATTGTTCTATCGCATGACCCAACTTCGGCCAAGCTTTATCTGTCGAACTGATGGCCCCACATTTGACTCTAGAATACTTTGAGTCGACCATGAAGTCGACTGTCTATTTACCAAAGACTGCAAGATGCCCAGGCTGCAAAACAAACCCAAATCATCACCCCTCCACAACTGTGCTTGACAGTTGGTATGAGGTGTTTGTGCTGATATGCTGTGTTTAGTTTTCGCCTAACTTGGTGCTGTGCATTATGGCCGAACATCTCCACTTTGGTCTCGTTTGTCCAAAGGAAACTGTTCCAGAAGTCTTGTGGTTTGTTCAGATGCAACTTTGCAAACCTATGCAGTGCTGCCATGTTCTTTTTAGAGGGAAGAAGCTTTCTCCTGGAAACCCTTTCAAACATGCCATACTTGTCCAGTCTTTTTCTAATTGTACTGCCATGAACTTTAACATTTAACTTGTTAACTGAGGCCAGTAGAGTCTGAGGTATAGTTTTTTTGCGATTTCTCTGAGCAATGAACGGTCTGACCTTGGGGTGAATTTGCTGGGACGTCCACTCCTGGGAAGATTGGCAACTGCCTTGAATGTTTTCCACGTGTGAATAATCTCCTCACTGTAGAATGATGGACTTCAAATTGTTTGGAAATGGCCATATAACCCTTCCCAGATTGATGGCAGCAACAATTGCTTCTCTAAGATCATTGCTTATGTCTTTCCTCCCTGGCATTGAGTTAACACGCACCTGAATGCTCCAGACCAGCAAACTGCCAAAACTTCTGCTTTTATAGAGGTGGTCACGCTTGCTAATGATCAATTAATCAAAGGCATTTGATTAGCAGTGCTTGACTGCTACTTACCCTCTTAATTCCTATTGAAAGCAGTAAGGGTGTACTTAGTTTGTCACCCACGGCTTCTCCATTTTAGCCCTAGTTTTTTGTTAAATAAATAATGACACGGTGTAATATGTCATGTGGTGTTGTTCATCTGAGGTTGTCTTTACCTAATTTTAAGACCTACCAAGGACCAGATGATTTTTTATTATGTCCTGATACGTAAAACCATAGAATTCAATAGGGTGTCCTTTCTTTTTCACATGATTGTATATACAATATACACTCGTCTGTGAGTGTCTATTTAGTACATTCTAATTTCTGTTCTGATGTATATACACTCCTCCAAGACACTGAACTTTTAAACTATTCAATAAATGTTGTCAATAAATACCGGTTTGCTGGAGTGCTTTTCAACAAAGCTGTACAGAGATTCCACAAGTAATCATTTTACAACCTGCAACTCCAGTTTGATATCATCTTCTTGTTGGCGTATCTCATGCAGATAAAATCAGCCACTTCACAGGGTCAGAAGATACAGTGGGGGGAAAAACAGCACCAATAATAAATACCCAGATACACAGAAAATCAATAGGACTTTTGTGTGGGTTGATATTAATTGACAATGTCATAGAGCTGCTTGCTGTGCTGAGGAGATACATGAAGGCAGATGGTATTGATTTGTTCTCCTGTTTAAACAAAGCTCTGTAATGCAATTCTGAGGGTAACTGACAACCAAGGAAAAGCTATTATTTCTCAATATTGCAAAACAAATTGTAATTAGAGGATGGGGCCACAGACGATTGAGAAACGGCGTTTGCACGGAGCACTCCGAATCGATCAGCTCTTTTTCACTTGACCCCTCATAAACGGCTCAGATTAATACGGTTTAGATTATGAACCCTCCCTGCGCTGGGCGTTTGATTGGCAGTCTTTGCTGAGAGGGGCTGCAGATCTCCAGAAATGAAAAAGAGCTTAACCCAAAGACTGCTTTCAGGGGCCGCTCACCTCTAGAACGCACGCCTCCACTGCACTTGGCCTGGTTAGCAGAGACTTTAATAATAAAACAGTGGAGAGTGGGATTTATGAACAGGTCATTTAGAGTGCACCGGAAAAGTGCTCTCAATCACACAATATTGAGAGATGATTAACGATGACCTGTTTGAACTCGAAGAAATCCGCGATGAAAGCATCACAAGAAACACTCTCGTATTCATGGCTAATTAGCGTGCGGCCTGCCAATCAATCTGACAGCTCAAGTCATGTAAAGTCAAAAATTAGCTGGAATACTAAACTCATAAAATTCCAGACTAAGTTTAGAAATAGTTTAGGAACAAACCTGTTGACAAACCAAGCAGAATGTGAATTACTTATTTGACTTTTTCCAGGTGCAAAGTTACCTATAGTTTTGACTAAATTGCTCTTTGGTTACCGCCTCAGGTGAAAATCTGCGAGTATCTATTTAGTGCATTCTGATTTACCAAACAGTCTCCTGACAACTCACAATAATGCAAATGAAAATGTAACATAGCAGTACAACATGGCTTGTAGGAAAAAGACTAAAAACATACTAAAAACATGGTTAGCATTAGTGATTGAGTAAAAGGTTAGACTTCAATGATTAGGTTTATCATCTTTAATGATTAAGTTTAAAGAAAGGTTAGACTTTAACGATAAGGTAGACTTTAATGATTTAGGTTTAATGATTAGGCACCATTTGTAAAGGTGCTGTATTTAATTTTTTTTGACTGTACTAAAGCATAATACCATAATATGTTTGTAGATACAGTATTTAGGAAACATGCTAATTTCACATACTTGTTTCTCTGAAAAACAATGCTACAACCAGTTATTCTACTTTGAAATGTGTTCCGTGTTGGAATGTCTGTTTTTGTTTTGGTCTACATGAATTCGCCCACTGGCAATTTACCCAATAGTATTTCAACACTCCGGGTTGCCAGTTGGCGGAAAACACAGCGCAGCCATGGAAGCCAGTAAAAAAAACTGGTTCAGAGATCGCAGATTCTACCCGACCTAAAAAGTCTAAGCAACCATCTAAAAATCTCTATGAACAGGAGCATATTAAAACGTGGATAAATCAACTTGTCAACATAAGTCTCATTGCCTTCCATTGTCAATAGCGTTCATTCCTGTTAATTCCTGGCAACCCATGTGAGCGACGGATGCCCAACTCTCTCTCTACAGAAACAACTCTCTAATATTTTATAACTGCTAGCTGTCAATATTACATACTGCACCTTTAATTTCACAATTTTGAACAATTATGACTAGAGACTGGGTTGGACTTCAGTAGTTAGTCATAGTAGTAGTAATAAAATAAGTAGTAAAAAAAAAAAAGTTGTTCAAAATTGTCATTGTTATTTTTAATATGCGCTCAAGTTTGTATGTTGTGATGTGTGTTCTACTGATAATATTATATTGAAACATATTAATTTTGGTATTGCAAGATAAAGAATAAATATTATTGCAAACCTCTTAATATGTTGTTTAGTATGTAATTAAACCCTTTGTTGAATTGCAGGAACTGTAGCAAATGCAATGTCATTTTCTAAAGTTTGATGTGGTATATTGTATTTTGACTGAATAAAATCAAAGGTCATGAACAGTCTTTCAGTGTATAGGTTGGCCCAGGCTGATTACTCCTCTTTGGCTCCATGTTAAACTCAACTGTTGATCCAGATTACTATTGCGGAAAAAGTCAAATTCTTAATCTGGACGTGCAGGGTCATCACTCTCTGCATCACAATTTTAATTGTTCTTGATTTAAGGATTATATCTCAAAGACACTGGACTGCACACTTAATTCTTTTGATATTAACTTTGCCACACAGAAGACACGTGAAGGATTACATCAATTTTAGCAATTACTGTTTGGCTTATAGTTGACTACACACAGTGCCTCCGAGTTTACTTGCAATTTGATTTCCAAGCCAATGTTCACTGTAGGAAAATCCCAGGATGCCTCCATAATCTGCAGCCAAAATTCTTTTTGACTGAGGCTGCACCTCTGCCAGAAACTGTCTGAATCACTTGGGCCGCGGTTTTGCAGACTTAACGAGTGTACAAAACGCCCAATTCAATAAACGACTGTAATTTCACACATAAGTTGCAAATGGGCGTTCGATGAATCATTAACTAAAGGAATTCTTCAGTCTTATAGTGGCACTCTGAGTTCAAATGTCAGCCATCTTTTCAATCTAAACTTTGGAAATGAATTTTACACTATGTCAGTTCAAATACAATATTACTTAGGTATCAATTTACTCCCTCTGCTCTTCCAGAGGATTCCACTGCTCATGTGAAGTGTTTTTCCAATAGTTGTCACAGTGTCTGGTTTGTGTTCCCTGGGTGTCCACTAGAGGTCCCCTTCCCCCACGGTGTCATTCTCGTTAGGAACTGCATTTCCCACAATCCTTGTCTGCACTCATCACTGTTCATTGTACCCAGCTGTTCCCCATCATGATTGTTAGTTCTGTGTGTATTTATACCCTGTCCGTTTTAGTGTTTGTTACGGAGTCCTTGTTTGATGTCCGCGCACTTCCATGTTTCCATGCCTGTATTGTTTTGTGTTTTCTGGACTGCCTTTGTTGGATTTTGACCTTTTGCCTGACTTGGATTATGATTTCGGATTACCCTAATAAATTGCAATTGGATCTTACCAGTTTGTGTGCGATCCGTGACAATAGTTGCCTCACGTAATAGTCTCACACACACTGACACGCTCACACATATTCACATTCATTGGTATGCTAGATGTGATCTGACCAGCATCCTTTTGAGAAAACCTCCCACCTGCTTAAGGAGAATGATGAGACATTAGGAGACGTGTTCTGTTCAATAATTCATGTTATTAATAATGAAAGCTACAGACATATCAGTGGATGAGAAATATCGTTTCTGCTCAGTAATTTTATGAGGCTGTAACATATTGCCAACTGTGCCATATTGCTGCCTTGCCACATTTTCTAGTTTTTGACTTGAAATTAGCTGGGTATGAGATGCATTGATAATCTAAACCCTGTCCAAACAAAATAGATTAATTTGCCCAACAGTTATGGTCCTCTAATTCAAATGGCCAAGCAGAGTTTAAATACTGATATTATTTAGTGTAACAGCAGGGACGCTTCACTCTCTCTATCACTCTGCATGGCTGTGTTGTTCACAGCATTTAAAGCAAGAATACGTGAGTGGAATAGCAACTGAAGTGCCTACTAGGATTGTGCAAAATTCAGAATTAAAGAATTGGCTTTGAAATCATGAGTTTGAATTGAATTGGTAACACCCCACAGGAAGATGAATTGGAGTGAAAGAAAGATACATTTATTGAATTGAACAGGTAATGCATTCAGGGAAATCAAGTGTTCCTCCTCCCTGGTTTGCAAACGTTAATTTAATAAAAATTATGACATTTATAAGCTGAATACAAATGTATATAGGTGGTGTTTCAATTATTTATCTATAAAAACATCAAACATTCACATTTAACTTTTTTCAAAACATTCAAACAAGGCTTTGTCAAGCTAATATGTATTGCTATTGTAGTTAAAAAAAAAAAAATAGTTCAATTCATTATAACTCTACTTAGTCACATTTAAATTGCAATTCTGTATACTGTTTGTAACCTTTATTCAAATTCAGGACGTTCTCAATTCAGTTTTGAACTGTGCACAACATTGGTTGACAAACACTTTCTTAAGTATATTTTTGAACTTAGAAACTGATCATGAGCGTGAGTTAAAGTTATCATGCAATGCTTCACTGACAAAACCTCATTTTCAAAGTTCACCATCATTGCTGCCATTCAAAAGTGCAATGGCTTTTGCTCTGGTATTTTGTGTGCAGTGTTAAGCCAATGACGTTTCACAGCATGGCTCTGGGCAAACGGCCCAATGGATCCCTTTTCAGCGGCAAATATAGATCCTTGTGCCCCCATTCCATGTCCTTCTTTCACTCCTCCTGAGTGAAAACCCATCTGGGATTCTAACAACAAAAACCTGCACAGGATGTCTTACAGCGCACACAAGCTGACTAAGATTCAGTACTGAAGGCCAACATACAGCTGGGTAAGAATCCCACTGCAGTCATGTCAGCCCTGTTTGGCATTCAGCGAAGGAAGGGAGACGTATTAGTCACAAAGAGTCTCAGAGGGAACCGTTCTTACACATTCTGATCACTGTCCACCCCAATGGCCCTGAAAAAGCCAAAGCCAGGATTTATACATTTCTCTTAGATCGCCATAAATTCTTTACACCAACACAAATGTGTCCGTCGGGAATAAGCAAGGTTACTGCAGATGAAATAAGTCGAAGATTCAGCTGGGCTTTCAGACAGCACAAAAAAACTAATGAGATGAAGACCAGCTCTGGCCTTCATTTTGTCAGCGCTAAGTTAACCTGAGCTATACTTTAAGACGTGATGTTTGGAGGAGGTAAAGCAGTGACTTTATGATTTCAAAGCACAAAAGCTCAAAACACACTACACATACACAGTACATAAGGTTATTTTATTTATTTGTAACTATTTGCTCGATATGCAGCTACATCCAAGCCAGGCAGCTGGGGCCCATTAGGGGCCCTTGGCAAACTTCCAGGGGAGTCCAACAAGTCATACAATTATTTAAATGTATTTATATTAACATAATTTTAATTAAAGTGAAAAAAAAAGCAGTACAGAAATACAAAATTAAACTCAAACTGATATATATTTGAATTTATTTGTTTTTATTGCAACAGAACTACTAAGAGTTACATATCAGCGTAGATAGAGGGGCCTTCGAATGTACTTTTGAGCAGTGAATCATCCATTATAATATTTTCTCGTGATTACTGTGCAGGGCCTCTGAATGGATGACCCTGGGTAGTTGTCCCAGTACAGTGGCTCCAAATAGTATCTGGACACTTAAAAAAAGCTTTCAAAACAATATTTCAAAATAATTGCATTATATAACAAATATCAAAACAAGTGACATTGACAAAACAAGTGATTTTAAAACTGATCTTTTTTATCAAAAGGTTTTTTGGGTTTTAAATTATATATGAAAAAATATATTGTTGAAAATTATAACAAAAAGTATATTTCTTAAGTATATAAGTATAAAAAGTAAAAAGTATAAGTATATATATAGTGTTTGGCATGGTAATGGATATGACAATGTTGATACAGTATGTTTGGTTTTGGCGGAATAGATCTGCTACGCTGCTGCTGTTATTGTTGCTGCTGCAGAGCAAGTACAGGACTTGCTACTACCAACACATACACAGAAATGCTGCCGTGAGCAAGTAAGGCCCCGATCACACCTGACGCGTTTTTTGCAGTGAGAGGTGCATTTTTTCAATTGTTTTCCTATGGCAGTGAGCGTTCAGCGCGCTGTTTATGCGCTTGCTGCGCCTCGCGTTTTTGGAGTTGAAAAATAAGAACAACGGCCGATGTCATTGCGTTTTTTCCACTGTCCAATCAAATGAATGGAGAGGCGGGCCTTCCGTTGTAGTGATGAAAACTACAGTTGCTTTGAACGCCCGGAGAGTGCGATGATGGAGGATAAACTTGTGGCGCTCTCGCGGGTTACCAGGAGTTTAACGACTTCACGAACCGTAATTACCACAATGTTAACAGGAAGTAAATAAAGTTAATAAAAGGCTGATTTGACGTTTACTTGACTGACAGGACAGCTGTATCTGTGGTTGCCTAGCAACATAAAAAACGCAGCGTACTGCTCGTTCTGTGTGATCGGGGCAGTGCTGTGCGGCTCGCGTTTTCGAACCTGAAAAACGCGTTAGGTGTGATCGGGGCCTAAGACATGTTGCTGCTGT
The DNA here is from genome assembly GCF_963993115.1 of Abramis brama. Taxonomy (NCBI): domain Eukaryota; kingdom Metazoa; phylum Chordata; class Actinopteri; order Cypriniformes; family Leuciscidae; genus Abramis; species Abramis brama. Next base: position 21,902,287 of record NC_139986.1, on the reverse strand, counting down.
GCATTAGCATACATGAATTACCCATAGCAGATCTATACAGGTGGAGCTGGGGAAGGTGGAGTGTTTCTGAAAGCGCGCTGCACTGCAAAGCCAAATGCTAACCAAGTATTTGAAGGTTGAGCACACAAGCTCATTGGCTAATGATACAGCAGGAACCAATCAGATATGCCCTATAGATAACGATGTGATTGCAAGCAGGTTGAGTTAAGGACCCATTAGCCTGCGCCATCTAGAGTTTCATGAAAGAACTTTATATTTGTACACTTTCTAGTTGTAAGGATACTGTTACTTGGTGTGATACTTTATCTAATGCAATGAAATTCATACATTTTTATGTCTGAGTTAAGTGTAAAAAATAATTCTACTGTACATTCAATATACAAAATTGTACAAACAAAAATAAAAATTTGCTTTAGAGCAATGAGATTATACACCTCAGCATAATTTAGGGCCATAAGAGGCTCACCGGTTAACTAAAATACCCATCTGCAGCTTTTTTTTCAAACAGAACAGACTGCGGAGATAGTCACGTGTAATTTAGTAAGCATTTTCTGACAGGGACAAGAGCTCATTACTGAAGTCTCAGGTTAGATTGAAATGGTGACCTTTGTGATGACTCTCATCAAAGACATTAAACATCTATTATTCAAATGAATTACTTGAATCTTCTCTCCAAATCTTACTCATTCGGACAACGTCATGAAACTTTCAGGAGTTGCACGCATGAAATATTTACAGCGAAGCCATCACTCATTCCATAATGAATAAGCACACCTTGCCATTGACACATTTACTCTTGGAGCACGAAGAGAGAAAGCAAGTTGTGTCCTTCACCGGGCATCTTAATGCTCATCCTCTGCTTTGTTCACCACAGTAAGCAAATTGTTGTTGGGACACACACTGATAGTGTGACATCAGAGAAAGTGATATCATGCATTCCTACAATGACAGTTTAAAGCATACAAAAACAATAGCACAACTGTGCAACTACACAACGATAGACGTTTTGTCTATTTTTAGATCCACAGCTGTCACATTTACCCTGTTGACTCTCTAGTGCTTTACGTCACCGCAATCCACCTTTCCTTTCACAACATACCGGTCCCAGCAGCAGCTTGACGTGACCCTTTCCGTAGGGATGGGCCACAGTCATTTTGTACATTTTGAAGACCATGAGAGCAGACAAGAGTCAGCATTCATGATGTTTGTTTGGCTCCTGCTGAAACAGTCAGTGTGCTTTAGTCTTGGAGAGGACAGCTCCTACCTGGACTCCTAGACTGGGTGGACGGATGCCCCAAACGCCCCATGACCTCTCCGGTTGTCATGGTTATTCACAAACACCAGGGCTGTGTCACAAGGCATAAATCTCCAGCACTCACTGAAACAAAAAGAAAAGAACTTACATTTGGACAAATAGAAGAAAACTCACAAAAAGCATAAAGGGCAAGAATGAAGTTATGTTGTGATGTGAAGAGAATCTATATTTATCATATGGAAAATGACAGCTGGTTTCTAGCTGGTCCAATAGGTTCATTTGCTGGTCAAACTGGTCTTTGGAAAATTCTTGTTGGTCTTAAAATAGCATTCCTTACAACCAATCAGATTTTAGGGTTAGATTATCACCTGGGTTAGAGCCTTAAGCATTTTGTATCAATCTCTAATTTCCCTTTTATTATTACATAATATATTATAATAATATGAGATTTATGATATTGGCAATCACAAATACAAACATACATTTACATATGTACATTTATATCCATCCATCCATTTATTTCCATCCACACACATTACCATACCATACCCTACACTATCAACAAACTAATAAAGTAATAATTTGCAAAGTAATAAATTACACATACTATGCAAGTGTTGTAGATTTGAATTGCTAGTACTTACTGTTGTTGTTATTACTAATAATCACAAAGTATATAAGTCAACAAATCCTGGTTGCACGCAACAGGTGTCATGAAGTTTGTTGAGCTAAAAATGGCTCACTCACAGACCATTTCAAATTCATCACAAGCTCATTTTGATTCGAACTGAAAGTTGTGGTTTCTGAGTGGGTGAGTTATTTACTTTGAAACATAGTCTATCAATTTCCACCAGTCCAGTTCCTCCCATCCAGTGTCCGATTCCGAATGCGAACCTGGGAGCTGACTGAGTTCACTTCAGCAAGAGACGCGGGAATTTTCGTGTTGATGCCAATAAGGGTGAAGAAGAGAACATGATAGGCGGGCAATATTACTTTAATAGGGTAATCAGCCAATCAATACGACGTTTTTAACATGATAGGCGGGCATTATGGCAGTGACAGGTTATTGAGCCAATCGTAGCGCTCAGTTTGGCTATGAGTGTTTCTGAAATTTAAAATGTATTTTAAATACATATAGGCCTGGTTTCTCAGACAGGGCTTAGATTAAACTAGGAGTAGGCTTTAGTTCAATTAGGACATTTAAGTAGCTTTTATAAACGTGCCTTAGAAGAAAAAAAAAAGATTAGGCTACTGGTGTGCTTAAGACAAAATAGCACTGACATATTTTAAGATCTGTCAGTGCAAGTTGCTTTTTGTTAAAACATGAATTTTAGTCTGGCTAGGCTTAAGCCATGTCTGTGAAACCGGGGGATAGTGTGCAGTGTGACTTAAACCCACCTTCAGTAGCTTGCTAATGAAGATATCTTTGAGTGTCGGTCCTTTTCAATAATATTTACCAACCAAATGATATATGGCCTTGACCAGGGGTTTTAATACTTTTTATTTCCACGGACCCCTAAATATGATGCTCCATAATGATAATAATATTTTTTTTTTACATTATTCTCGGAACTTTTTCACAAACCCCCTAAGGCACCCTGGATCTCCTCGGACCCTAGTTTGAATACCCCGGCCATAGACTAAACCCTAGGGAATCCCTGTAGCTAAATTGAACCACCAAGAAAAATCCATATATAAATCGGGACTTGTTTCCACATATTTTATGTGGGTGGGCCCAAGGGCGTAGATTTGGTTTGAACATTGGGGGGGTTGAAGTTTGGGAATGCCTCTTGATATTGTGATCATGGTATAAATATTGGGGGGGTTGTAATGCATAGATTTAAATATTGGGGGGGTTATCTCCCCCCCGTCCCCCCCACAAACTACGCCCCTGGGTGGGCCACCTCTTCCTTTTGAGCATGGGCCAGTTGTCCTGCCTAGGTCACGTCCGTGGCAGAAATTATATTTATCTAAATGCAGATAACCTCATTAAAAATGTTCTCCTTGTATTAGAGCTCTGAAGCCCTTTGATAGCCTCATTGCGTTCCCGCTGTAGGTAGAAAAGCACAGCCATGTCCTTTGATGTGTCCTGCTAGGCAGTGTTGTGCTGTGGGCTCATGGTAATGAACCGATGCGGCTCCTGCAGGTGAAGATCTACACAGACGTTGTCATCAATCACACATGTGCATCGGGCGGAGGGGAGAAAAGGCACTCGACCTGCGGCTCGTACTTCAATGCCACCCGTGAGGAGTTCCCATCTGTGAGATACTCAGCCACTGACTTCAATGATGACAAATGCACCAGCTGCCATGGAAATATTGAGAATTACCAAGACATTTATCAGGTATAATTTCAAAAGTGATAAAAGGGCCCTTGTTGGGAATGCCATTGGACATAGACAGAAACTGGATTTTTTTATTCTCATCGAGGCGAAGCAATCAAGAGTATTTGAATATCAGATGGGCTTCATATGATCCACCACAATAATTTTCCATATGTTTTCATCAAGGACGATAACTATAACGATAAAGACATCAACTGTGTTCAAAATGACGTACTATACACTATGCACTTGTGCTCTTTGTACTCAACCATCTAGTGTATGGTGTAGATGTATGGTGATTTTGTCATCCAGCATCAGAGTCTGTTAGTATTGTTAGTATTTGTTTCTGCAGCAGACTTTTTTTCTCGTGCAAGTTTATATCTCACAATTCTGAGAAAAAAAGTCAGAATTGCAAAATAAAAAGTCATAATTACCAATTTAATTTTATGGGGGAAACAAGTAGTTAGCCCCTCCCCCTCTAGTATGTAAGTGCATATAGTATAGTATAGAGTGCAATAGTTGGGTTCCAGGAAGTAAAAACGGCATTCATATTCTCGATAGGGAAATTGGGAAATTTTTATAATATTTTATAATAATTTTTAACGATAACTTAAAAACTGTTAAAGACAGACCTACTGTGTGCAATGAGGTTGTTAATTAATGTTATTTGGCTAAATGATTTCTCTTAAGTACACAGTCATGGCTTTTATCCGTTTTATCCAAAACATTTTTTTATATATCCCTATGGGAGAAATAAATGGAAAAATACTTCCGGAACCAAAGCAGCTGAAAAAGGGGGTGGGCACTAAATGTACTCAATTAAAGGTGCGAAGGTTGAGTGTGTGGCTGTGTCTGAAATCGCATACTTACTATTTTGTAGGCAAAAAACAGTACAAGACAAAAGTAGTATACCTGAATTCACAATACTCACATAAGAGTAGGCAAAAATTACCTAGATGAACTACTACTTCTGGTGAGATTCTGAAGTGTGCATATTATGGACACTTTACTGTCCCATGAGGCCACGGGAGAAGATTTGTGAATGGCAGTGAAGCCACGCAACTGATGCTGGTAGATCACATGAGAACAACATGGCAAAAGTGCGTGCTTATTCAAAATAAGTACCTACTCAAGAGATTATGCGCTTTCAGACGCAGCTTAAGAAGTGTGATCATCCATCATCCAAAATGCATCATCCATTTCGTTCTTGGTGTGAACATGCCTGTTGTTCAATTGGTCTTAAACTTACAAAGTTTTTTTTATTAATTTTTTTAATCCCATGGACAGTGGTTTAATATTTTAAAAGCAGAAAATCTCAAATCTCATGCAATGTCAAGAGCAACATGATTGATAATGAAAACCAATTAAACATTGGAGTTCCAAAAATCAATCCTGGCGCAATGCATCTTGAGAATCTTAGATCTCAGAACTACAGTCTAAAGTACAATAAACAAATAACAGCTAATCTTCTGAGTCGAGCCAGCCCTGGTCACAGTCTTTCTTGTGTATTGTTTGTGTTTGTCTGAGCTCTGCTGTATTGACAGCACCATCTGTTGCTGTGCTGCTGGAAGATGAGCCGGCTGACTGATAGCGACTTTTAAATTTATTCCCCTTCACTTCAAAGGCACATGTTGTGCGTGCAAAACAATACTGGTACCATTACACATCAGGATCCAACCTTTTGCAACCTTGAGCGCACAAACAACCCAGATTAATAACAATATTAGACATAAAAGTATATATAAACCACATTGCTATGGTCTTGAAATTGGGCAGCAGTTTCAATGAAGATGCCAGATGGCATTATTATTTCCTTTTATTTTACTGTATTGCAAGACATATCAACAAAATCAGTTCCTAAAAAAAAATATAAAAAAATTTACAATAGATGATGATGAACTTCAGCCCAACAGGACTCAACAGCTGCAGTCTGAAATACAATACAAGGGAAAATATGTGAATAGTAATAAGATTTATGTGCGACAATGAATGAATTTTATTTTGCGGTAAAGCACAGTGCTGAGGCAGAAAAACATTGCTTGACATTTGGAAGAATTCAGTTATTACCTATATATTTTTTGATAAAAGCAAGCAATTTAAATAACTCTTTTAAAGGATATTTTAAAGGATATGAAGTAAAGATGGAGCTCCCGTAGGCTCATGATTGAGGTAATTTGATGCAACATCAACATCATCTTAAACAAATAGAAAAAAAATCAAGCTTAAAAATCTAGAAGCTATAATAATAAATATTCAGTACATTTTCACCAACCCACTCCAACATACGGACAGCTTGAAAAATAAATGCATATAGTGTTGATCTCAAAGTGATCCTTAACCCACCAGTTTAGTGTTTTTTCCCTCCTTTCTTTGAGTCAGCAGATTCCTGTTTAGGTTTTGCAGATCTGGCGAAGTGCTAAAGTTTAAGTTAAGGCATACTGTTATTTGACAGAAAAACATTTGTAATAATAAATCCTAGATGAACCTAGACAAAAACATAAATTCCAGCATGTCTAAAAAAAAAAGCTCAAGTGGATTTCTACACGACTCTTCATCTATACATGTCTGTCAGAGTGTTAATGCAGAGAACGGCTGAAAACAAAGGATACCACCACAAGAGGTCTGTCGTTGAGTATATATCCATTGGTTTCCTTTAAGGCCTTCTCCGCGCATCTCTCGCTGGGGAGTTCAACGAATGCCTGACCTTTCATCCTCCCCTCTCTCATCAAAACAATACCAAACCTGACAGGAACAAGCACGATTATACATCAGCACATGTTCATGAAGAACTCGCCTTTATTCATTGCTCCTGAGAACAATGTTTGCTTTTCATTGGCTTTGATAGTGATTCGAGGAGTTGAGGCCTCAGACAAGGGCCTGAGGCATTAGAAAGTGGTGCTTACATGTTTCTCTCCTCCTCTGAGGAGATGTCGATATACCGGCCATAGATGAACTTCAGATCCTGCGGAAAAGATTGAGCTGGGTTATATATCTGGTACTAAAGTGAGAATTATGAGCTGTCAGGCTGTTCTAGACACATGCTGATGAAGTGGTATGTGAACTTAAGAATTTGCTATATATAGAATACAAATATATATGGTATATTTGGAGTATACTGTAATGATAAAGAGTAGTGATATCGGTAGCACTTTATTTTACAGACCTGTTCCGCATGTACATACAATGTACTTATTATAATTATTACAATAACTGGGTAATGACTAGGTACTGACCCTGAACCTATCCTAAACCTAACCTTAACCCATGTAGTTACCTCATATTACCCAGTACTCAGTACTTACCTCATATTACCCAGTACTAAGATACATACATGTGTATTATATATATATATATATATATATATATATATATATATATATATATATATATATATATTATATATATATATTTCCAAGACTATTATCCAGATACTTACTTTTTCTTCAACTTGCTTTGCAATATTCTTAACGTAAAGCCTGCAGGTTGGTTCTCCGGGTTCGTAATTTTTAAACACAGACATTTTCTTTATCTCTGTAAATGTAAAAGAATCAATAACAAAATAAATCAATACAACAGACATACACAGTCATGTGAAAAGTAAATCTGAAACAAAGTCGTTAAAGGAATGACTGGCTGACTTAAAATAAATACCTGCCAGTAATCACTAGCAAACATCTGAAACATACAAACAGTCATATGACGACAGCCTGGTGTGCTATCAAATATTAATTTCCTCTTTAAAGACTGACTGCATCTTCCTTGTGAACACTCGAAGCTAAATTCTTTAGTAGAGCTTCTCAATTCTATTTGATGTTCAGTGTACTACAAAAAAGAGAGTGTTTGCGTGCACAATTTGAGAGTCTTTCACCGTCTCTGGAGAGTCTGCCTCTCTCTAGCTCTCTCCTAGAGATGAACTCCGAGGGGATGTCCTCATCTTCCTCCTTCTCTTCCTCCTGTCTGGGGACCTGAGCGCTTGGGTAGATCTTCCCGAACCCTTCTGAGGCTTCCTGAGCGGAAACCTCCTTCTCTGCCGTGTCTAGGAAGAAGTCGCATAAACATAATTAGAGCATGTTTTGAACTGTCACGGTGCTCAATTTCAATCTGTTTGTGAAAGGCTGCCTGTTGCAGATTTCAATGATGACAAGTGAAAGGCGGCACCGAAGTCTTGTGTGAACAACACGCATCAAAATGACAAGACTTTGACTCTTCAAAACAAACTAGAAAGCACAGGATTGTCTTCTTGTCATGCAGAAAAGCAGCATCAATACCTGTAATCAATAATAAAAGGCACGTAAATTCAGATAAAGTGGAAAATCCAAAGCCAGAGGAAAAAATCAGGCGAGTGTATTAATCTCAGAGGGTGACACTGGTGTGTTTGCGGGGGGTCACGCTCCATGGGGTTTCCTTTCAGGTTCTTTCATAGCGCAGTTGGAGATGTCACCTGGCAGTTGGCAGTAAGCCGTAAGCAAAAGCGTATGAGGAATTATGGGAAGCAGCGAGGCTACACAAATCCTCTGGAAACTTGTCTGACAGATCTAAAGTGTACTAGAGCAGGAAGAGCTGATAAGTTCCCTCAGAGAGGTGGATTTCTTTGACGTTTCTCGTCATTTAAACATCAGTAGAAAGCGAGTATAATGAAAATAACTACCAGCCCTGTGCTAGTTTCTTTTATAAAGAGGGTTAGGAAAGCTCTTTGACTTTGAAAGATTTTCATCTCCGTTTTTGGTCATAGACATTAATGGAAAACAAACAGGAAGATAAAGTAAACAAAAGACCGGGAATCTCAATTTGAGAGCAGAGGATGACTTTTATTTGCTGTGTCTGCATGTGCCAACTTTAAATAATTGCGAAGATGTATTCGCACCGAAAAGTTTAGTGTGCGTTTTATTTTGTTTAATAGTTCCGTCATTCCCGATTCCTGAATTAGGTTTGCACAACAATATATCGAAATAAAACTGCTATCATAATAAGGCTTAGTGCGATTGTCAAATTGCACAGGCTGCGATTTAATTAAGTAAATATATATATGCTACCGGTTCAGAGTGAACCACGTCATTTACACACGTGTAGTTCATGATACAGTGTCTCAGAACAGCTTGGTTCATTTACTGTGAATAAAGCTGTTCTGAGACGCTGTGAGCTGCATGCCTGTAAATGAACATACAGCGCCTTCACTCTGAAACTGCCAGCACATTTGTTTATTTGATGGCTACCTGTCAAATTAAAAGCTTTAAGGTATGCAGTTTGAAAATGAACAAATTAAGAAGTAAATACTAGTACTGTAATTGTACAGTAAATTAAATACATTTTATTAATTTATTTTTTATTTTAAAGTACAATGGTACTATTACAGTATAATTAATTGTTTTGATTTATTTAATAATAAATCACAATAAAATAATTATGTATGAATGTGGCCTGTGAAAACTCAAGTGGAAAGAGATTTTTTTTTTTTTTTTACTCTGTTAACTTTATGGCTTGAGTTAGATTTTGCAAAGAGTAAACGCAAGTACATCCACATTTTTCAAGTTTCAAAATAGTTCAGCCCTAAATAGATTTCGCACTTAAAAGTAATTATTTACTCTGAAGAATTTATTTATTTTATTTGTTTTCTATGCAGATGCACTCCCCAACAAAATCACCTAAATTATTCTAGAATTAATCATTCTTTCCAAATAGAGCCATTCAAGTCATTGGTGAAACTTCCTATACTTGTTCATATTGCAGAAAAACTAAATATTGCTATTTTGACGATTTATTGAGTTTTCTTTCCAGAATCGTGCAGCCTTATCCCGAATAAAGTTTCAGGGTTATCCTGACACAGGGGAGGGTCTCGGCGCCTCATGGTGAGAGCAGCTCGGTCTGCTGACAGCCCGATACATTAAATCTTCTCTCCAGCTGAGTCACTATTCTCAGGGCTAATTGCTGTGTTAATTGAGCAGGTCCGCTCAGGATGGATGGGTGAACCTGGGGCGCATTCGGTGATGCAGGCGGATAGATAAATGAATGATGGGATAGAAGGAGTGGCGGGGGACCTGCAGCCTTACCTTCAGTCGCATCTGTGAATTGCCTCTCTTGATTCTGTCCAGCCCCTTCGAGGATGGTGGACATCTCAGCCGATATATGGAACTCAATTTTCTTCTGTCCAAGGGTCTGAGGTTGCTCGAACACGTCTGCTGGCTGCAGGGCTGGGCCTGAGGATCTGAGAGATACAACATTGAGCTTTCAGCAAACCTCTTTGTATTATAAGGTGGTCTTTTGAAACTATAAGGCGTTGCTTAATTTTACTTAATTATAAAGAAGCTTATGGTTGAGTGAAATGTAGCTGACAGTTTACCCGTGGGAATCTGGTTTGGGAATAAACAGGAAGTCTTTTAGTTTGGGTTTCTTTCTCTTGGAAGAAGTCTTTGTTCTCAGCGGTCTTTTGCATGGCTGGTTAACAAGGCCCATCAGTCTGATCATCCTTTGTGGAACGCAGGGAGAAGAAGTGTGAAGCTATTAAACATGTATGGCTTTTGAAAGCAACGCAAAATACGGCAATGAAACAAACAAACTGAACACGCTGCAGCTTTTAGCTGCTACAATTCTGGAGGCTGACAATCTGTCATGAGAAAACATGCCAATGCTGATGATGCATAGTCAAAAATATCACATTTATTTTTAGGCATTTAGATTTTAGACATGTAGCAAGCACAATATTTGTTAGTAATCTGTCTGTCAGCAGGGAAAATGCCCATTAAGGCCAGAAAATGATTTGTTTATTATTATTTGTTGATATTTTGATATTGAACATTTAATTGTACATGCTCATTTCTCATATTTTTACATTTAGGACTCTGGTTAAATTATAAATTGTATCATGGAATAATACTGTTCAAAAGTTTAGGGTCAGTATGATTTTTAAATGTTTTTGAAAGAAGTCTCATAGTAAAACGAGTAATAGTGTGGAAATGCTACAATTTAAAATAACTGTTTTCTTTTTTAATATGTTTTAAAATGTAATTTATTCATGTGATAAAGCTTAATTTTCAGCATCATTACTTGTCTGATGTCTGATGTACTTGATGTTACTAGTCTTAAGTGTCACATGATCCTTCAGAAATCATTCAGAAATCATGATTTTCTGCTCAGGAAACATTTGTTATTATTATCACTGTTAAAAACAGTTGTGCTGCTTAAAATTTTGATCAACTGAATGCATCCTTGCTGAAAAAAATCATACAGGTTTGCTATTAACATGTTCACAGTTTCTGAGAAACACTGTTGATATTTGAAATGAACCCAAACAAACACACCCTCCCTTCTTTAAATCTCACTCTTGCTCTCTCTCTCTCTCCCCTCCCCCATCATGAGTGTATAGGCCCCCTACTGCTGATTGGCTGTGTGATGTAGTGCAGTGCTTGGTTCAATCCACTTTCAACAGCGTTTCTCAGAAATCGCTTACTGCACCTTTAACTTTAACTAACTCTATAGCTATTTGACACATTCAACATACTTTACTACTGATTTTTGAATTCAGTTCGGATACATTTCAGAACACAACTTGCTTGCATACACTGCGCTTCAGACATTATTTTGATTGCACGCATCTACTAATAATGTCAAACTACTTAAACAACGTGTAAATAAAATAGAAAGATGGAAAGCCAGCTACCTCTCTTTATCTTCCTCATCTCCACTCTCATACTCAGATTCTTCTTCACTGCCTGACGCCCCCTCCTCGTGCTCCGGCAGAGGAGGGTTCTGTGGGGGGAAGGGTGGGGGCATGGGCGGCAGTGGGCCTGGGGGCATCTCAAACTGAAACGGTGCAGATGAGTGGGTTACATCTTTGTGTAGCTCATCAATATTAGCATAGCACTTATATTGATGGGATTCAGTGAAACGCAAAGCATCACTTTGAATTCAGACTTCAATTTAAGATAAGATAAACATTCACAGAAGCGCATATACCAACTCACCATTGGCGGACGAGGCGTCACCGGGCCGAATGGGCTGGGGAGGTTCATCTTATTCATCAAGTGAAGAACCTGTGCAGGAACATGTTCATCTGATGAAGAAAGGAGTGTGTGTGTGTGTGTGTGTGTGTGTGTGTGTGTGTTGTATTCACACACCTGGTGCTGCATATTTCTTGGGCACAAACATTAATTGTGACCCTGGCTCCATATGTAACCCAGATTGCTGCATTGGAATATATTTAGGCTCAGTGATGGCTCTAAAACGGAGCTCTGAGCAACAGATTTAATGTGATTAAAACACCAGCCTGTTAGAAGAAAGCTAGCGCCACCAAAAGGCAGGCCAGATTATATCATGCTGTTTCACAAAGTGGTGTAGCTTAAGGGAAAATGTTAAATACATCACTCATCCCTCCCACATGAGTGTGATATTAATACCATCAGAATAATTCCCTCCAAATATTGTGGTTTGATGTTTTAGGGACTGGGCTTGATTCAAAGAAATCACATTAGTGCCACTCTGAGAGCTGTGTGAACGTTTTCCTGTCTTTTTGACCTGATATGAACTAAAAACCTGACAGAGGGAGAGAGATGCTGGTACGCAAGAGGTAATCATATAGATGTGCTTGTTTACACATTCCCAACATGAACTGATAAATAAAACAACAGAAAAAGACAGGGGGAAAAAATACTTTGTTGCCTCTACTCACTTGAACGTAGAACTTGGGTACGCTCAAAAGTGTGTGTGAAATGTTTGTCAAAATTCCACTCGAAGGAGGAGGGTATAAATATTTCAGCGTTGGATTTGTTTGAAATTTCAACCTGTGAGAGGAAAGAAAAAAAAGCATACATGAAAAATTGGAAGTCGTTCCAGGAATGCTACCCATGACAAAATCCATGAACATAATGGTGAAGCATAAATATAAGAACAAGGTACAAATATTTGGCTGTGTTTGGTAAATGCCCACGCCTGCATTCAGGAATGGGTGAGCAGCTACCCTTAGTTAGCTACAGTTACAGCTACAAGTTACAAACAAAAAGTAACTATTTATTTATTTATTTTTGTGGCCAACATTTTATAACTACATTTTGTATTTTATTATTTTTATGATTACAATCAGGTTACGTCAATTCTGTAAGAATTTACACACTCTAAGTAAGTTTGTACCAATACTGAATATTATTACTATAGTACTTAATTTAGGGTAGGCAATATTTAAAATATTCATAATGATTTTGCTGGTAATATAAAATTAAGCTTTTAATGTGTTCAAATCTCATAAAGTCGCCATTAAACTAGTTTAATGATCCTTGCCAGTATGAGACCAGTAAGATTTTAGCAAGATATTTAATTATAATATTTGTAATAATTACAATTAAAACAAATACCTAATTCCATTATGATTATTATTATTTATTAATAAGTTTGACATTAATAATAATAATAATAACAATGAGAATTTAAGTGTCTGCTATTAGATATAAATATATATATATATATATATATATATATATATATATATATATATATATATACACACTAGGGCCGGGACTCGAAAGTATTTAGAAAGTATTTTTAGACTTAGACCCACGATTTCAACGTTGATTCGTTTTGCACAATCAAAACATAATCCAACATTGATTCGACCTTGGTCCCTTACGTTCACTGGTGAATCAACGTTGAAATGCCGGCTGTTTTTTGATAAATAAATGTTCCAATCAATGATCCAGGCAGCGCCAGCGCGTTCTCGTCTCCCTCCTTCATTTTACAGTCGAATGGTGGCTAGAACGGCTCCAGGTTCAAAGGTCAATACGGAATGGATTAATCTGCGTTATTTTTTTTCAGATTAATTCATCGAAATTAACGCGTTATTGTCACAGCCCTAATATACACGCATATAAAACAAACACTGATGAGCCAAAACATTATGACCAGTCACAGGTGAAGCAAATATCGTTGATCATCTCTTGACAAGGGCCAAATTGTTATGGCAAGGCAACTGGGTCAGAGTATCTGTGAAACAGCAAGGCCTGTGGGTTGCTCCTGGTCAGCAGTGGTGAGAATTTACCAACAGTGGTCTGAGGAGGGACAAAGGAGGGACAAAGGAGGGACAAACCCCAAACCGGCAACAGTGTGTTGGACGCCCATGGCTCATTGATGCACGAGGGCAACGAAGGCTGTCATGTCTGGTCCGAGTCAACAGAAGGTCTACTGTGGCAGAAGTCACACAAAATTTTAGTGATGGTTATGGGAGGAATGTGTCACAACACACAGTGCATCACACTCTGCTGCGTAGCCGTAGACCAATCCTATGTGCCTATGATGACCCCTGTCCACCTTCGAAATACCCTACAAATGGACACATAAGGGTCTTAAATGGACCTTGGAGCAGTGGAAGAAGGTCGCCTGAACCGCTTTCTTTTACATAAAGTGGACGGCCATGTACATGAGCACGGTTTACCTGGGGAAGTGATGGCACCAGGATGCACTGTATAACGACGACAAGCCGGTGGAGGGAGTGTGATGATCTGATGATCTGAAACCCTGGGTACGGCCATTCATGTGGACATAAATTTGACACGTGCCACCTACTTAAACATTGTTGTAGACCAGGTACACCCCTTCATGACAATGGTGGTCCCTGGTGGAAGTGGCCTCTTTCAGCAGGATAATGCACCCTGCCACACTGCACACATTGTTCAGGAATGGTTTGAGGAACATGATGAAGAGTTCAAGGTGTTGCCTTGGCCCCCAAATTCCCCAGATCTCAATCCACTTGAGCATCTGTGGGATGTGCTGGACCAACAAGTTCAATCCACAGCAGCTCCAGCTTGCAACCTACTGGACTTGAAGAATTTGCTGCTAACGTCTTGGTGCCAGATACCACAGAACACGTTCTTGGGTCTTGTAGAGTCCATGGCTCAGCGCTGTTTTGGCAGCACGCAGAGGACCAACAGCATATTAGGCAGGTGGTCATAATGTTTTGGCTCATCTGTGTGTGTGTGTGTGTATATATATATATATATATATATATATGTGTGTATGTATGTGTGTGTGTGTGTGTGTGTGTATGTATATATATATATATATATATATATATATATATATATATATATATATATATATATATCTCACAGATATATACATACACATAACACACACACACTTATATACTGTATATTTATTACAAACACATATACATCATAATTTTAAAAAAGCATATTTAGCTGTTTAAAATGTAAAAAGTAACATGGATACTGTGAAAAGAAAGTGCTACCCACAACTCCAACTCCAAGATCCAACTTTGTAATGGACTTTCCCTCGCAAGCCAAATGCTTTGAATGTCAAGACTCTTTCAAGTTGAATTTGATTGCATGTTCTATCATGGAAACGGTCTGCACCTCATTCAGAGCATCACAGCACTGAAAAACACGCTTTTCAAGCCACCCTGGTCTGTGCACGAGCTGCTCTGGTGGAATTAAATAAATAAAAATCTGTCACAGCTCCG
Organism: Abramis brama; assembly: GCF_963993115.1. Classification (NCBI taxonomy): domain Eukaryota; kingdom Metazoa; phylum Chordata; class Actinopteri; order Cypriniformes; family Leuciscidae; genus Abramis; species Abramis brama. Next base: position 21,887,248 of record NC_139986.1, on the reverse strand, counting down.
CTCGTTAAGTGAGGGTGAAGTGCGGGCTCCTTGTGCAAAATTATATCTTAGCCCACGGTCTCTTTATCAAAGGCCACCTGGTGCCACCACATGGCAAGAGCAGACGGGCTGTCACCGCAAAACACACTCTGAGACATGGGCCTGTAATTGGACATGAGACGGATGGTGACAACCACTCGCCAACTTCCTCTCTCCCTCTTTCTCTATTCGCTATGGGCACTTCCTACAGGATTACCAGGGCCTGAACTACTGACACCAGGTACGGGATGTCAGCCGAGAGCATTAGCCTGTCTCATATCTCCAGTGACATCATAAACACAGTGACACAGTGAGATTGCGAATGCGAGAGGAAGTCAATGTGCTGATCAAACAAACACAGACGTATGTGTACACCTACCCCAGACTGGGAGCAATGCTGTTGTCAATCATAGGAACATTGTGTTGTTGTTGTTGTTGTTGTTTTTCTTTCTTCCCCTTTTCAGCTTTAGCACCAGCACCACTGCAACAGAAGGAAAACTATTATGGGGGGCGTTTTATTATAAATATAAGCAGTGTTGGGGATAAGGCATTACAAGTAACGCAAGTTACAAAATCAGATTGTTTTAAGTAACTAGTGAAGTAACACTACTTTTACATTTACAACAAAATATCTGAATCACTTTTTCAAATAAGTAACTTAACAAATAACAAATAAGTTACTTTGTTTTCCCATTTATTGACTGACACCTCTCCTGTCCCCATGTTAAGAGAAATTGAAGTAAGTGCAGAGGTGTTGTGTGCACTGTGTGAACATGAAGTGAACACTGTGTGAACACAATTATAGATCTACTAAATGTGAGCATGTATTTATCTCTATGCATCTCATTTGCATAAAAACAGATTCAGTATTCCTCAAAATGAATAAAAACAGTGAAATGCAAAATCCGAATACGCAAACCTGCAATAATTTAATGTAAATAACACAACTATACTTTATGCATTTAATCTCACTTAATGAATCAATGTTTTTGCTGCTGACATTCAATGATCCAATTCAAGCATACCAATCAGCAAAAATGGCTTTAGATAAACATCACATTTGTGTTTTATTTTTTTGTTTTTCCTATTTTTCTGCAACCCAGAATGGTAGCACAGCCGAAAGGTTTGTCAGGCGTGAATTTGCATTTCCTTCAGTCAGATTTGCTGAAAATATAAGTTTTAGTTTTTATTATTATTATTACAAAACAAACAAGCAAGCCCAGCCCAGGTGAGGAAAAAGTCATGCTAAAGTATAAAAAGTAACACAATTATTTACTTTTTTAGGGAGTAATGAAATATTGTGATGTATTGGACTTTTCCCCAACACTGAATGTAAGGGTGTTTCTTCAAATATGGACAATTTTTGGTCATGTGAACTTGTAGAAAATAAACTACCTTGTCATATTTGTCATAAAAACTAGTTTAACTTGTCTACTAACGATGTTCAGCAGTGTATGTACATGCATTATGGGAAAATTGTCATTTTTCCTGAAACATGAAAATTTCCACATCATTTCTAATTATGAATTGTGTTTAATATGATTAGGCTATGTGTTGTAAATTATATTTTTAACATTTTATAAATAAAATAGACTACTATGTCTTGCTAAGGCTAATTTCATAGCTATAATTTTATGTATTCTTAGATCCTATAAATATTTTCACTATTTTTTGGCATAAAAAAAAAGATTGATTAGAAATGACACAACAAAAATATTTGTTTTTAACCTATATTTACCTCAATTTTTTCTTCACACAGTACAATTCTCATTTTACATCAAATAAACTGACAATTTTGTCACAAATTTTAATAAAACTATATTGGCAAAATTGTTGGTCAGAAATGAAATGCTGTGTAGTTTTGTAAACAATGTATATAATCTTTGTGAATATTATCAATGTTTTTAAAATATGTAAGTCAATTGAGTCAAGGATCAAGCAAATCTATTCAAAAAAGGCATTTGAAAAGTAGCCAAATAAATTATTTAAAACATGAACAGATAAATTCCAAGAGAGTTTTAATGTAAACTATATACAACTAAATTAAATATGCTTGTTTGAATCAACCCCCGTCACATAAAAGTGCCCATATTTGAAGAAACATCCATAAACACAGTAATGATAAAATATAGAAATGGACAGTTAGCCAATCAGAGACATGTTTAAACAGTGTGTATTAGAGAAGGGAAGGAATATGAATAGCTGAAAGTCTATTGTTATGATTGATTTTGCCATTTACCTGTTAGACACAGGTGGGTCTTTCAAAACACTGACATTTTCTTGATCTTTAGCAAACTCAACCACTAGTGTGTGACCAAGGATTCTCAGCTGATGAAGTCTGTTTAGCGCCTGTGGGTGGAGAAAAGCAATTTGGATTACTAACATGTCGAAGCCATCTCTTAAACCACAAGAGGAGCAAGTGTATTTTAATTTTACCTTAGAGGCTGAGGTCTGACTGCTGAAAGTTGCAAATGCCATATGCTTCTGCAGACGACAACACAATCAGGTCAGCTGTATTTATTGCATCATTCACCCACAGCAATTTGCAACTTTTGTACTTCCAAATCTTACGACTTACTAGTGGTCCCTTCTCTGACAGCACTCTTACGGAGGAGGCACCAAAATATTTCAGAAGATCCTCTTTCTCATCTCTGTTGAGTTCTCTGGGCAGATGCCGTACGATGAGGGTTTTGCTTTTCTTTGTTTGAACGTCGGCCTCGTCCGTCTCTGCCATGATTCTACATTCAAAGACAAACAATTAAGTCCATTAGTAACTTTCTTAGTTCATGATGCAAATGGCATGTGCGTCTTTAAATCAAGCAGAGGGTAAAAAAGCATGTTTTCATTGTAGTTTAGTGAGCCAAAACAAAGACTTGCTGCATTATAAAAGTTACAAGTCACCTTAATTTTGATTTCATGTCCACAGCTTTCCCTTACATTGCACACCAAATTAATGTTTTTAACATCAATATAAATGCAATAATGTGCATAATACATTTAACCAAATGTATGTTCCCAATCTAAAATAAATAATAATAAATGTTTGCTACAAATTTGACCAATTTATTTTTTTTTTTCTTGAAAAGCAATTATTTTATGGCAATTATGCTAATTTCCCTCACCACATCCCAATACTGCAACAGCAATACATATATCAATCCTGCCCAGACTCATTAAAAACAGCTGAACTGTATAAAATCTCAACATTATAATATAAAATAAAAAAATAAGTATCATTATTTTTGCATTGGAATAATAATAATAACATGTTTTCACATTAACGAGAACTTGCGAGGGACATAAAATACTGTTCATAAAATAATTGGCTTCAAACTGTATTCATCAAGACAGTTATTACCTTCATTGTTATATATTATTAGTATATTAAGTACATATACAAATTAAATAGAATGCATGGGTTAATGCATTTTAGTTCTTTTCAATACTATGACAGAGCATACTTTCTGCATAATACTACAGCGTGTCTGTCCGGAACTGAAGCTAAGCATCTATTGTTGTTCAGGGGGAATGAAGTCCTGGAAACACAGTATCTGCACAGGCTAAAGAGGACTATTCTTATATCTGACCCTTATCAAAGAAGGATACGTTGAATTTGCATTCAAGGAGTAACATGCTTAAGATTTTGTTCGTGAGTAAGTTAACGTTAAACAATTTAAAAATTAGCAAAAGCACGTTGAGAGGTTTTGTTTTGAAGCGAGCCTGACAAAACATTAGCAGCAACAGAAAACTCGAGTACAGATAAACGACCGTTTATGGTTAAAATAAAAATGAATAAATAAAGCATTGCGCTTCAAAAGAAATATAGAGCACCATAAAGATAGTAAATGACACAGTGATGGGTTAAGAGCGAGAGATATGAGACACACATACCCGGTTCAAATTCACCCTCTTCCGCACTAAGTTTGTGGGCGTGTCTAGTGAGGTCAAGGAAATCGGATACCTGATTGGTTGTTTGCGGGCCATTTCCTTCACTGATTGGTGCGCAATGGACATCAATCACAAACGGTCAACTTCCAGAAAATTCTTCTCTTTTTTTGGGCCAGGAGATGGCACTGCTGATAACGGAATTAATCAGGATCAGCATTTTAGTCAGCATGTATTCAGTAAAGAGGTGCTTAACTTTCATAAAGTGTTGAAATTCTAAGACTAATATTAAATGAGCTGTTTGATTTATGTATTAATTTAATTAGTAAAAAATTTAGTATTGTTTGTAAAGTTGTAATATATATTGGTAACTGGATTGAATGGTTGAGCTTTGAATGCGGTCAACGTGTATTCGTGTGTCAGTGTGCCAAACACAAGCTGACTTTTATGAGTGCTAATGGCTTCACTCTACTGGTCTTTCTCTGTAATGCTCATACTATGTGGAGATCAGACAAATGTGTGTATGGCTGGCATATAACCAAGCCAAATCTTTGCCTCCCTTCTTCCTTCCTAGTCATACTGCTCCTCTGTCTCCTGAGTCCTACTTATTCAGTTTTTTTTTTCCATGACACCCCCTTTTCACATTTTCAAGAATCCATATTCAATGAGCTTGAAAGATAAATGTATCGTGTGGTAAGTTGGCAACAGTTTATATTTGCCTAGGGTGGCCTAGCAGTTGCAGATCTGGATTGGTTGTCACCATTGTGCCTCATAATTTTTTTATTTTTTTTTTGCCAAATTTCAGTCCCATGACATATTGTCTTAGTTTTTCATTTTTGAGTTATGAAAGGTAGTTGGAACCTCATTAGTATACAATTTCAAACTTGATGACAGCTTTTATGAGTTTGTGTTATACTCTGGTAACAGTCACAGAGAAGTGACCCTGGTTTAAGGGCCAACTTAACTTGGAGATCATCCTCACCATTGTCAGACAGCCTCCAAATTCCAGTGCAAATGAAGTTTTTTTTTTTTTTTTTTTTTTCTCCATTGCGGACAACATGGGCATTCCTTACGGGGGGAACAATGCCCCCTTTCAGTCTGGCCGGCTCTGAAATTTCACAGGTGAAGGGAGGAGCGGAAGGTATCTAATCCCTGGCCTGAACAGCCAGAGCCTGAGAGAGCAGGGAACGGGACTGCCGTCTCTGACCACCCTGTCAGCTGGCCCGGCTAGTGACAGAAACGTGTCAAGAAGGAAAGGTTTGTGCCCCATCAGCATTGCCTTGTGAAGCATAAATCATCTATCATGCTGACTACTCGTGGTCGGACAGTACTGTGAACTCTCTAGAAGCCTGTCGATCATTGTCTGATGGTGGTGACGGATGTTAATGTAAAGTATTGCAATAAAATATATTATAGACCTAATGACGTGCTAAATGTTTATTATATTGTGTTTTTTACAGTATGTTTAAATGGTCCTGTGATGTTATAAATCTTTTTTTTTTAGATAAAGCATGCAGTCTCTCTCTATTTTTATTTATTTATTAATATTGTATATTTTGCAGCTTATTTAAATGGTCCTACAGCATTACAAATTAATGTTTGCAAGTAAACCATGTAGTCTCTCTCTCTCTCTGTTTATTTATTTAGTAATTTTTTCCAGCTCATTTAAATGGTAATGTGGTGTTACTAAATAATATTTGCAGGTAAACCATGTAGTCTTTCTTTCTATTATTTTCAGTGTTGTATTTTCTGCATCTTATTTAAATGGTCCTGCAGCATTACAAAAAAATACTAAATAAATAAAGAATTATTTATTTATTTATTTAGTATTTTTTGCAGCTCATTGAAGTGATCATGTGATGTTACAAATTAATTTTTGCAGTTAACCATGTCTCTATATTTATTTATTTCATTTTTTTATTTTTTTATTTAAATGATCATGTGGTGTTACAAATGGATTTTTGCAGTTAACCTCTATTAAATTAATACATATATATAAAGTATGTTTTGCTGATAATTTAAATAGTAATGTGGTGTTAACGTTTGCATAGTCTTTAAAAAAAATGCTATATTGTATTTTATGCAGCTAATTTAAATGCTCCTGCAGCGTTACAAATACACTGTTGCAGGTAAACCATGTAGTCTCTATTTTAAAACGAAGGGTAAAAATTTATAGAAATGAGTAGATCAAATCAAAATGAATAGATTAGCAGTGGTTAGTGGACAGACATACAGTTGATTTTTATTGAATATTAATTTTTCTAATGAGCTAAATTAGAGATGACTATATTAAAACAAACTGATTCAGAACGGAATCCATATAAGAGTTTGAAAGCCAAGATTGAACTGTACCACTGTGACCAGACGCACTGCAATGTGCCGTGGGCAGCACAGCAAGTCTGAGTTGTTTGCTAGTAACAAACATTAATTTGGGTGAGGGTGGGTGTGGGGGGCAAGAGATCAGTGTAACAGGCCTGTCTGCAGTAAAAGTGCTTTCTGGATCAACACAAGCAGAGACACTACATTCCTCTAGCTGTAATTTATATGACAGCTCTAAAACAAGCCTGCTGTCCTTGCTGGAGGCAAAGAATTCTTAATCCCAAATGTTCAGAAACAGCCGGAGTCCTATGTCTAAAGGAAAGTAAGTAAACAAATAAACAATCACAAATTTCCTGTTTATTCTCTTTGGGTATGTATGTGTGCTTTTCCCATTTTTCATGAATTCCTGGTTAAGACATTTTATCTGATACAACAAAGGGAAGCAGAGGCATCACAGGCTGTTTATTATACAGTTATTTTAAGACACTTATAAACTTTTATCCTGCCTCTTACAGTAGAACATTCTTAAAGGGATAGTTCACCCAAAAATGACAATTCTGTCATCATTTACTCACCCTCAATTTGTTCTAAACCTGTATGAGTTTATTTGTTCTGCTGAACACAAAGGAAGATATTTTGAAGAATGTTGGTAACCAAACATTGTGGGGAACCATTGACTTCCATAGTATGGGGCCATATTCAATGGGGCCCATCAACTGTTTGGTTACCAACAATCTTCAAAATATCTTCTTTTTTGTTCAGCAGAACAAAGAAACTCATACAGGTTTGGAACAAATTTAGGGTGAGTAAATGATGACAGAATTTTCATTTTTGAAAAGTGCATATGCGTGCTGTTTCTTGCCTTCGACCAAACTTGCATTAAATATGGAATTTTGTGGCTTTTAGTCCATGCTTTTTAGCATACTCCTAAACATATTCAAAATTGTTTTGTAGCAGATACAGCATGTGCATTTAAAACTGACAGTATTTTATGAAAAGTGAATAATAATAGTGATGACTCATCATGCACCCACAGGTGTTATTGTCATATACAATTCTCCCTAAATGTCCCTGCCCCTAGAACTACTTCTGATCAGGAATATAGCAAACTGCTAAATATTGTTCAAGTGTGATGTAAATTAAAATTATTGACTAATTTAATTGAGGAAAAAGCATGAATGTCTTTGTTGAAAGTGTGTGGTTTAAGTTAGCAAAATGACTTTAATTACTTAGCACCTTCATCGACAGTGCTGTCTTCCTGTCTTGAAAAGTGAAAGGAAAGATTTAATCAGAAATAATTTCACAGAGGAAGGAAGCTACATTCTGTCTAAGTAATTACTGTCAAATCTCTCCTTATTCTCCATCTTTTTCTAACCTCCTCTCTCTTTCTGTTTCTTTGACTTTCTCTCCAAAAGGCATTCAGCACCTGCCAATGTCTAAACAACATGCTTTTGACATAGTGCTTACTTGGGGGTTGTTTTGGATCTCAGTCAGGTTGTAATTACGACAGATGAAACACTGCACCAGTGGAGTGGATTCGAGTTATCATTTCTTTAATTAGTCCCAGGACAACAGAAAATCAAGTCCATATGATGGTGATATCAGCACAAACCAGATTCCTGAGCAATGTGCCATGCAGATGTGAGTCCAATACAATGGGAACAACCTATCCTTTGTGATGCCTCACTCTGGTTTTGATATGACAAAAGACACTGAAGCTTGTGACAGAATGTGAAGCAGACAGATTTTCCATTTTGCAAGACAATATCGCGAATGGTATTAAAAAAAATTCTTTTGTAAAGCTGTGATCCTTTTTTATGTTTTTTTTTTTTTTGCAGTTGGTAGGTTGATATACAGCAGATGTGCATAATACCAGTGCTCCAGTGTTTTCAGACAGTGACTTTGCGCCAATGTTTAAAGTGATTGTTTTCTAATGTTTCCAGACAGTCACTGTTGTTGGCTATCCTGTGGTTTCAGATGGCACCTGTGCGCCAGTTATTTCAGACAGTAAGCTACCATTATCCAAGTGTTTGTTTTCCAGTACAGTGACTGTTCTTTTCAGTGACTATTTTGCCAGTGTGAATAGGAATTCTAAAATTCTATCAGCCAGGCTCAAAATGAGTCCCGCATTGACATTTAATATCAGATTAGAATCATTTGGGATGTTTTCAGAAAAGTCTTGCCTCATGCACACATTACTCAATGTGTTAAATGGCTGACCTTATTCTCATGTTTCAATGTCCCCTTGTGCAGGATTTGAGTCGAGTTTGTTAACAAGGAATTTGAGGCAGGGCGCTCCACACTTCAGAAAAAATGGGAGATTCACAAATCAAACCATGTCCTTTGGGCTGGGAGGAACCCAGTGTTTTACTCTAGCCCAAAGGACTTTGCAGTTTTCGTTTTGTGAAGTGTTTTTGTGGTTATACTCAGAATGCTCATAGACTAGAAGTGATGTACATAATTTGAAATAATAATTTAGATGGAAAGACTGAATGAGGTTGAATTTACACAACAAAGAATGGCCTTGTTACTTTTAGAATTAGACAAGACTGAATTATTAACAAGTAAGGAATACCCTTCGATGCCAAACCCTAACTGCAGCTAATTGCTATAGCGATGTCATTTATTACTCAACTTAGCAGTGCATAAAGCTTCAAGGTGACCACAATGTTCATGCATGCGGAGGACATGCTATTTTGGCTTTTGAGCCCCACTAATAAGCGATTTGCTGAGCAGTCTAGCTGTATATTTTCTTTTGATCTACGTTTCATGCACCTCGCCCAATGCATAGGCCCAACCAGGCAGCAATATCCCAGCTAGCAATTATCTCTGTGATGCTGCGCCCCACCCCACATGGACCACATGGCCATGAACACGTTCACCATAACCACTATAGCGGTCTCCTCCTTCACCCTGGTTATACCATTAATAATCACTTTGATGTTGCACACATGATTTCTTTCTCTTTTTTTTCCTTCCTGAAAATGTCTTCATTGCTGAGTGGCCAGGCAATCTCGAAATTCTTGATGTGTAGACCACCTGTCCCACGTTTTGTGGGATATGTTTGCACAGCCGTCATGTTCTATAGAGTGGGAAAAATAATCAACCAATGCATTGGTTGCAAGATGCTCTGAATTTGATAAAATGCATTTATTGATGTATAGTCTGAAGGGCTGTAGTAGCTAGGCTATCCGGGGCCCTGGTGTGGGTTGTTTCTGTGGGCACCCCTCGGTTGAAATCACGTTTTCGTGAAACCGGTTTCCCCTTCAGTCACTGCATGTCACTTTATGTCACTGCAAATAGGCTTTCCAACTTATGTAAATCAATATTGGAGGCAATACAAGGACGCTAAAGACCTTAGTCTCTAGCGTCAGTCACTAGTGCACTTCTTAAGGCCAGATCTTACTAGCTGGCCTCCGTTACACTAGTTTAGTTTGGATTTCAGTGTCATGCAACAGCATCCTGAAAAAAAGGGTCAAGATGATGGCCAAGTGAACAGACATTTCAGGAAAACTTGTCCATTAGCATTTAGCTGAACTGTAGCTATGTTGCCATCTCAACCTAGTTTGTGTTTCACACTACTGTACATGCATACTTATTTAGTGACTTATAGGTTTTATTTTGCTGCAGTTAAAACATATAACTATCATAAATGTATACTGCACTGAGGAACAGCCCTAAGGGATTTTAAAGCATCTGCACAGTGTAAGCTTTTACACTGGAAACTGACAAGCATAGACATGCTAGTGGTTCAAGTTTTTTGCAAGATGAGGGTCTGCCTCCTCACCTTTTAAACTGCCATACTTGTTGCTAAAGCCTTCAGTGATGAAAATGTCTGAAAGTTATGTTTCAAAGGGATACTCCCCCTGTATTTGAAGCTGCTGGAACGTTGTGATTACTTCAATAGAGACATTTTCTTCCACGAGGGGTGTGTTTGAATGAGGGATGTGAATATTATCTTTCCCTTTTTTGCCTTTTTTTACTCTCCAAACACTCATTACCTTGTTAAGGGTCATGACTGTCTGCATGCACATGGCTCCATTCTTCAATATAAAATCATGCATTTTTTTTTCTTTTCTTTTTTTCATTTAAAGCTGAGCATATCTTCTCTGAAACACTCAAATCTTAAGTAGGCTACATAATTACCTGTCAGCATACAATATGCTTTCACATCATTTTGTTGAGAAAATGTCCGTCAATATGTAGCCTAATGGTCAAACTGCATATTGGTTGTACCAGTATAGTTCCTCTGTGATTATTCATAAAAAAAATGTTTTTAGAACTCGATCTGACATCCCCATGAACACCAATTACTGATTACAACATCCAGCATAAACATGTGGCTACCTACAGAAGTGTTCATTTATAGTCTGCCTTATAAAAAGGTTTTGGGTTGAAGCTTTAGTCACATCAGATATTGTTTATTATGTTATATGTTTAGTTGTTATTTGATGGTGGTGAGTAGCCTAAGACAAATTTCTCAGAGTTCAGACACTAAACTATTATTATTCATGTTTTCTGTCAGATATAAGGTTTCAATGTAATTGTGTGCTTAATTTTATACAGTACATTTAAATTTTTTGGTATATAGACAAAAAATTAATACAAAGAAATTTTTATGTTTTTATATCGGAAATATAATATTGCATAAATATATATTATATAACGCATGTAATATACTGATTATGTACTAGTTTTTCTTAAGAGATGCTGGCTCAATGCAATAGGGTGTTGTAGGTCGCCAGGGAGTTGCCATATGACTATATAGGCCATTTATATGTGGTTGCTAGGGTGTTCTGGATGGTTGCTAGGTAGGTACTATATACTGGTTTTGTTGACAACAAAAAAAAGCCTTTATGATATTCGTTTGCACCAAAGTTATATTGAAAAGAGTGGCAATATTTTCTTCAAAACAAAAAACAACAACGATAAATGAATTTATTATTATTATTATTATTATTATTATTAACTTATGGGGTTTGTTGCAATTATCCACTTGTCTCTTGATATGGCTTGGATTACTTCATCACTAATTATAGACTAATTATATACTAATATAATTAGGTTTTGAAATAGACGCAAACCAAAGCCTGCTTATTTTGCACTGCACCTGCAGGAACTATAATCTCAGTGGTTAAATGTCTGACTGTGTTTGGCAGTGTCGGCTGGGGCTGGAAGTGGTCTGCAATTGGTGGGGCATGACTGGGATAGGGCAGAGATCAGGCTGCTTGGAGAGGAAGGCAGTGCAGGTCTGAACAGAGCCGAGACAGACTATGCAGTTAGACTAAGAGCGCGAGACTTGGATTGCCATGGGTCACAGCGTTTAGGTCATTTACGTCAAAGTCCCTTTATGGCAAGTCGACTTTTTTAAACTGACAGGAGGGTCTTCCAATCCTGCAGCCAGCATATTGAATGTTATGATTTTTTGCATAATTTTAACTATGCGTGGTCCTCTTCCTCCTACTATAAAATCTCTGCTGCAGTTCAATAATAAACCATGTTTGTTTTAATTCTATCTTTGCAATAGATTTTTCTTTGCACAAGCATTTGTAATTAAGGAACTCTTAGCGTGCAATCGTGGAAAATGTTCTAGAGAGGGATAGTAATTTAAGAGACTGTGATTACAGCCACCCAGTGATCAGCATGTGAGATTTGTTTTTATTTTAGTGACTCTGAGAGGAAAGATGTCATTACTTTGTTGTCTTCACTTCCGTCATCCTGAATGCACAACATTTTATATATATGAATATACAGCGGGGGAAATAAGTATTAAACACGTCATCATTTTTCTCAGTAAATATATTTCCAAAGGTGCTATTGACATGAAATTTTCACCAGGGGCCCGTTCTTCGTATGTCGCTAACTCAGTTAGCTGGATTTGATTGTTGGCGATTTGGCATGATCTTGCATTAGTGTTGGATTTGGGTTCTTCGAAGCTCATCCTGGACTTGCTGTCATAGCAACAGGTGCGCAATCTTAAACCTGCTCGGGAGCAGGCTTATTTCATGTAAACAGGATTAGATCGCGGCTTCTTAAACGCAGCTGATACGGGAAGTCCAGCTCAGCGCGATAGTGCACTTTCTGAGATGTATATTTTTTCTCGTGACTCGTGAGATTGTCGTTTACATTATTAAATTGTTGGAAACGCACATTTATTTTTGACTTGTTGGAGTCGGGCTTTAACTACAGCACAAACTGTTTGCATTGCCCTAAGATTATTTGCGAGTGGCTCTTTCCTTTACACTATTGGAGATGCAGAGAACTTGATGGAAAGTGCTGTCTGTTGTGTCATTCGGAGTTTACCTGGCGCTTTTAGGTTTTTTGTGGCATTTCCAAGCCACTTAAGACCCAATGTTGTAAAGCAGTTTTTTTAAAGCAGGTTTTTTTTTTTTTTTTTGGCTATCATAATTTTTTATGAAGATCATGTAATCATGACCATGCCGATTACAGTATGTGTCACTCAGGCTTCACTAACGTGATTGGTACCATAGACTAGACCATAGACTGCCATCAAGGCCTCAATGAAGGGGATTATGTGAACAGAAAGGGGGTTCACAATGTAAATGTGCAGCCCAGTTACTATTGGGATTCTTAATATTCCAGATTAATAATATTATATCAAATAAAAAAAGGCAGTTGACTAAAATCTTCCATATCACAGATGTGAAAGCAAAATGGCCAGGATCTGTGGATGACTTAAGAATTTTCAGAGATTCACATTTATGCACATTATTTGAAAGTGGTAAGAAAAGTTCCACAATTAAATATCAAGCTCACTGTATTACATACTCTTATGCTGATCCTAACAGAACTGCATTTTTTCATAGGTGATTATGACATGTTCCTGCAGACAGGTGTTTTATGACCCCATTCCCTGACCCAAACCAGTTACAATGCAGCTCTAGCCAGACAAGGGCACACAATGAAATTAACTTTGGCTAACTAAAGGGAAGATTTCAGTGTCTGAAAAGTCTGAGGGTTGCACACCTGACAGGGCCATTGTGACATTGTTGCATGTGCCATATTACACAACATTGCCAAAAAAAAAAAAAAAAAAAATACTTTTCATTAAATGTTTAATAAAAGACAAATATGCTTAGTTCCTTGAGTTTTATTTCAATTGTCCTTTGTAAAGAAAAGCCAGTGGTCAAGTGCCTGCAACAAGAGATATTAGACACATGCCTCATGCAACAAATAAAAAGGAAAAGTTGACCTGTAGGCCTGTGTCTCCTCTGTCTGTGCAGACTCTTCTGTAGGCCTTTCTGTAGATGTGGAATCCTGCAACTTATATTGCAGCCATAAAGCATACATGTATAAATTAAGTAAAGTTATTTATGCACTTGCAGGTAGGCTAGTTCCTCCATATGACAGTTATCTGAGAGGGTTTATTCACTGTCCAGTGCAATGGAAACAAATGGACATTATAAAGTCTTATACTTTCTTTCCTTTGGAAAGTTAGAAAATGTCCACTTACTGCATATATTTCAGCCACCACTTTCTTGGGCACAGATACAAGTGTTGGTGTATTATATGTAAAAGTTCACAAAAGAGGAAAACACAATGTCATTACAATGAACTACACTCGGGAAAAATGTGATCAATAACTCATGGCAAAATATTTTTACATTAACATAAGTTTATCAGTTTTCACTTTCACAAGTCAAAGCAATTCATCATTACTCAAGATTTAACAGTTGAAATGACTATACGGCCTTAATTTAATGCAGCAAAAATTATTTTACAGTGTAGGCTACTAAGATCTTTTCTTTTTTTCTCAGCCTTTTTCTTGGTTGCTTTTAGAAACAGACAACCATTTATTTAACAGTGCCTTTTATAAAAGAGACTATAATATAACTAAAAATTACCATTATGTAGAATATTTTTGTACTTCACTTTTATTTGTTCCCATGTTCTAGTGTGGTGACTGACATTACAATGCACAAAGTAATTATGCAATTATTAAAATACAAAAATATAGGCTAATAAGTGATAAAAACATCTAACATGGCCACTTCTAACAGATTTAAATTGTCTGCTACTTTTTGCCGGCCCTCTCTCCTGGCTTTTGCAGACTTTGAGGTGTTCCCTGGCGTTTTGATTAAACATTAAAATTCTGAATAAAGTTCGACTATTAGTTCTTGCTCTGCTGAGGAGAAAAACTGAGCGCGCTCTTTGCCCACGCTGAGCAGCCAATAGCAGTCCCAAATGATGGCCTACAAAAAGGTCTCATTGCCAAGGTGTCACACAAGACACATCTCATGATGGGTAAAAGCAAAGAGCTGTCTCAAGACCCTCGCAACCTAATTGTTGCAAAACATAATGATGGCATTGGTTATAGGCGCCATTCTAAGCTTCTGAATGGTCCAGTGAGCACTTTTGGGGCCATAATACGGAAGTGGAAAGACAATAATTTCACCATAAATTTGCCTCGACCAGTGCTCCTCGCAAGATTTCTGATAGAGGAGTGAAAAGAATAATCAGAAGAGTTGTCCAAGAGCCAAGGATCACTTGTGGAGAGCTTCAAAAAGACCTGCAGATAGCAGGTACTGTTGTCTCAAAGAAAACAGTAAGTAATGCACTCCACCACCATGGCCTGTATGCACGCTCACCACGCAAGACTCCATTACTGAAAAAAGAGCATGTTGAAGCTCATTTAAAGTTTGCTGCACAACATTTGGAAAAGCCAGTGAAATACTGGGAGAATATAGTGTGGTCACATGAGAGCAAAATTGAACTGTTTGGATGCCATAATACACACCATATATGGAGGAGAAATGGCAGTGCACATTACCCTAAAAACACCATACAACTTGGTGTTGGCTCTTGGACAACTCTTCTGATTATTCTTTTCACTCCTCTATCAGAAATCTTGCGAAATTCACCAAATTTATGGTGAAATTATTGTCTTTCCACTTCCGTATTATGGCCCCAAAAGTGCTCACTGGACCATTCAGAAGCTTAGAATGGCGCCTACAACCAATGCCATCATTATGTTTTGCAACAATTAGGTTGCGAAGGTCTTGAGACAGCTCTTCGCTTTTACCCATCATGAGATGTGTCTTGTGTGACACCTTGGCAATGAGACCTTTTTGTAGGCCATCATTTGGGACTGAACCAGCTGTTATTAATTTCCACTGACAGGGTGCTGGATTGCTTTTTAATTACTGTAAGTTTTCAGCAGTTGTCTTGGCTTTCCATGCCTTTTTGCGCCTCCCTTTCTTCATGTGTTCAATACTTTTTCCGTGTGTCATTTCACATTATTACACATAACTTAATTTCTGAACTTATTTTTGTTTGTTTCTTTGTATGTATGGCTTACTTGGGTTGTTACCAACATCTGGTGAAAATTTCATGTCAATAGCACCTTTGGAAATATATTTACTGAGAAAAATGATGATGTGTTCAATACTTATTTCCCCCGCTGTATCTAAAATGTTTTGAAAAGAAAAAAGTAACCCATTTTCAAAAGTTTGCGTTTTCAGGCACCCAAAACACTGTTGTTGTGTAAGGGAACGGCCAAAATGCATAAAAAGTTTTACGTTTTTAGTTGAAAACGGTGTTGTGTAAACAGCCCCTTAAGCTGTTGAGGGTATAGGCAAGAGTTTCTCTCAGATGTTTCTTCTAAAGTATCTTAAGTTAAAGGGGTGGTATAATACCATTTTCACAAGATGTAAAATAAGTCCTTGATGTCCCCAGAGTGTGTATGTGAAGTTTTAGCTCAAAATACCCCACAGATTTTTTATAGCATGTTAAAGTTGTCAATGTTTGAGGGTGAGCAAAAACGCACAGTTTTTGTGTCTGTTCCTTTAAATGCAAATGAGCTGGTGCTCCGGCACAGGGGGCGGAGCTTCAACAGCTTGTGTCCTTTTACCTCACGCAGACATGCACTGGAAATTGCAAAAACTTTTTGCCTTTTTATGTTCAAACTGAAGTCAGAAAGATGGAGAGACTCAAGAAGAAGTGACAACATGTAGACAACTTTTCTGAAT
The DNA here is from genome assembly GCF_963993115.1 of Abramis brama. Lineage (NCBI taxonomy): Eukaryota > Metazoa > Chordata > Actinopteri > Cypriniformes > Leuciscidae > Abramis > Abramis brama. Next base: position 21,871,037 of record NC_139986.1, on the reverse strand, counting down.
GGTTAGTTGGTGAATTTATGTAGCTTATGTGTAGTTATCTTCTAGTCATTGATTAGCATATTCTGTCTTGATAATCTATAAATCGTGTTCCAGGGGTGGGGTTTATTGATGTCACTAATCCAGGAGAAAGCTTGTGTAGTCCCTACCAGCTGTTTGTTGTAGTCCTTAAAAAGCAATTTCTTTAAAATAAAATATCTCCCCTTGCTTTGAACTTTGAGCTTTGTAACTTTGCAGATGTTGTTTATGCTCAAACAGCAACATTACACACTAACTAAAGTTAAAAAAGTGAAATCATATTCAACCACCCCTTTAAACAATATTAAACCAAGTGAATAAACAAAATGAGAAGATTGTTGATGACACACAAAAGCGCAGGGCTATAAGATAAATTCAGGGGGAATAACTCAGATAATTTGGACTTGGACGAATCTGATGAGAAATAGTTAAGTTCATAGTGAGATCTTTGACTTTTGATTACAGACTTTGTTGTCTTGGTCAATCTAAGCACAGTTTGAGATATTGTTGTGGTCTCTTCTGAAACTAGAAACATTTCTTCAAAAAAGATACATAACTTTTTTTTCCTCAGAAAAAAAAAATCTGAGAAGCAGGAGATTTGCTTGATGCTGAAACAACTGAGACATTAAAGAGATCGCTTTTGTGATATTTCTTATAGGGTTTTCTTGGAATCACTAACATCAACAGTTCGGAGCCATGTGCATCACTCCAAGGCTGGGCAAATATCTCCTGGTGTGTCGGAGTGCTTTGTTGAATCAGTCTGGAGCTCCTGATGTGTTTGATCAGATGTTTCCTGTATCAGTGAGCTGTTGTTTTACCCTCCAGATGCTGCCAAAATGTTCAGTCAGGCTGAGTTTATCAAGCATGGAAATATAATTAGCTGTTGGAGTGGTCAGATACATTCAGAGTTGTTGTGTTATGCATAGGGAGAAGGGTGATAGACCACACCTATGTGTTTTTAACAGTGTTAAAACATGAAGTTTAACAGCAATGCTGCAGATATAGAGAAGATGTTCACTGAAGTTGATTTAAAGGAACACGCCACCGTTTTTTGAAATAGGGGTTATTCACCGTCTCCCCTACATTTAGATAGGTGGGCAAACACATTTTTGTCTCAGTGCATGCATTGTCTTAGTCTGGCAGCGCCGCCGCTAACTTAGCTTAGCATAATGAATGGAATCCTTTGTTGCCGGATAGCATGTCGTGAGTAAAAGTGAAAAAAACAAAACAAAACAAAAAACCCTCTCTGCACCCAAGTAGCAGTGCTTCGCCTGTGCTTCCCCCCAATATAGTCCCAAGTCAGTATCTGCCTAGGAAATCACCTAGTCTTAACCGGCATAGCTATTTGTACTCATTGTGAATACACAGGCCTATGGAAGCTTGTTTCCGCCACTGAATAATAAATAAATAATAATAATTGCGACTTTTTATCTCACAATTCTGACTTTTTTTCTCACAATTGCGAGATATGAAGTCAGAATTCTGAGAAATAAAGTCGCAATTCTGAGAAATAAAGTCGCAATTGTGAGATATAAAGTCGCAATTGCGAGATATAAAGTCGCAATTCTGAGAAATAAAGTCGCAATTCTGAGAAATAAAGTCGCAATTCTGAGAAATAAAGTCGCAATTGTGAGATATAAAGTCGCAATTGCGAGATATAAAGTCGCAATTGCGAGATATAAAGTCGCAATTGCAAGATATAAAGTCGCAATTCTGAGAAATAAAGTCGCAATTGCAAGATATAAAGTCGCAATTGCGAGATATAAAGTCGCAATTCTGACAAATAAAGTCGCAATTCTGAGAAATAAAGTCGCAATTGCGAGATATAAAGTCGCAATTCTGAGAAATAAAGTCGCAATTGTGAGATATAAAGTCACAATTCTGAGAAATACAGTCGCAATTCTGAGAAATAAAGTCACAATTGCGATATATAAAGTCGCAATTGCAAGATATAAAGTCGCAATTCTGAGAAATAAAGTCGCATTTGAGAGATATAAAGTCAGAATTGCATGATATAAAGTCGCAATTGCGCGTTATAAAGTCTTTTTTTTTTCTTAGAATTGGACTGTATATCTCACAATTCTGACTTTATATCTCACAATTCTGAGAAAAGATGTCAGAATTGCGAGATATAAACTCACAATTATGTGTTATAAAGTCAGAATTGCGTGATATAAAGTTGCAATTGCGAGAAAAAAAGTCAGAATTCTGACTTTATAACACGCAATTGCGAATTTATTTCACACAATTCTGACTTTATATCTCGCAATTCTGACTTTATAACACGCAATTGCGACTTTATCTCACGCAATTCTGACTTTATATCTCGCAATTCTGAGAAATAGATGTAAACTCGCAATTGTGAGATAAAAAGTCGCAATTATCTTTTAAAATGTTTTATTTTGTAGCGGAAACAAGCTTCCATACAGGCCACAAGAAGTAATTAGTGTTTTTTGTTTTTTTTTCACTTTTACTCACGACATGCTATCTGGCAACAAAGGATTCCATTCATTATGCTAAGCTAAGCTAGCGGTGGCGCTGTCAGACTAAGACAATGCATGCACTGAGACAAAAATACGTTTGCCCACCTATCTAAATGTAGGGGAGACGGTGAATAACCCCTATTTCAAAAAACGGTGGCGTGTTCCTTTAATACCACTGTATAAATAAATGGGAATTAAAATGACTTAAGGGCTTAAGGGCTTTGATTCATTTATGATTGTCTTCTGGCTATGAGCTTTATGAGTCAGTCTCTCACATCATTTGACTTCTTAATCGATGAGCTGTAATTATATTAAGCAAACTTTTAACCGACTTCATGCAGGGTTCTCTTCAGATGATTAGGTTATTGCATTTGACAGCATCAGAGAGCATGAAATAATTGGCACAACCTCGGCAACTAAACATCATGCCCAGTGGCAGAGCTTGACTATGGTATGTGGCTGCTGAGAAAGGACTGGGTTAGATGCAATCTCCAGAAACTGGATATCAAAAAGAACATTAAAGATAGTATGGAATTATGTCTGTTCATCTGTCTGTCTGTCTGTCTGTCTGTCTGTCTGTCTGTCTGTCTGTCTGTCAGTTTTTCCAGTTTTCGACCAGTCTGTCTGTCTGTCTGTTGGTCATATCAGTGTTTGACTAGTCTGTCTGTCTGTCTGTCTGTCTGTCTTCTGTTCCAGTTTTCAACCAGTCTGTATGTATGTATATCTATCTATCTATCTATCTATCCATCTATCTATCTATCTATCTATCTATCTATCTATCTATCTATCTATCTATCTATCTATCTATCTATCTATCTATCTATCTATCTATCTATCTATCTATCTATCTATCTATCTATCTATCTATCTATCTATCTATCTATCTATCTATCTATCTATCTATCTATCTATCTATCTTAAAGAGGGAGAGGTTCTGTATGTCTTGGCACATATGAAGAAATAAGACTCCCATGCTGTTATTGTCATCCTTGATCTTTATTTTTTGTGATTATAAAATGATGTTGACAAATTTTCAGGCCTGGGTAATCCTGTGTTGTAGAACTTGACTATACTTTAAAATATACTTATAAGCATGCTGACAGATGATTATGAGTGTTGGTTATAAAAAAACAACTTCAATTAATATTGGGATTTTAGGTTAGATTAGGCTACTTGTGAAGACTGCCCAAGAAATGTAAATGCATTTCCACTACCCTGAGCCAGATGGGTATAGACAATGTGTGGTCCCCCTAAATGTTTACTGAGGAAGTTCTTTAAATAAGCGCTTGGAGACAGGCACACTTGTATATGTTTGGATAAATAAAACATAAAGTTTCCAGAGGCACTAAAGAGGTGTCTTCCTTTGTATGTTTGAATAATACACTTGTTAAACTTTATGGGACATATTTCTAAAGTGTATGAGTAAGCAGTGGAGAGAGTGACAGCAGAGAAAAGATGAGGTTGATGGGCTTTACTGAAGTCAGTAATGGAAGAGTAAGTGATCTGATCTTTCATACGATGTCTCTTTTGCCTAATTCTAGAAAGTGATGCCAAGGCCCTGACGCCCTGACGCTGGCAGATCATATCGATGTCAAGACCATATTTCATGTTCCAAAAGGCCTGACGAATGGATCTTTCATGGGCTTGTCCATTTCGGCTACTTTCGGGGGTTGTGAATGCCCTCCTGCAGTGCCAGACCACCCATCTACTTTCCCTGGGACCTCATGTCCTGGACACTGGGTGCGTCCTGCTCACCTCACCCTTCCTGCGGTCCATCTGGGATCATTTGGTTTGACCCCCAATGACTGACTCACTGACCTTTTTACATTTTTTTTTTTTCACTCACCATACGTCCTTGGTGCTCCTCAACAACCCAGGAGTGTTGCACAGCTATGTAAAGCCTGGTGCGGTTTGTCTTTGCTGAAACCAAACTGCTTTTTAAATATAGTAGGTTTATGTATCATAGCATATGTTCTTCATATGGTTTTAGAAGACTGCTGTTGCATAACTTGTTTTATTTTAAACACCATTGAGTCTGGAGTACATCTGAAGTAATGGGCGTCACGCTTCCTTAGGTGTAGAATGCTTGCCCAGACAAAATTCCATTTGTGAGGAAGAGTGAATGAACTACTGTGAGATTTGACATCTACAACCCAGCTTTGAATAACTGTGAGGGCCCTGGGGTGAGTTTCCAACCACTGCTAAACATGAGCAGAGAGCCATTCCCGCCTGTAATGTAGTATGTTTGTGATCAAGGGTGTAAGAACGACTTGAAAAGTGTGGTATATTAATGTAAATTTGCTACCAAGTTTGTGATCCACTTTGTTAGGTGTTAGGTGACTGAAACTTGACCTTCATCAACAATAAACTAAAGCTTTTGATCATGTGGAGGTGATTCATAGGTTTAGTTTGCTCTTATATCAGGACATGAGTCTTACATTATATTTGTATCTGTAAATAAGAGGCTTTAAACACTATAAAAAGGAATATAAATCAGCCATAGTCAATAATCAATGTATATGATTTCTTAAACTTTCATGGGCTTTTTAAATACTTAATGACACCACAACAAAGTTCTGCACATTTATGATTCTCTAACCAAAGCTATTTTGAGCTTGTGTAGGCTAATTATGCATGTTTACCCAAATAAAGTTAGCAGCAGTCCCCCCCCTTTGGCTTCCACTATGCACAATGTGGACATTACAGATGTAGATGCTCTTAAAATGGAAGCGATATTTAACCAGTATTCATTCTAGTACCAACCATGGTAGACCACAGTTAAAATAACCGGCTCACAATTCCAGAATGACAGTCCTACCACTGTCTAGATTTTTTTTTACCTCAGAGAGTAGTCTCAAACGTACAGTTTGAGCATTTTCGATTGTTTCTCATGTTTAAGTTCACTCCCCAGGTTGAGGGAATGTGTTCTGTGGGAGTTCTTTGTTGAACACAGAGCACAGGTTGTATGTTGAGTGACTGAACTCTCGGTCTGCTCTAGTCCTGAGCTGAGACAGAAAGAGCCCTTTATACTCCCTCAGGCTCTGTGTGTTTAGACTCTGATGGACAGAAGCTAGTGGCTGGATAGTGTGTGCCTGTGAAAAGTCTCCCCTTACGATTTCACTTAAGGACAAATAATAATGCTGAAGGGACTAGTCATATCTAAAAAAAAATCTTAATGTTCTTTACATTAAAGGGATAGTTCACCCTAAAATGAAAATTGAGTCATAATTTACTCACCCTGGTGTTGTTCTAATGCCGTATGCCCTTCTTTTATGGAACACAGAAAGAGAATTTTTTTTAAATGTCCCGCTCGCGCTCGTCCATATTATATAGAATAGCGTCAGGCATCAAGCTTAGACGTAAAAGTTTCACAGAATGATCCCATGTGGCATGTGACATAATATTCCAAGTGTCCTAGGGGTATATGATAGGGTTTAGTGAAAAAAACTGAAATTAAATGTAATATTTAACGAAATTCTTGACCTTGGCTGTTGGGCTTCTCTGCAGGACATGAAATATAACTCATCTTTTCTATCGCATCACATCTGTCAGCTGTCATTCAGACTGTCATCAGACAAACAGAGTTCCAGTCCGGTGATATTGGACAAATTTCATGTATTTCATGTCGCGATTTTGTTAATTTCGATTTCTGTGATACTTTTGAAAGCTGGTCACTATTTTTTTTTTTTTTTTTACATTCTCCTTTTGTGGTCCATTAAAGAAAGAAAGGCTTACAACAATAGAACAACACCAAGGTGAGTCAATGATTACTTAATAAAGTTTACTTAAAGGCGAACTTTCCCTTTAAGAAAAAAAAAAATTATTTTAAGCATTGTTAACTTAAAGTTAACTGTTCTTAAAATATAAATTTTTTCTTAATGTGAAGAAAATTTTAGGAATCTAAAGAACCCTTTTCCCACTTTGTTCATTTTCATTCGTTTGTTTGTTTGTCTGTGGTCATACGATCATAAGATTTTGAACCATCTCCTGCTGAGTTCACCCATGGACAGTCCTGGAACTGAACTGAATTTACTATTGTGAAGAGATGTAGACTGAGCCAAGTCATGTATAGTTAGTATCATTGAAGATAAAAATACAAACACACTAAAAGGTTGCCTCAAAGCATGCATAACTAGGCTACATAATTTTATATGACAGGAATATGAGAATCTGTTCTGCACACATCTTAACACATGTTCTTGGCAATGAGGAGCACTTTTTATGTTTTATTTATTAATGTATGTGTGATTACATTAATCACAAAGATTATATCTTTGTGATTATCCACCGTGTTCACACCCACTGCACACAATATGATAAGTAGCCTATAAGAATGCCAAATTTGTTATATCAGAGCCATGTAACTGTCAGAATATGTTTTGACCTTTGATCTCTGGCAGAGTCCATCAGCACAGTGAAAGGTAAAATTACTGCAATTTTTTTTTTTAAATGCACTTCAATGTAATCGTGATCACAGGCGTTACTGCATGCAAATAATCTTAGGATCTGAAGATCTACTGTGCATGTTTCTGCAGACAGTTCACAGAGTTCCAACTTGCCCTGAGGTGATGACATAATGCTTTGTTGTATTTGTATGAAGATGAATTATCTCACTGATTTTGTATTAATCATTTTATTGATTTTGATTCTTAATGCAAAATGCCACAGTCATTTGTTCTTTTTTTCTTTTATTCATTATTTAATCAATTCACAAAAGAGATTTGGCATGCTAACAAAAAATTATTTCTGGCATGGATCACAAGCTGTCCGCGTGCCATTTGTTTGTAGAGCCAGTTGTTCATTTTATTCATACTACATTTTAGAAGCGGAGCTAAACTAAATGATCATTTACAGGTTCATAAATTATATAATGTTGAACAATTCCATTTCAAACTATCATGGTACTTAGCCTTTACATGGCTATTTGAATCAGAACTAGAGACATTTTCTGAAACGACTATTGGTCACATTTAACACAGGAATTTCCTGCAAACCAAACAAATGCCTTTTTTTAAACTAAATGAATCATAGCCTACTAAAAGAAGTATACCATCATTTTATTCATACTTTGATTTGTTTGTGTTTGACTCTGATTTTCAGTCATTATGTGGTTAACTAATTTCTTCACCTTTACGTTGCAGAGTGTGGAGGAATGAAACTGGGAAAAGTAATGGGCTGTCAGTCAAACTTAGCCCCTCCCACACAACCTCCACATGCACTCTTGAAGAATAAAGGTCTGCAAAACATAAGGTGTTTTCATTTGATTACTTTCTTGTCTTTTATACTTTTTCCTGCTTATTGACATTCAAAGCCACACTGTAAAAAGTGATCAGTTGACTTAAAATTGAGTTAATAAACTTCATGCGTAACTGAAAAAAAGTAAGTTATGTGGAATTGTCAAGTTCACGTAACTTAACTTTTTCAGTTCACTAGAAGTTTATTTACTTAAAAATTTAACTAAGCTAAAACACAGCTCTCTGGAATACTTGATTCAATAACTTTATTTTAAGGTGACGTAGTTACATGTTACTACATGCACTTACTATAGTAATAACAGTAAATTATGCATTATTACAAGTAAATAACCCTAAACCAGACCCTAACCCCAACCGTAACTCTATAGTGTAGTTAATGAAATTTTACTCAGTACTTTTTTCTTTACTCAGGACTTTTTTGAGTTAGTACAATGCAACTACATCACCTTAAAATAAAGGGTAACACTGTCATTGTTACATATGTTACATGTAGTTACTATAGTAATAGTTATAAAGTATGCATAATTACATAAAACAATATAGGCTACCTAAATTATCTGGTATTAACATATACTTGTTTGATATAGGCTACATTAATTATCTGGTAAGCATGCTTGTTTATGTTATCAGAAAAGTTATAATAAATGGTTTCACCATTCTGTTGGTGATGCAAATATGCATAATCCGAAAACGTACAAGCATTGAAGAAATATGGAATTGCTTGCATGTTCTCTCTCTCTCTCTCTCTCTCTCTCTCATTCCCAGGCTACTCCAGGGATTTTTTTTTTTTTACCGGCTTTCGTGGGGGACGCGCAAGAGTGCGACCAGGGGAGGCTTTGGAAAACTGATGGGTGGATCCCTAGCCAACTTTCAAGCCCCGTGATTTGCTAATCGGGGTATTTTTCCCTTGTCATTTTCCTGTAATCCAGGGTCTGGGTCCAGCCCTCTTGACGGTGAGGCGATCGAGCGCTCAGCGTCTCATTTTGATTAAAGCCCATTTCCCTTCAGTCTGAAGGCTGGGCGCATGGAAAGGAGGATCTAAGGGGGCCCGGCGAAACAAAATACCCTTCACATATGGCTGTTTAGAGCAGATCGGGCACATTTTGGGATTGTAGAAGGGAGATCATTTTCAAATAAGCAGAGGTCGCCCCGGGTTTTGTACACATTTGTGGGCGCCCCAACCATGGAGAGGCCAAGGTGGTCCCCAATGTGGAAAACGAAAAGGTGGCTTTTGGATTCCACTGTTTTCAAATTCATCACAGTTTCCCTCGTTCTGGTTCTGCAGGCTCCAAATGTCAGAGCAGGTAAGGAAAGATAGACTTCCAAACTTTTGATGAAGTTATAGGGACTGTCAGATAGGAGATGCGCATTTGCGCCCGCGGATTTTAACGCGTTTAATTTAGACAGGTGATCGTAGATCTGCATCCCATATGTGTGTGTGTGTGTGTGTGTGTGTGTGTGGGTGGGTGTTCTACAAGATAGAATAGGCTACCAGTGCATATGAAATCAAAAGACATTGTAATCATGAAATGAAGAAGACTGTATTCTTTGGAATTCGTTAAAATAAAGCCATCAGTTCCCCAAATGATTTCACAAGCGTTTAATACAATTAATAATGCAATTGCATGGGCATATAACACATAAGGTTCATAATGCTTAGCTTATCTACAATATGTGCATTGCATGATTGGATCGTGATCACAATGTTAAACACAGAAAGGGTCTGAGTGTGTAATTTCAAATAGTTAGTAGTGAAAGTATGTAACTACCTACAAGTAGACTTTTGCGCATGACTTTGTTTGTTCTGCCCTTTCAATTTGCATATACCCAACGTTTTGCGATTTTATTTTATGTCGATATATTTTATGTTATATTACACTCAATGAGAGGGTGAAGAGGAGGAATGTGTCAAGAAAGTGTCACGGAGAGACAGTTTAGGATTTACTTTGGGGCAAAAAAAAAGCTCTTTGTTTGAACCTGTGGTCCGTTAGGTGTGTGTGGACACGGTTAGCATGGTGGAATTCCTCAGGGTTTTACATCCATGCCTTACATTTAAGAATATAAAAATGTAAAAGTATCTTCTTGAATGGTGTGATTGTGGTGATGAAGTTGTGTGCCAAATTAAGTGCATTCAAAGAGAGGCGAATTAATAGGAGATTATCTGTAATTGATATCAGGCTACTAATTTATGCTCATAAGACTTCATTGTGAGCAAGTGTTCTGGGCACACTGACATGATTTTTTTGTGTTATGAGCTATCTTACAATCTTTGACTATGATAAGAATTTGATTTATAGTAACTGAGACCTGGGAGGTCCAATTTACAATGGGCGTGACTGATAATAAGAACTGCAACAAGTAATTTTTCTCTTTTCGGTTACAGAAATATGGAAATGTAAATAATGCACTTGTAATTTATATATGGTGTAAATGTAACAAATAAAATCTTTCCCTTTTGAAAGTTTTTTTTATTTATTTTTATTTTTTAGTCTTGTCCGCTTTACACTGTTCATTAGAGATTGCTGCGAGGTAATGAACTAGCGTTGAGCCCACAGTGGGCTATAGCCAAAATCACCCTTTCCCCATTCACCCCTAGCTCCACCGAAGCCCAAGTGGTGGCTTTCGCAACATTGTGACTCCCATGTCTCTCTAGGTCCACATGATGAGTTTCCCAGTGGGAATGTTTCTCTACTAAGTGCCTTCCCGTTATTTGATGACTGTCCTCTCTGTCCATCCCTATTATTTTGGAGGCTTCAAAGGGCCCAGAGCCACCCAGGGGCCCCAGTCTGGCCTTATGATAGGTCTCACTCACCCTTACAGGAACAAAGTTCCTTGCAAAATTAAATTAGGCATTTATTTTGTTTGAAAATGACAATGGATTGTTGTTGTTCTCTTATTTGCCACATTTATTAAGGTTGCTTAAAAATAAACTTAATCTTTTTGCTTTCTTTTTTTTATCAAAACTGATAATAGATCTTATAATGTATTAATCCAATTGGACTTCTGAAGCAATGCATTATATCCTTTGCGGTTTGTGGCTTGTGAAGGCATTTCTACCTGGTGCCCTCTTGAGCTGGCAGTGTACTGACATGTTTTCTCAGCCCCTGGGGCTGAAGAACATCAGATGTGCATTCCTTCAAACAATGCACACATTTCAGAAATCTTTCCGTACTCTAATGGTAGATGGTGCTGACTAGGTATCAAGTCCATTTGAGCTATTCACGAGTCATGCTTTTGCGAGTTAACTCTATGCATGCTTGTTGTGGTTGTCCATTTTTGAAGTAAATGTAACGTTTTGATGTTACATAATTGCATGCGGTTCTCTCTGTTGCATCTTAAATGTACACTCTCAAAAATAAATGTTCCTAAAGGGGGTTTTCGCAACGATGCCATAGAAGAAACATTTGGGGTTTCCCAAAGAAACATTCTTCCACTATAAAGTGCAATGGAAAGGTTCCACGGAAGTTAAAGATTCTACATGAAACCACAGATGCCAATTAAGAACATTTTTTTAAAGAGATGTTCAGACAAAATAAACAATCCATCATCATTTGCTCACCCTCAGGTCGTTCCAAACTTGTATGACTTTCTTCATTTCACAAAGGAGATATTTATGTTGTAGACAAAACACATACTGTACCTGTTCCCCATCTGTTTCACACTAGAACGAATGTGTTTGGAATGACATTAGAGCGAGTAAATGATGACACATTTTTAGCTGAACTGTCCCTGGAATATTAGGTGAACTGAACAGTGTTCTTGAGAAGCAGATGGCTGAAAGGCTTTATTGTTCTTTGATGTTTCTCTACAGTCGTGAGGGAAAAGAATTTTAGCAAAAAATTTTGTCAATGAGGTTGCCTCACGGAGAGAGCCTGTGGCATAATGCTTTCTTGTTCAAGCGGCACGCATGTGTCAAAGAGGGGAGAGCGAGGGGAGAAGGGGGAGATAGAGGATGAAAAAGGGAGAGAGAGAGAGATTCTGACTGAATTCATTATAAGAGTCTCAAGGAGCAGCAGGTAAAAAGGTCTTCCGTTAATATCATCCCAAAAGACGAAATTCTAAAAACTTTTCTGAATGTATTACATTGCATTCCCTTGACCAAATGAGAGCTCATCCATTGGAACATATGTTATTTTAGCACTACATTTGTGTCTTCCTGTTACCATAAAAGTGAATTTCATAATTAAATGATTTATGCAAATGACAGAAGAAGCCCCTCCCACATTGTGGTGTCCCTTGGAATAGTAATGATGGCAGGTTTATGATCTTGATGTGCAACTCTCTCTCAGTTAGTACCTCCCTCCACATTCACACTCGATGTCTAATCAACCTTCTTTCCCACACACACAAGCCTGCCTAATGCAAAGACTGAATGAAAGTGAAACAGATCAGCGTGTGTGTTTGCACAGCAGCCTGGTTAAAATCGCACCAGGTCATCAGCTGCGTTCTCCGAAAGGCAGCACATTCTCAGTTGGTATTCTGAAGTATTTAGGAGTATTGACCTTTTTCTTTGGCACTTGAATGACAAAAGGTCAGAGTCGAGCGACAGCACCACATCTGGATTATATGAGGCCTGAGGTTATGGAGAACGTCTCAATAAGATCCCTCATTGTATTAGATGAATTTGAGCTTTTCCTTTTGTCTAGCTTGTATGTTCAGCATAAAGCTCGGTCTAAGTCTCTCAGATCGTGAGGGAGCATTCCACTCAACACAAAAAAAAACGGCAGAAGAATGGTGTGTCACCTTTTGCTTTTCAGACTTTTAAATGGGGTGGTAAATGTTTTCTCAGCACTGGGAATGCCTCAGCGTCTTTATTATAGCGGTTTAGACCTCCCAGTCCATCCTTTTGTGATGTAGCATGCCTTTATTGTTGGCGGTTTGAGCGTTCAGTTTTATGTGGTAGATGCCAAAGATTCACTCAAGTCCCAGAAGACACATATGGTACTGTTGGTAGATTCTAAAAAACACCCAGATGCCAAACATGTGCCCCTACATTCACAATTAATCATGAAGACATCCTTCTCAACGGTGCTTTAAGGTTTTGAGTTCTTCCTCTCAGTGAAGTTTCAGGGTGATCCAGGGTAAACAGTGTTTATCTTTCATCTCGCTTCGTAAACCATAATGAAACCGTTGGTTCAAGTTTACTTAACCCAGCTGTCGCTGAAGTGTCTCCCAAAGAGTCGAAGGTTGTATCGGGAATTTCACAAGGGTCAAATCTCATAGGAATGAAGACTAATGATTGAGTTTTGATCATATATATAGCCAAGTAAAACAGACCGAATTTCAGACATTGGCCTCTTTTTTGTGGTTGTGGGTCATAAAATAATGTTTAGAGATCATTTTGATGCAGTCACTAGGTTAGTTTAATTCATTTGACTGTGCAGCTTTCATTAAACTTACTGTCCACACTCACATATATAATCTGTTATATGACTAACCAATTATACAGTAAATATTATAGATACAAAAGAATTAAATACAGTAGCTGTTTTATATGATTTGATCCTGGATTTGCACTTGATATTATATAATAATTACAGTATACATATTTTAAAAATGGAATAAAATTGTGTAAATAAATAGATAATATGTAGATTATCCTAAATAAGTCTTCAAAAGCTGTTCTGTTGAAGTTTAAGTTAAAAACACATTTCTAATTTTTAGTTGCTAATTTTATATTGGAGGTTTCCTACAAAAGATTTGCATGCGTCAAAGGCCAAATTTTTTTATCCTAATATACATTGCACATCGCCGATCCAGAGGCTTCCTCAGCGCTTTTATACACAGTGATACAAACAGTAACGATGGTGTTGGTTTTTCTGTATTTTTCCATCTTTTTGACATGTCGACAACACAAACCAACCAATTCCAGGCCTCAGCTACAACTACAGTGTTTGAGGACGGGTCAAAGTAGACGTTGTTCGCTGTCAGCCAATGAAGACCATTACGTGGCATTATGCAAATGTGTTACATTGTTATGTACGTATATAACAGAAAGTGAGTCTGGAATTTCGAACGACTCGTTTCGGCAGTTCAGAATCTATTCTTTCTTTTAGGAGACAATAGCATTATTCGTCGTGGACTTTGATCTTTAAAACTTTGCAGACCTTTTACATTCACAAACAGCTATATTATACACTGCATGAAAGGTAATATTTTAAAAAGCATAATAAAAAAGTATTATTAAAAAACGCTTATCTGCTTAACTATGAATATTTCTAATGCATTCTCCTTCTTTATTCATTTATTTATTAATCTTTTTTGTGTATCTTCTCAACCCCATGCAGCAGAACCTGTGGATGTCCTTAAAGTATTAGATTTTCCAACTGTCCCAGAAGGAGTACAGAAAACTTCAGGATTTTGCACAAACAGAAGAGCATCACAGCCAGACACGGCCTACAAAATAGGCAAGAATGCCCAGATCAGTGCCCCAACCAAGCAGCTTTTCCCAGGTAAGCCGAACCCCATGAACATGTCTCCATATCCTGCCTACGTTTAGTTGCGTTTAAATGTGCCCTTTGTTGCGGTTGCCAAGGCTTTTGACATGAGATGCCATCTCTGATTGTGCAGGGCCATGTTTCACTCAGACGCTTGTATTGTTAAGCGGCAGGAGAACTTGGCTAAAATCTTTTGACCACAGCATGGCTCATCTGCTTAGTTGCATAAGAAATGAACAGAAACGTTTAAAGAGATAGTTCACCCAAAAATACAATGTCATTACACATGTCTTTCCTTCTTCCATGAAACAAAACAAAAAAGAAGATTTTTTGCAGAATGTCCAAGCTGCTGTTTTAACCAGGCAATCCCACCCAAAAAAGCCCCACGAAAGTACCCCATACAACTTGTATTCAGTACTACTTTCCAAATCCTCTGAATTTAAACGATAGGTTTGAGATGCATTATGTAATTGGAATGTGATCATAATTTTGCAGATGTTTCTTTATAATGTGAAAACAGATGCATGTTTATTACTTTCTTCAGCCGCAGTTAATGTCATATATCTGATGTTTATTATCAAGGCTCTTGCATTTCCCCTTTTAAGTAGATATAAAGGATTACATCTGTGTTTAAAATTTCAAATCTTCTTCCAATGCTTTTCTCATTTATGGCCTTTTTTGTTAAACAATGTAAATGCACTAAAATAACATTTTATTACATGGCTTTGGTTGAATTCCAATGTAGAATGCGGTCTGTTATTTCTTGATAACAGACTGCTGCGAAGTATAACACACCGTTGCCATGAAAAACAGAGCGTTGCTATGGACGCAGGATTTAGCGGAAGCAATACAATCGTTTTTAAATCAATAAACTCCTTTTTAAATCAATATTTTGTGTCAAATTATTGATTTATTTGTTGGGTAGCCATGTAATAAGCGGGATAATGTATAGCGAGGCGGTTGTTATAGCGAATACAACCCCTTCAGGCCCGATCAGCCTGTCGGGGTTGTATTCTCTATAACAACCGCCTCGCTATACATTATCCCTTACATAAAATAATTAAAGCATGAATAAAACTGCTTCATGAAAGCCAGAACATGCTTTAAATAGACAGATTTAATTCAAAACAGTTACATAATAAATCCCGTTTAAATTTGACAAATATATAGACATTTTAGTAAATGTCTTTTTTTATATTTAAAGTGTTAATTAAATGTCACAATACAATAAAATAAAAACACTGATTCCTTTGTTTTATTTTTAACTGGCACTCCTATTAGTCCTCCATAATGGTTGCAAATTCAACAAAGCAATTAGCTGGTTGGATGGACCTCAAAAACTCAATGAACTCTTCAGTGAACTTGTTTCCTGTTTGTGCTGTTTTCTAGATGGAGTGTTCCCTGAAGACTTTTCCATCCTAACCACCATCAAGCCCAAAGCTGGGATCCAGTCCTTCCTTTTGTCCATCTACGACGAGAAAGGCGTCCAACAACTTGGCGTCGAGGTGGGCCGCTCACCTGTCTTCCTGTACGAGGATCAGACAGGCAAGCCTGCCCCGGAGGATTACCCCCTGTTCCGCTCTCTCAACCTGGCTGATGGAAAGTAAGTCACAGACCACAAAGCCGAATGTACAGGGGCTTTTTTTAGACCCGTTTAGATCCATCCTCAAAGAGAAAGACCGAGACTGACTCCAGACAGGGTCAGACGGAGGTCAGTCATCAGCCTGTACCAGCATGAAGTCATTTGTTACCAGCCTAGACTTTTACACTGTAGTCCTGATCCATTACATATATATATGAAGACATTTCTGGAACCGTTTTAGAGTCTTTTCGGTTGACAAGCAGACAAATCAGAATTACAGGTGACTATTGAGGCGTTAGTTATGTGTGATTTCTTCTGCGAGGCAAGCCAGAGGAGATCTCGCTGTGACTCTGGATTGATGAAGTGAAGCGGACAGGGCCGCAGGTGATCTGACCTCCAGGGTTCTGTTATTTTAGAAAGATGGAAAGTCTGATCCATTGGGGCTGAAGCTTGATCTTAATTAACCTTCTTGGTTACATCATCAGGAAGCTCTTACCAACATGAACAGACATTTTTGAAAGCTTGTTCCTGCCTCAAAGTTAAACATATAAGTGTAATTGTGAGATAAAGTTTAAAATAAGACAAAAAGCACATTGTGAGGTATAATAGTTGCAGTTGCAAGAAACAAAGTCACAATTATGAGATAAAAGGTTACATTGTGAGATATAGTCACAGTTGCGAGAAATAGTCACAGTTATGAGATAAAATGTTGCATTGTGAGATATAAATTCATAGTTGTGACAAATAATCACATTTACTAGATAAAGCCACATTGTGAGATTCTGTATAAAGTCACATGTGCAAGAAATAGACATAATTTCAAGATTTAAAAAGTCACATTTTGAGATAAATTCAGTTTTTAGAAATAGTCACTATTATGAGATATAAAGGCCAATTCACACCGCACAGACAAACACCATCAAACAAGTTGGACGTAGGATTTAGTATTTTATGAAAAATAACTGTCATGTTCACACTGCCCCAACAGACACAAACAAACGCTGATTGAACATGTGAATTGGCCTTAAAGTTCTCAATAAACACAATTAAGAGAAAAATTCACATTGTGAGATATAAATTCATAGTTGTGACAAATAATCACAATTACGAGACACATTATGAGATACTGTATAGTCACACGTGCAAGAAACTGTCATAATTACTATAAAAAGTCTCGAGAAATTTCGAGAAATAGTCATAATTATGAGATAAAAAATCATATTGTGAGATAAGTCACATTTATGAGAACTAAAGTCACAATTACAAGATATGAAGTCACATTTACAAGAAATAAAGTCAAAATTTTTGTAATCTGAGGTGAAAACATGCATCCTTAGATGTTATTATTATTAATGTTTTGCAATGCTTATTTTTGCCTAGAAACCCTTTGAGTCTTATTTTAATACCCCCAAGTGCTAAAATGAATTGACAGAACAATGTAACTCAATGGATGTGCTTTGTCTTATTACATGTAAGAGGCTTTATTGTAGGTATCAGTTCAATGGGGTGTTTTGCTGCAAAAACAACAATATTTCTGTGCAGGATTAAAGCGCTTTTAGGGATTTTGGGTTAAATGTACTGTGATTGGGCTAATTCTGTCATTCCAATTCCCTTGTGCTGGAAGAATTATAGTTGCAAATGACTTTATAAAAATAATTTGTACAGCTAAACAGATTAGCTATTACCATTTCAATATAAATTTCATCTGCTTTTGTGGTTTATATTTCTTAGAAACATAAAAAATAATTGCTTTTTAGAACGTCATAATGATGGAAATTTTATCTTGATTAAAGAATCTGAAATGCATTTATGAGAAATGTGTAAAATGTGTTGCTCTACCATACAGTACTATAATCGGATAATGCAACAATGTGTTGCTTACATAATTTATGCATATGGTACATGGAAAGATTAATTACACCTCTGTACGTCCTTAGGGAAAATTAAGGTTATTTTTTATGTAAAAAATGTGTGACTTTAAATCATTGCATCTGGCAAGTCCAGGAATTAACTAAAGTTTTAGAATATTCCCAGGATGTTTTTAATACCTAAATGCATGAAGTACGAGACTGTGGTTTTACACCGTCACACATCTATCAATCATTCGATAAATCTCTAAGACTTAACCATGTAAATTGCCTCTTTTTATTCCGTTAACAGGTACTTTATCCAAAACATTGGTTTCTAACCACAGTAAAGCTAGTTCAAGTTCGCCAAGTACTTTAAAGACACGAGCCAGAATAAAGGTTTTTCTTTCTAATGAAGTGGATTATGGGAAATTGATCACCCTCGAGGGTGCTATTGATACGCCTTTGAAATCTCGCTGTGGCTTCTTACCGCAAGCCCGTCCAACAGTTTCCCTCCCCAGCTCAATGTTTTGACTCTACAGTTCAGTTTCTCTGCTGTACCTTCCTGACACACACTTTCTACAATGTTCACAGTGTCTGTCATGCTGGATAACTCACAGGAGGGGATTTGGTCTAGGGTTTAATGAGTTTAATCCAGTGTTAAACAAGGCCAAAGTTTGAAGGCTGGAATGTGGTCCACTCAGGAATGTTATATCTCAAGAATGGAGGCGAATTGTCTAAGGTTTTAAAGTAAGACACGTCTCACGTGTGGCGGCCTTTAACCCTTTGCTGGGTTTGTAATCGCCTACTCTTCTTGTTCCTCACAGGTGGCATCGTGTAGGCATCAGTGTTGAGAAGAAGACTGTGACCATCGTTGTCGACTGTAAGAAGAAGCTAACCAAGCCCTTGGGCAGGAGTGACCGTGCCATTATTGACACCAATGGTGTAACTGTTTTTGGCACCAGGATCCTGGATGAGGAAACTTTTGAGGTAAAGCTGTTTTCAGTGCAATAATGCACGAATATCACTCTGAAGGCCTGACTTTGTGAGATGCTTGATCAAGTAGGCTATAAATTGACACGTATTTGTCCAACATCTGTTCATTTGAGAACAGGAGAGTAAGCCAGAGTTGGAATTAATAGTCCAGCTCCGGGGGGTTTTGCATGCTCTGTTCAGCCCATTTAATGACAAATAAAACTAGCATGGGGTATAAATAAACTAGCCTGTAAATAAAAAAAAGGTTCTTCTGAAGTTTTGGATTGAGAGTAAAATCTGGCCTTTCTTTTTGTCCATCTTGTGGATTGCAAAGTCTTGTATCTGTCATGCATGTATACGTCACATTTAAAATATTTTACCTTCAAAAACCCACGGCAGCTTAATTTCATCACAATAAATTAAATAATACATGTTTTTCACAATATATGTGTTAAATCTGCATACAACAACAGCTCAGGTTTTAAACTCTATCACACCAACAAGTTAAGCAGGAATATATGTGCATTTTGCTATATTCATTCATGCTTAATGTGGTGGCTGCCTATTTGCTAAAGGTTCAAGATCGAAATGTTCAGTTATGAAATTTGCAAATAACTATTTGGCCTGTAACATTTTTCCTCAACGTGTTTCATTCTAGATGAATGGCAACGCTTTGCAATTTTGGGGTTTCTGAGGGTTAAACAACTGCCTACATAAGGACTATAAAAGGAGAGTTTCTTTGCAAATGTCACAAAAGTGAACTTTGTGGCATTTTATGTTGGCCTATGCTTTGTGTTTTCCACATGCTAACAGCTATTTGCATTAGCATCCCATTCATTGTTTTGTCTTTTATAGGTCCATGAGAAAGATCAGTGTTTACATCTCTATGGCAACCTGTCAGCATATATTTATGTAACTTTGTGGTAACATTGTTCTCTTTAGCCTAATGCGGTCTTAATTGCACCTTAAGCAACTAACCTTAGGTTGTTTTAAAGACTATGAAAGTAAATGTAGCCCTTATTTCTCCACATATTAAAGATGCAATGCTCAGATTTGACCAGTATTAGAGATCAGTTCCATAATGGCAAAGGTGAATATTTGTCCCTCTGGACACTGGCTTACTCAGGATAACACAGACAGACCTTGTGTCACTGTTTACCTTTAAGCGGTCGGGTTTTCCCCTCGCTTCCTGTTATGAAGGCTTCTTTCACCTTGTAATTAAAGCTACTCAAAGCCAGAGGAGCCTCTTCATGCAAGAATTGCTCACTGCCTCAGCTGAGGCCTTTATTCGACATGGCTAATGTTGTGAATTTTCTTAAGTAAAATTATAGTATCTGCACCATCGCACAATGCATTTTAAAGATTAACCTGATTATATTCGTTTGGTGGTTTAAGGTATTAAAAAGTGTTTTTTGCCAAATTACTTCACACTGTACAATTGTTTTGTGTGTGTGTGTGATTCAGACCATAGAGATTTCTGTAGGGGTGGCATATGTATGTATTAATTAGCAGACATGACAAGTTAGAGGTTTAAAGGAAAGTCAGTAGCCCTGCCATCACCTCGATTAGAGCAGAAAACGCTAATTAATGCTAGTTATTAAAATATTTTCACTGTCATGACTGCATGTGATACATTATGGCATATATAAATGTGCTCAGAAACTTTTTTCTGCACTTTCTTTTTATTCATGTATCTCACATATAAAGTTTGACTGGCAAACTTGTGTCTTTTAGGTATCCTGTTTCACAGTGTTATGTGTGCGTTTGTTCTCTTGCGTTCTTTTAAAAGTCACAATTGAGGCAGTGTGGAATGTGCAGGGTCAGAATGAGTTAAAGCTGTAAATAATGGCATACAATGGGCCGATTGACAGGTGATATTAAAATGCATTGCTTCTTGTTAAAAAGGAGGGCTAGCTGAGGCCTTGGATGTGTGTTTGCCTGTGTAACTGAGAACTTGCTTACTGGGGGATGGGAATTATTTCTTATTAGCCCATATTGTTGTTAAAATTGCTTTAATTGAAGTATTTTTAATTGGGAATTCTTGTTGTTAGTGTGTGGTGACATTATATATTTGCTTGACCCTTACCCTTGAGGTTTTGCACTGTTGTGAATCTTGTTTATGTTACCGTAATTCCTCATGCACTGTTATCAAAACCTATTTTATGAGAAGATGATGTTCCACAAATTGATGGCTGTGATCATTTGTATATGTCAAACTTTAATACTCAGTATTTGATATTTATATATGACTAGCAGGGGAAAAACAAGATATCATGATCAAAATTAAGAATTCATTCACAGAACGTATTAATTCATGTGCGAGGCTCCGTATATGTGCAACTTCTTTTTAATTATTATTATTTATTTTTTTGCAATATAACATTTAAACTTATTGGGCTTTTGGCCATAACATTTTTTTAGAGGGTTGTGATAAAGGTCATTTCGAAGTGGTCTCATACAGTTTACCTGACAGTTTAGAGAGTTTCATCCTAGATATATTCTTAATTTTTTACCTCTTGCAGCATATATAGAAAAGCTATGAGAGGTATGCCCAGTATTTAGATTTGGCGTGTCATCTGGGATTTGTATGGATGGAAACACAGAGTTCTCTGTGTGAGAGCATGAACACCATGACTGTTCCCACTGTATGGCTACTTCTGAAGTGTATTTTGGGAAATATGGGGGAAATACCTGGTCAGACCCGTAGGAACAACATCCCTACTAGCCCTGGATGAATCGACACTTTGTAGGGCCTGTAGAGAAGCCTTTGATTTTTGCAGATTCTGCATGAGTGTACAATGCAGGATAGTGGTCCAAAAACAGATATAAGTTAAAATATAGAGTTTATTTTTTTTACTGCACTTAGTTCCACAAGTCTAATATCTGTCTCATAATGAATAAGAACCTTTCTTTAAACTACCAGGGTTATTATTGTTTACTAAAGCTAAAACCATTAAAAAACACCTTTGTTACTTGAAATAAAGTAAATGTTAACTGATATAAAATAAAATGCTAAAAAAAATATTTATTTTATTTCAGCTAGTTGCCAAGGTATAATTTCTCCTTTTCAATTAGTTTCCAGTTAGCTGATCAACGTTTATATGGTAAAAAAAAAAAAAAAAAAAAAAAAAAAATCTTCAAATAAAGTGATCTTGTCTTTTCAGATGACTTGGATTAAAACGCTCAATTTCATATTACAATCTCTTTATAAATGTTTTGAAGCGTCAGATTTTTGGTTGAATAGACTTTCAATGGAGGGACAGAAATCTCTCAGGTTTGATAAAAAATATCTTCATTTGTGTTCCGAAGATTAATGAAAATTGGAACGGCATGAGAGTGAGTAATAGAAGAAAGAAAACTATCCCTTTAATAATAAATAAATATGACAAAAACACACAGCTAAATTAATGAATATTTAAAAGTAAGTAACCTGGTTGCCTTAAAATTAAAATTTGATTTTTTTTTTTAAAAAATGAGCTAATAAAACAGAGATTACTTTTATCAACAGAAACTGAAAATATTATGTTATCTGAACCAAATTATCTAAGTTGATTTGACAAAAGACAAAAAGTGATAAATCATGATTTTTTTTTTTTTTTTTTTTTTACAGTGTATGCCTAAATATGACAAAACACACAGCTAAATTAATAAAACTAACTAAAATGAAAGTGAAAATATAAAA
The DNA here is from genome assembly GCF_963993115.1 of Abramis brama. Taxonomy (NCBI): domain Eukaryota; kingdom Metazoa; phylum Chordata; class Actinopteri; order Cypriniformes; family Leuciscidae; genus Abramis; species Abramis brama. The sequence continues at coordinate 21,848,761 of NC_139986.1, read as the reverse complement.
ATGAAAATTATTAGTAAAGGATATTTCCTGAGTGAATTGTTGCATTGATCATTGACACTTTGAATGACAGTTCAGAAACCCATCCACACTTCCTGAATGCCCAGGTTGCTCTCTTAATTACTATTGTCTGTGAGGTAAGGAAATAGCGTTGACCGCAGCTAATAGCGTTGGGTGTGTTGCCAGGCCGCTGAGTTCACGGCTCAAGGCTTGGATACATCAAAGTTCACTGCTCCTTTTGTTTCCGATTTGGTGTTCGCCACCATTGGCTCCCTCTAGTTCTGTAATTAGAGCAGTTAAGCACAATTAAATGACTGAGGAAAATTGACCAAATTCTCTCATGTTGTAAAGCTGAGGCATTATGGTACTTAATGAAAGGTTTCCTACTGTGCTATGTTGCTATTTGAACAGTTTACTGTATTCTCATGCCGGGGGTCTGCATCTTAAATAGTTTTTCACACACTGGGCCTTACAGACAAACAAGCTTTTTAGTACAAAGCTGAGATGTTTACGAATGACTCATAGGTCATTAGTGAAAAGCTGTTGAGTGATGCTATTGGTTCACGTTATTTAAACATTTCTGCATAGATTTTCCCTTAACATTTTACCTAGGTTACATCGTTCTATGGATTGCACTTTATATTGTATCTGTGACAATAGAGAGAAAGCTGCTGTAAAATTTTTTACAGTTACCAAACAAACATCTTTTACGATATACATTGCAAGGCAGCATTAAAGTCGGCATGAAATGGAAGTTGCGATAGTCTTTTCTTCCCTATTGTGACCTATATCACAGTGAAATTGTTTCTCGAACAAGAAAAAATGTAGGGCTGGATTGTGTCGGTTGGGAATTGATTGGATGGTTGTGGTATAATAAATACTGCAATATTCCATAAAAAAAAAAAAGAATTGTCCATTTTGATTTCATGGTGACTTTAACATAAACCACTGGGTGGGCTTGATGTTTCTATAGTTTGCTTAAGTTTGTTTGAACTGATTCAGTGCTAGTCTATTCAGAATAAGCTCTGCAGTGCTAGTCTATTCAGAATAAGCTCTGCAGGGTCCAAGGAGTTGTTAAGGTGCATGGGTTTCAAATGAGGTAATACGTGTCACTTTTATTCAGCCGTTGGCTTGATCTCCCTGTTTTCCCCTCCATCTTGGCACCAGGCTCTAATGCCAAGCCTGGCTTTTGGGGCCAATCCTGGCTTTCATGGTCTGGTAAATGTACTGTATGCTACTGGGCCAACAGGTGATTAATGCAAATACGGCTTGGATTTACTTGACTACAGATTAGTAGTGTGATTTGACTATTGATATTGATTGTTTTTTTAATGAATTATACAACGATTCGTCCACGTTCTACTTCTCTAGTGAACTGTCATGAGTTTGGATCTAGGGTGGTTTTCAAGATTTTCACTGAAAAATACTAGTAAAACTAAAGGTAGGATAGGCAATTTTCATAGAGGCTAGCAATAGCGAGTTAGCTTTGAAAGAATAATATCCGACTCTCTCTTCTCCAAAGCCACGCCTCCTTCAAAACATGAACTTGTGCAGCAGGGAGCAAACAAAAGCATCATGAGGGACTGTGTTAAAGTACCTCATGTACCTCAAAGCACATAACATTACAATAATAATGAACGTAAACAGCTTAAATAGCACTGACCTGTACCAACTGACTGCTGCAGATTCGTTTCGGCATTGATAGTGTTGCTAAAACACATAAATCAGAGTCACGAACCGCTCCGAGAATATAACATCATGGGTTTCCATCTCTTCCAAATCACAATAGTTATGGCGTAAATGCAGCATAAGCTTGTTGTTTTGGATCAGAGGAACTGTAAAAGGTGGCTGCTCTTTCGGTTACGGTGTTCAATGACTGACGTTTGTTGAATTGCATAGCATGAAACGCGCTGATGACGTGTGATGTCTGCGCAAGCAAGTGCGAATTTAGGTGAGGTATGGAAATACACATGTTGACAGGCTTGTAGGACATACGGACCGAATGCAATGATTGGACGAACATTTTATGGATCCTACGCCTTCCACATACGATATACATATAAATACATTTAGACCACTTAACGTAGTGATTGCTATCACGATGTCAAGAGACTTTCAACTTGCTTAACAAAAAAAAAATTCTGGAACAAATAACCTACTCTGCCTTTAAATTTCAATCTGTTCTTCACACAAAGCCACCAGATGACTTCATAAGTTGTTAATTTGAAGCTTTAAAGCCCATTTTCTCATTCGCTTTCATTATTTTAAATGTATTGGATGCTATTCCAAAATTCACATTTTGTATCCTTCTGAAGAAAGTAAGTCATGTGATGGTGGATTTATAAGTGCAGATAAACTATTCCCTTAAGTGTCTTATTTGCGTTAATTAAATAATAATATTAAGAGCTGGTATTTTGTTCAAATAAGGAGGTCAAACACACCTCTTTTTTTACTATGGGCACACCTGAGCATTTTGCTGTTTATACAGTTGAGTTTACAGAGAGCGGTATAAAAATACACAGACACACATGCCCCTAACAAGTCCAAGCCTGCTGTTTTTTTTTTTTTTTCAGTGGTTGCCTTGCTGCTAAATCGCACAGTCTCTCTCTCTCTCCATTTGTGACAGTGCCAAGGAGAGACCTCAGGTTCGAACACATCCCCCAGATCTACTTGTGGAGTACTCACTGTAGAAGTCATGCTCGTAACAGACCCTGGTCATACTGAACCAATCTAAAGCAGCAGCTGAACGGAATGATCTTAATCAGTTACAGCCTATGAGAGACATGTGGCCTTGAAATGGACAAAAATAATCGCTTAAATCAAAACCTCATACAGTAAATGATGTTTTAATCAGTAGGTCGTTGATCATAATGCAGGATGAATGCATGCTGTTGTTTCTGACCAGAATATGGCAAGAAACAGATTTCACTCATTTGGAAGAAAGACGATGTTCGGTTTCTTTATAAATGTGTGTTTAATGTGTTGACCAGAAGGTTTTATGAACTGTTGTCTAACCATTGTTGGAGGCCGCATTTTATATGAGAGGAAACTTCCTGTCTGGGTTTCCGTTACCAGGTGTTTCGTGATGAAACACGTTTTATTTACCTGCTTATAAAACAGCAATTTCCTGAACCATCTGACCCGCGTTCCTCATTGTGAAAGTGGTTGATGATTTGTTATTTTGTTACCTTGACATTCCATCATTCCATGCATTTCCTGCTATCCAAAAGTGGTATTTTTGTTCTGTTTTGACAAACCACAACCTTCAAAAATAAAGGTGTGATTTTTAACAATGATGCCATAGAAGAACCATTTTTGGTTCCCCAAAGAACCTTTCAGAGAACAGCTCTTAAAAGAACCATTTTTTCTTAGTGTGATACCTTTTATAAAGAACCTTTTATTCTAAAGAGCCTTCATAGCTTCCCACTATAAAGAACCTTGTGTGGAATGGAAAGGTTCCACCAATTTTAAAGGTTCTTCAAGGAACCATAGATGCCAATGCCAACAATTTCAAGGGCCTCATCAGTATTACTTGATGTCTTAGTATAACAATAGACGTATTTTTGGTAAATGAGCACATGTATCTCATGTATCTTTCTGTCGTTCGTCCCCTCAGGGTGATATCCAACAACTGCTGATTGTGTCCGACCCTAAAGCAGCTTACGACTACTGTGAACACTACAGCCCAGACTGTGACGTCCCCCACAAGGACACACTGCAAGCACAAGAGCCCGGGGAGGAGGTTAGTATAGACCATAAGCCTTCCAGAAGGCCAAACGTTTCTGGAAGTCTGACACGTCGTTGATACTTTTGACACTACCGGTCAAACGATTGGACACACAGACTTAGACTTTGTCGTTGTTTTCCACATGTTAGAATTAGAGGGAAGTCATCAAAATTATGAAATAACATTGAAGAACAGGAAGTGACCAATAATGTTAATTTAAATCATACTTCGACACATTATTATTATTATTCTTATTATTAAATAGATACAATTATTTTTAGATAAAGTATGGCAAACTACAAATTACATTTTTTTTAACACGTCATAGTGAGGAATTTTTCTCTCATGCCACAAAGAAAATAGATCAAATACATTTTAGATATATATTTTACACTACCGTTCAAAAAATATGAATCGTACCTAAATTGATAAAAAAATTCCAGTAAAAACAGTAATATTCTGAAATATTATTACAATTTAAAATAGCTGTTTTCTATTACAGTATATTTTAAAATGTAATTTATTCCTGTGATGGCAAAGCTGGATTTTCAGCAGTTTTCAGTGTCACACAATCCTTCAAAAATCATTCTAATACGCTTAAGAAACGTTTCTTATTATTATCAATGCTGCTTACATTTTTTTCTTGAGGATTCTTTGTTAAAAGGAAATATCCAAAACAGCACTTTTTTGTAACATTGTCACTTTACTGTCACTTTTAATCAATTTGACATGTCTTCGCTAAAATAAGGTTTTAATTTCTTTAAAAAATATATTACTGACAAAATTTTGGACAGTAGTGTATATATTCTAAAAACATATCACAGGTCAAAGGTCAGCCTCACCTTGACACTTCTGACCTCTGTGATGGCTCCTGTAAGCACAGACACCATATGTCATTTTAACCCATTATGTCCTGCTGAAACAGGGAGAGGGTCGTTTCCTAAATGTGAGAAATCAATAACCCTGAGATGCTCTGCTCATAAATCATCCTGGGCCAGGCTGAATGGGGTCCAATCAATGCTGAGTGATCACCAGCCGTGGAAGAGGGCCTGATCATCAGCGCAGTGTTTTATGAGCTCTTATGCTGTATGAGAATTAACATATACTTATGTTTGATGGATGAAGCTCCGGAGAGCCCGACTCAGTGGTTTTATTGGCTTTTCTGCTCCTCTAACAGCCGTTATTTGTGTTGAAGAAGCAGAAACAGAGAAACTGCTACACAAACATAAGCAAAATATTTATTAAGCCATCCATTCATTAATTAAAAATGTGTCATAATTGATGAATGCATATAGAAATTCCCTTTTATTACAGCCAAATCTAACAGTTTTTTATTAACATTAAACTTAATATTCTAAACGTAACACTTAACATTTATTTAATGACAATTATAAAGTCTAGATATTCATTTAAAACTTTGTACCAGACACAGGAAGTTTTATAGCTATTAGGACTTTGAAATGTGTTAGAAATAGGAAATCAGAGTTGACTCTTTCTATTATGTCTGAGCCTTTAATCTGCCTTTGCTTTAGAAGACAGATGGGATTTTACACTCATATAAAGATGAGAAAGAATAAAAAAGGGGGTTCACTGTGAAAACAACCAACATGTGGCTGTTCATCTTCTGCTTCAGACATGCAGGGCCTTTTTATAGGCTTTTAAACACCCACCTGTAAATCAGAATAAGTGCATCACATGTTATACATTAAAGTAATTAATGTAGTATGTTCATATACTGAACTCTCACACAATCCAGTAACTCTGAGATTGTTTTGATCATGACTTAGCACTCTAACGTGGCTTATTTTCATTGGACGCATTAGCAAACATGAAAATATGCTGTAACATGATAAACTTGTGATCAGGATTGCTGTTTCTAATTCATCTGTACTGTATAAAACCAGCTATACAGTATACCTAACCATCAAGTATGTAATGCACCCAAGGGTAGATTACATTCTAAATCAATTTTGTATGCTTTGCTAACCTCTCTCTCATCCTCTCCCTGTGTGCAGTACCCAACTGGTGTTGAATATGGGGATTTATTTGATTATTATGAGGGAGCGATCCCAACAGCGACAGATGAATATTCTGAGCCGCAGGTAAATAATGCAGGAAATGTGTGATGTGTTTATGTCAATCATGAGGTAGCCACACCCCCTTTCATTGTCCTATTTACAGTACATTACATGGGCAAAAGTATGTGGTGTGGGCTGACCGGTGTATGGGTCTGTCAAGTTGTTCCACAGTGGTTTCTTGGTGGCGTCCTGTGATGCCATTGAGCAGTTTGGTACACCCTGTACTACTGGAAATGTTTGTTTAAGGAGATTATATGGCTGTATGCTAGACTTTTACTCTTTTTTAACTGTAGTGATTTACACTACAGTTCAAAAGTTTGTGGTCAGTAAGATGCTTTAATGTTTTTGAAAGAAGTCTCTTATGCTCACCAAGGCTGCATTTATTCAATCAACAATACAGTAAAAACAGTAATATTGTGAAATATTGGTATAATTTAAAATTACTCCTTTCTATTTTAATATATATTTTAAATTGTAATTTATTTATGTGATGGAAAAGCTGGAAAAGAAGTCTTCAGTATCACATGAGCCATCAGAAATCATTAAAATATGCTTTTTATATGCTCTTAATATATTCTGTGATAAATAGAAAGATGAAAATCACAGAATTGTTTTTGTAACAATATCACTCTACTGTCACTTTTGATCAATTTAACGTGTAACATTACTTATAATTATCAATATTAAAAATATTTGCATTTTTAAACATTTTTGATACATTTTTACTTTCGGGATTCTTTGATGAATTCAAAGTTCAAAAGAACAGCATTTATTTGAAATATATAAAGCATGTAAAAGCCACTTTTGATCAATGTAATACACCCTTGCTGAATAAAAGTATTATTTTCTTTCAAAAACAATAATAATCTTACTGACCCCGAACTTTTGAATGGTAGTGTATCCCAAGTTATCTTGAAGCTATCCAAGTAAGCCACATTTGAAGAATAATAACCGGATCTTATTTACCTTCTAACGTGGATGCCTTGATGTGTTGTGTCTTCTTCCCTTCACCATAACCTTTTTCCAGAGAGTGAAACGTAGTGTCTCCATGAAAACGAAGAGGACGAGAAAGTCCCCTAAGTCTTTTTCCAAACCCTATAAGTACCAGGAGCAAAAACAGGCTAAAAAGTTAGCCCCTAAGAAGAAGAGAGATGGATACCTGCCACTGACACCAAGAAACGCCATTCTAGGGGTAACAGTACAAGTGTAGTTCGTGTCAGAACCCATCAAGATCTCTCTTTCAGTGAGGGAAATCTCTGATGATAGTCTGAGCGTGCCGTCCGCTACTTTTCCCTAGATGCCGTCCTTGCGGATCCGGCCTGTAACGCTTGTGGAACTGCTTGAACTGTGTTAATTCCTCCTTTCTTATCTTCTTCCTCTTTTTTTCTCACTTTGAAACTGCTATAGCTTAACAATGTAGATGGGGAGTACTATACAGACAGTGAACTTGACTACGGAACAGTAGATGCTTCCAAAACTCGGTCTCCTGTCGCAACCACCGGACCAAACCAGGTAATCTTTCGATTATATACTTTGACAGTAGGGGTGAGGGTCTCTAAAATGTGGGACAGAAAGAGGAATATTCCAGGCACACGTCTTATAAGGAAGTATTTGATTGAAATGACAAAGACAAAACCACAATTCATGGCAATTGTTTTGTTTTTCGACTCTGGAACTGTCACTGCAAGGGAACTGTTTTATCCAACAACATAAAAGCTGATATTCACCATGAAACCGCCAAGTTCTAAATTTAGCCAATCCACTTCCTGTCATGTCTGAAACTTTGGACATGTCTAGAATATCAAGTATGTTTCTCAGTGGATTGACTTTTAGTTGGTTTTCAGCTTTCTGTTGTGGATGTCAATGATGTTTAAGGCTGGATTCAAGAAAAAACAGCAATGTATGAATGATCAACCATCCTATCTAAATCTAATGCAGTGATATCTATGTTTGTCTTAGAATTGATTGCTAAAATATTGATAGGTTGCTGATTTTCTAGCCCTGAATATCATTGAGAAGATGGCACATCCCATTCAAAACAGTTCCCTCAGTAAGTGACCCAAAGAGGGCTGATGTTGAAGCGTCCACATGCTAATATGTGGACCTCTGATGAAGTAACAAAACATCATAGCATTAGTCCCTGTTGTAGTCTGGTTGAATAGTTCTGGCACTAGTTAGCAGAACTATATTTAACAGAATCGAGCTCTTTCACAGCCATTTAGATGTACGTATATACAGATGTTTATCTTTGATATTGCATATCTTATAATAAGCGTGAGTGTGTTTTTCTCATATAAAAAGCAGTAAGAAATTGTCCCATGTGCTAAGTACATTTTTAGGACAAAAAAAATACCTGTTGTAATCAAATGCAGATTTCAGAGACACAATTTTAGTTGATATGATAAGTTCATTTAAATATGATCTTTTCCTGCATTTGATCACACAATTAACATTCATAAACACTGCAGTGTGATTTATTTCTGTCTTCTTTTTTCACCTCTAAACATAATTCCATTTTACCATTATGTTTATTGTGGACAAAGACAGGAATATCCTAAAGTCTGTCATAGACTTGTATATGTGATTATTAAATGATTAAATATAATAATGTTTTTTATATAATTAACACTTCATCTGTCTCTCGGCTAATAACACACAAAAATGCCCCCAAAATTTAAACATGCACGTTACTGATTATCCCTGTCCATTACTGGTTATCCCTGTAACCTATGCAATTTGTCATTTACACATCCACAAATAATTTGTGCCATAAATTCTCATCAACTGATCAAAATCCTTTTATACAATCCAAATCATCCCAAATATTTCCATTGAACGGGACAAAGAAGGTAACCCCAGCTAACAGGGAATATTCTCCAAACTTTAGCTACGTTTAGCAAATGTTCTTCCATTAATGTTAATAGAATGTTCATTTAAAGTTATCTGGTCATTAATAATGTTCTCAAAACGCTAACACAAAAACATTATTTATTCGTCGTTCATGGAACTTCATGAAATCTTTTAGTTGGACTAACATTTTTTAAATGTTACTACTTGTTAAAGAATGTTCAGAGAACATTTAAAAGTAACAATCCCATAATGTTTGGAAATTATCAAATGGAATGTTCCATTAACATTTGCATAACCAAGAAAAAATATTTTTTAAACATTTTGAACTTGAAGTTAGCAAAACGTTCTTAAAAACATATTTCCTTTAGCTGGGACCTTGTTGCTGGCAAAAATTGATGTGATATTCTTAGTAAATATCTTACATGCAATTCATTTTGCTTTTGCTTTGCATACAGTAGTAGATTAGATACAGTAGTATTTGCTTTAACTGCTTAAACTAACATCCATCTTCCCTCGAACTCCCTTCCCCTTGACCCGGCCGCATTGCTTGGGTATAATAAGGCTGTGGAAGAGGAAGTTTTCGGTGACTATGTCACTGAGACGTCCCAGGCTGGTCTGGATGCGACCGCTGTCCCAGAGGCCGTGCTGCCCAGCGGCACCGCCGACCCCGTCGGAGTGGACGAGTATGACTTTAAGGAGTATGATCTTAAGGAATATGATGTGACTGGGCTTGACAAAAATCAGTATGAGTACGGGGCGTATGATGAGTTTGGCAATGCGGCTCCGAACCCTACGTCCACTTATGAGGACAGTTTTGGGCCAGGGGTCGCCGCCGAAACCGACATCGCTGAAACAGAAGTGACATCGGACGTAAGTATTCCCCTCCCTCAAAATGAGGGTGTCGTCCTGCAATCGGGAGTGTTGGATGTGGGAATCTAGCATGCATTGTTGGCTTTGTAGTGCACCATTTTGCATGGGGTCCATTCATTTTTCTGTTCAGTGCGTTTGTTTATACTAATTTCTGTCCACTGGATGTTATTAGCATGTTTTGAAGCACACAGACCACACTTTTTCCTCACTTGTCTGTATTAGTTTCTTATTATAGATCACATTGATTCACAGATCACTTACATTCACACTCTCATACCTGAGCCCCATGGAGCTGCTGTAGATTACACTCCCTGACTGTCAGCACCTCATCTCCCATATTGCCCCAGGACACAACAATTACCCCATACCACAGACCCAGCTGTTTGCTCAGACACACCCTTCTCCTAAAGAAACTCATTCTTCCCCTCCGTCAAACACTCCAGTACCTGTATCTTATCTATCGTTCTATCTATCCATCGTTCTATCTATCTATCGTTCTATCATTATATGGTTCTATCTGTCATATGTAACCTCTCTTGTATGTTTGCAGTTGGGTAGAGGTGCTGATCTGGGTCAGAAAGGAGAGAAGGGAGAGCCTGCAGTGATTGAGCCAGTGAGTGAGAGGGCAATTCTGGACTTTTTTTTTTCAATCGCTTTGGCATATTTTTCATATTTTTGTATATATAAATAAATACAAATGTATTTATACAGTATTGCTGTAGCTGCTGTTGTTTAGGGTTGTGATGTTCCTCCATGTTCAAAAATGGTAGTGATTGTGCTGGGCAAACTCCATATATAGATATGATTCCAAACTTGATTGGTTGATTGGCAAGATTGGGATTCCTATTACATACCTATTACAATGGTAGGCCATTTGCCAATTTAGCAGACATTACAAACATTCCTTGTCAGATATTTATGGAATATACATGCATGTCTGCCAGATTTTGATAACTGAATGGATCATTTTGCATGTGACGAAAAAAAGCTGTGAAGACCTTTGACAGTTTCGCTGAGAATCAACTCATCAGTTTTGAACAACAGGCCATGTGCATTTAGTTATTTTTCAAATTGTAGACAATTGTACATTACTCTTTTGCTCACATCTTCCAAAACACATGCAATTTATTTCAATCAATAAGAAATTTAAATCTGATGTGAACAAGAAACTAATTGTTCAGAGATCTGAACTTACTGTTTTGAGAGACAAAAATCGAATTCGAGAAATGAGCCAAAGTTAATGGATATTCATTTATTAATTTGATGTTGCAATCAGTTTTTGATTGTAATTCTGATTTTGTTGTCTGATTCATAGGGCATGCTGATTGAGGGACCTTCTGGACCACCTGGGCCTGCTGTAAGTTACTTGCATTTTGTTTGTTTTTACCTGCATCAGTTATAATATGAAATATTCAACCGATGTGTTCTAGTGAGTTTTATGAACAACAAAATGATCTAAATTCTTTTGGTAATTGGGATATGATTGTGATCAGATCTGTTTGTGTTTATTTCTGTTTTTGTTTTGTCTTTAGGGTCTTCCAGGCCCTCCAGGTTTACAAGGCCCCCCTGGTTCGGCCGGAGATTCTGGTGACAGGGTAATAATTTGTTCCAGTCTCCGAATCCGGGCTATGTTTACATGATGATCACAGTTATTTTCAGGATTTTAACAAGGCTTGGTTAACGTTTAGGTCTCCAACTTTTTCTGTCATATTTTGGATTTTGTTTTACAGAAATTGAAATAGTCTTTGACAAGAAATGAGGCACTGATTAAGTGACCAAAGAAGCATGTCAAATGAAATGTGTGATGAACAGCTGCGACACAAAGAGAAAAGCTTAAGCCTGATAGGGGTTTGCTGGAGACTAAGTAAGAAAGGCTTAGAAAAACAGTCTTTCTGTAGTAAACTGCAAAGACCCCTTACTGTATGTCAGTAAATAGTACATAATGCTAATTTATTCTGAACAGGGTCATGGAAGATTCCTGACCCTAAGGGCACATTTACACCCTCTCTGACATATTAGGTTTCAGATGTGAAACTCTGACCTTCTTTTTTAGACACACAAATTAGAGCAAGATAGTAATAGTGAATACAGTGAGTATCAGAGTGAGTAGCTCAGTGGGTAAACCGGGACAACATTTCTGATTAAATGCACCACAAAACTCTTATCAATTTCTCTATGCATAATATATCTATTGCTCACAATCTTCTGTCTTAAACTGTTTGAGGATAATTATCATTAGGCATTTCCAACCAACTCCAAAGTCTGTCTGGCAGTCGGATGTTAGGTTTGTGTTTTAGGTATTACACATCTACGTAAAAACACACTCTATTGAACAGCACACACACACACAAGAATGATAATGATGAAACTCACTTGCATCTGAGTATACTTTAGTTGTTGACAAGATACAGTTAGTAGTTTACAAGTAGCCTAAATAAAGGAAAGAGCATTACAATAGAGGATTTCTAAACAACTAAATGCAAAAATGCATATCAATAAAATGTGGGACTGAAATGAACATTATGTAGGTCTTGAGTACTGCCTGTTAAGATTTTGTCCATATAGCAAAAACAAACTAAGGGCCGGTTCACACAGAATGTGTTTTTGCTGTTAAAACCGTGAGATGCACATTGGTTACCCTGTGAACCTTGCCAAGTAAGACATGTTTCTGGATCAACATACTTTGTTGACAGTGGAACAACATTCCTGTCTGAAGTTTTAGTCCTAACCCTGTCCCTACCTATAAACCTAAACCTACCCATAACTTATCCCTAAAATCAGAGGGAAATGATAGGTGAACAACACTGATGAAGAAGCACTTAACCCTGGGTTTAAGCCTAAAATTTACATAAACTGTAAATTTGTCTCTCAAACCTGATTGGTTGATTGGAATGTTGTTCCAGGATCAACAAAGATGTTGATCCAGAAACATGTTGTACTTGGTGAAATCACTTTTACCGACACTGGTCAGTGGAATGGAAAAAAGTGCAAGGTCTAGAGACTCGTTTTTTAAAATGTTTAACTTCTTTTAACTTGAGCACCGCGTTTTTAGAATGCTGTGTCATGCGCGAGACGCTGCAAAGTACTGCGAGCGCAACGGTTAAAGACGTTCGTCTAGTGCTATTTACATTGAAAAACAATGGAAAAGTAAAGTGCAGTGGAAGGGAAAATAACATTGTGTTTGACTTTTCAAAATGTGAAATGACTTTTAATATCCTTTATTAGTGTTATTTAACATCTGCCCAAGCTAAACCTGTTGCAAAAGTAAAAGCCTTTCTTAGTTTGTTGTAATTAGACGTGTTGGAGACAACATGGAACCATCTGGACGGGGAATATGAAGTGTCATTTAGGCAAAAGTAATTGTTACACAGTGTGTCCCCCCTGTGCTCATGAGCTTGGAAATGAAACCAATCAGTATCTTTAAAATGGGCAACTTCACTTAAGGGTAATGGAAGTGAGAGGTCTCTCTCTCTCTATCGCTCTTTGATCTTCCTCCCTTTCTCATTCCTCTCTTGGCATTCTCTTACCTGGGTGTTGTCAAGTCAAGAAGTGTCAAGTTACTGATTTATCCCATCTCTCTCTCTCTCTCTCTCTCTCTCTCTCTCTCTCTCTCTCTCTCTCTCTCTCTCTCTCTCTCTCTCTCCCTCCCTCTCTTCCTGCTTCCTCAGGGTCCTCCCGGCCGCGCTGGTCTTCCCGGAGCGGATGGCATGCCAGGACCCCCTGGTACTATGCTGATGTTGCCAGTAAGACCCCTTAATCCTCCAAAAAACCTTCTGCTGCACAAGTTTCATGCATGCATTCAGCAATAATTCATACATTAAAATAATAATAGCATACTTATTTAGAATTTATGATTTTGTAGTAGTTTTTAAAAGGAATTAAAACCACTCTAAATATTAATTTAGCTGCTTTTTCATATATGTCACCCTGGACCACAAAACCAGTCACATGGGTAAATTTTTTTGAAATTGAGATTTAAACATCATCTGAAAGCTGAATTAATAAACTTTCGATTGATTTATGGTTTGTTAGGATATGACAATATTTGGCCGAGATACAACTATTTGTAAATCTGGAATCTGAGGGTGCAAAAAAATCAAAACATTGAGAAAATCGCCTTTAAAGTTGTCCATTTATGTTTGCGATTGTGCTGCATTCACTCACAAAAATAAATGTTTTATATATTTACGGTAGGAAATTTACAAAATATCTTCATGGAACATGATCTTTACTTAATATCCTAATGATTTTTGGCATAAAAGAAAAATCGAACATTTTGACCCATACAATGTATTGTTGGCTTTTGCCACAAATATACCCGTGCGACTTATGACTGGTTTTATGATCCAGGGTCACATATAAGTTGAAAATCATAATGCTTTTTATATTTGAATGACTTACATTATAGTATAGTATGTATTATATATTATATGAGTTATAGGCTACATAATGAGACAAATATGCAAATAATGACTGCATTCTTTAGAACATGTTGTTTTCAAAATGTATTGAAAATCATCTTAATCCTAATTAAATTTTCATAATGTTGCTTTTCGTGTTTGATTGACTTAATATGTATAGTATAGTATGCAACTGAATTAAGTGTTATATGTAATGATGATAGGCTAAATTACAAATAAATCCTTATTAAATATTCATAATATTTATTTTCGTATTTGATTAAGTTGGATTGCACAGTATAATATAATATAGTATAAAATGTTATAATGATACATGCAATTGCAAGATATGAAAATAATGACTGCATACTTTTATAAATATTTTTGTGATTTTCGAATTTTATATTTCAATTTTTATATGTTAGTAGTAGATTTTAAAGTATTGAAAACCATCTAAATCCCAATTAAATATTCATAATTTAGCTTCTCGTATTTGATTAACCTGGAATTAAAATATATTACAGTATAAAATGTTATAGATAATCAGGACACATATCAAATAATGACAGCATACTTCACTTCTTTAGAGCATATTGTTTAGTAGTTTTCAAACGTATTGAAAATGCCACCTAATAATCCTAATTAAATATTCATAATGTTGCTTTTAGTGTTTGATTGACTTAATATTTATAGTATATGATGGTATGAAATGTTTTTTATAAATGAAAATGATCATTAATACTCTGCTGGTGTTTGACAGTTCCGTTTTGGCGGAGATGGGGAAAAGGGTCCGGTGGTGTCGGCTCAGGAGGCCCAGGCTCAGGCCATTCTGTCCCAGGCCAGGGTGAGTACGAGACCAGGGCCAGGCGAGCAGAATTAAAGGGCCAAATGGCCCCGGAGCTTCAGCCAGCTGTTTGCTAAGGGGGGAGGTGGGGGGCTCTTGACTGTTTGTTGGGAAGAGGTGGAGCGATGGGTCAAAGGGTGGAGAGGGGATTTACTCCGGCCTTGTTTGCGCTAAAACAAGAGTGAAACGGAGCAGCACAGGCTGCTTTGACTCTGCTTTGACACTAGTTAAAAATACTAGCAAGGTTCACGACCCGCAGGAGGCCGACCCTGACAGGTGTTGCAGATTAGTGTGAGCGCTCAGATCTGTCCTTGACAAATGCACACACGGCTCCACCTCCTCTGGGTAAAGAGAGTAGATGTTCGCCAGTCGTGATTGATGATTTAGATTTTTTGGTTTGTGTCCGCAGCTCGCCATGAGAGGTCCATCAGGTCCAATGGGTCTCACTGGAAGATCTGGCCCAGTGGTGAGTTTCAATGACCTCATGACCTCTGCAGAAGTCTCACCCAATCTGAAAATCTAAGCAATGCAATTTCATGTAATGATTCAAAGTTCATCACCACTAATTATATGCAGAACACCATCACTGTCCCATTCATTACAGCCCTGCATATTCCGAAAAATAATATCAGTATGCTGAAAAATATCAATAAAAACTTTCCATCATGTAGAGTTTTTCACAAATTAAGAATGAAGATTTTTCCGTCTATATTTACTGTATGTATCAGCTTTAATGCACTTATCAAAAAAAAAATAATAATAATTTAAAAAGGAAGTCAAATGTCAATATTTTAATTGCAAAAAGAATAATTCAAAATGTGTCTTTTAACTTACAATACTGAAGAGAGTGGAACAATATGTTCAAATACTTAATTGCAAAGAACTTTACATAAACATAAGGTTATGAATAAGCTTTTTTTCATTAAATATGTAATTTTCTGTCGCTGTTTGCATTTTCTTCAGTCACTGGCCATAATTCTAACCTTGAAATCAGGATTAGGCATAAAATTATGTCATATACAGTATTATGGGCTGAGAATTTAACAAATAGTTCTATCCTGGCTCAGAGAAAAATAGGAATCATGTCTTTCAATGTATAATAAAAGACTTCTTCACAGTACAAATGGTTGTCAAAAGCAAAAATGCAATGAAATTAATTTTTTGAGAAAGTGTGATGTGCTAGAGCGATACAAATATTAGATTTCATTCAGCAAATATGATTTTTACAACTCAGATCATCCCACTAAGGGGGACAATGTCCTTGGGCACCAAAATGTTTGTACAAAATCACAATATCTTTTCTTTTACTGCTTATTCAATGAGTAGAGAGGCCAGGTAACCAGATTAATGAACTGTCTGACCTGTTGAAACACGATGGGCCAGTGAACTCAAGCCTAACCACTTCAGGCGTGAAATGATCCTGCTCAGATAGAACAAAACTAATGACAAAAAACCTAAAATAAGCATGAAAAGCACAGTCATGTCATACTTATCCTGCATAATTGACTGAGACTTTGAAAATCACAAGAACTGTTTAATGGCTAGTTGCGAATCCTCAGATGTGTCATTTGAAAAGCAGACAAATGAGAATCTTTGAGTTTCCAAATGATTCCCTATGGTAGGGTACAATTTTAGGAATAAACTCTTAAATTATCTTTTAAATTAGCCATAAAAAAACACTAGGACTGTCTGTCTGGGATAGCAGCAATTTTAAAATCATCCGTTTCTCAGATGCATGTGGTGCGGTGCTAAGAAAACTACTATTTTATACTTACTATTTTAACTTCTGTACTTTTATTCTGGGCTTATTTTTATGCTCTAGGAAAGTGCAGAATAATGTGGAATTGTTTATGCTGTGAAAGATTGCCATCTGCTGTTTGGTTGTATATAGTGCAGGCATTTCAATCTTTCTGTAACTGTGTTAAAAATGTGTTGGTTTGGTCTTGGTCTAATGCATCTCTCTAATGTCAAACACATTCAGGGTCTTCCAGGTCCTTCTGGACTGAAGGGAGAGAGTGGAGACCCTGGTCCTCAGGTAAGACACAGCGTTGCTCACCACCCATCACCATACAGTCCATAACTACAGAAATACTTACCTAAATAATCATGTATCTTTCCGCCATAGGGTCCAAGGGGTATCCAAGGCCCACCAGGGCAAATGGGAAAATCTGGCAAGAGAGTGAGAGATTTATCTTTATCTTTCACACACACATATGCATTTCTTAAATGTTGGTCAGTGGATAGATACACTATGGTTCCCAGTAGTATATAATCTCTAATCTCTGTGACAGGGCCGTGCTGGAGCCGACGGGGCCCGTGGAATGCCTGGAGAATCTGGATCTAAGGTACAAGAAATATTCTCACCCACATATATGCCATACTCTGCTATTACAGACAGTATTGTGCCGTTATACAGTATATAAATATATATAAATATATTGCTTGACTGTTTTACCTGGTCTTCTTCACAGGGTGACAGAGGTTTTGATGGGCTTCCAGGTCTGCCTGGTGAAAAGGGACACAGGGTGAGTATGAACACATACAGAACAATTCAATAGACAAATACAGTAAAATCAGAGTAAATGATCAGGGTTGTATAAAGGGGGTTGTACAAAGTAGACGAAGAGGTTCACAACAATTGTCCAGCTTTTGCTAATTTTTGTATTATCTCTTAGGTGCAACTTTGTGGTAACTTTATATATTGTGTTAAAATAAAATCAGGAAAAAAAAATGAAGCAAAAATGAACAAACAAGTTAGTTTCTACATATTGCATTATCTCTACTTAGGCTTTGATTTAGCTAAATTATGGGCTTAAATACATTAATTCAAGCTGAATTCTGAATGATTATATTGCCCAATTTGTTTAACTCCCATTTTTGGTAATTTCCCATCCATCCCCATTATAATTTTTCTAACTTGCTTCCAAACAGGCATATAACACAGCTTCTTTTTATCAAAGTATTTTGCGAATTATTATCATAATGCTATTGATTAGCAATTTTATATTTCGCTAAATTTATATTAGCAAAATTGTATATTTCTTTGCAATAAATATCTTGTTTTTTAAACAAAAAGTAACAATAATTCAATGTACATAAAAGCTACACAATTCAATAATTCATCATTATTTTGGTGCATAAAAACTGATTCAGTAACAAGCACCAACAAACAAAAATGCACCTTTATAATAAATATATGGTACTGAGAAGAAGAAGAAAGAGCCTCCTGCTTAGGAAACCCTACAGTAGGGTATTTCCATCCTGTTCCCATCTCAACAAAGGTAATAATTATAGGGATCCAAAATGGCTCCCTAGATCACTTGCAAGCAAAGGTGAAAAGATTATATATTAAGTTAGATGTAATAAAGTTTGATGTCTCTTTATGACAGGGTGAGAATGGTCCTCCTGGTCCCCATGGACCTACCGGAGAAGACGGACCAAGAGTAAGTGCTTTTCTGAATCACCTGAAGAACAAAAACCATTTTCATAATTTCACTGGTTCAGCCGTTAGAATAACCATATTCACTTCTTCCTCCTTTTCAGGGAGAAGATGGAGAGATTGGACCAAGAGGACTTGCTGGTGAGAGCGTAAGTGTGTACTTTTTTTTTTTTTTTTTAGAAGAAGAAGAAATGTTTTATTTCTAGTTTGCCACCAGGGGGCAGAGACACCCAACAGCTTATTATGATTCCTATTAAAATTCATATGAGAATACTTGCCCTTTTAAATCAGGACCTTTTTATCTCTTTTTCTCAGGGGCCGCGTGGTCTGCTCGGCCCTCGAGGCCCTCCTGGACCTCCTGGACAACCTGTAAGTGATTGAACTTTCAAATTTATAATGTTGTGGATCTCATGCTGATTGCTCGCTTCTAATCTTTCACTATTGATTTCTGCAGGGCATTGCTGGTGTTGATGGTCCACATGGTCCCAAAGGAAACATGGTAAGAGACATGGATCTTGTAAACCTGGCATTTTGTAGATAAAATCAGAGGAGCATGCTGATAATATTGAGCAAATCTCTGTGGGTTTTGAATGTGTTGTGGCCTTGTTGAATCTATAGGCCTAAGACAGACTACTGTGAAGTTTAAATCGCATTACTTACTGCCACAGTAACAACGCTGGTGGATGAATAAACCTTGTGTAACAAAATAGCTCTACATTTAGCGTATCAAATCCGAAACGTCTTTTGTTTTTCAGAAACCAAATTATGATGACTAATGAAAACAGCTAATTCAGGATAAATGCTAAGTCATGACCCCTCAGATATATTCAAGAGCTTTTTTCAGAACTAAACTGATATGCCATGAAAAAGAAGCTACTCTGATGGCAGTTAATCTTGTACAGTAACTAAACACACTTTAAAACTTAGGGTGAATGTACTGTCAAATATGAGAATAGTTTAATCATAATGTCGTAGGCCTACTAGCATTCTCCCAGCTAACAGCGAGTTATAAGCAAACATTCTTCCAGTAACATCAATAGAATGTTCGGTCAGAATTATTTGGTCTTTAATAATGTTCTCAAAATGTTTGCACAAAACTGGACGTAACATTCAGAGGACTTTCAGAAATAATGTTTTCATAACTTAATGGGAATGTTAGCAAAATGTTCTTAAAACATATCCTATTTGTTAGCTGGCCTGAAGGTTACATGGTATAATGGCCTGCCACCTTTAATAATAATAATCATTTTGTCAGCATCGTGTTTACCATATTTATGTTTTAGCATCATATTTGCAGACCAGGGTCATATAGCAAATAAAGCTCACATGTCAACACACACAGAAATATATTAAACATTGCTGGATATTTGACATATTCAGGGTGCAGTTGATGCAAAGCATCTTTTTCTGTTGAACAGGGACCCCAGGGAGAGCCGGGCCCTCCTGGACAACAGGGAATCCCAGGAACACAGGTGAGTACAAACACACACTTCAGACACACTACCTCGCAGGTTTTACTAGTATTGAGTATTGAGCATTGAGCAAGATCCAGTTTGATTGACTTTGGATCATTGTAATTAAATTTTTTATTTTGTTCCCAAGGTCCTGGAAATGTCACCGAAATTAATAAAACCTTAAAGGTCATTAAAAAGTCATGGGGATCTTAGGTGCAATCCCTATAATATTTTAATATTTTGGAAAGAAAGTATGGTCTTTTGTGTTAAATTAAAAGAAAAGAAAAACAGTAAAGTAAAAACATGTTAAAAAAAAATATATATATATATTAGTATATAGAAATATATATTATTATATATTAAAATAAATATATTACATTAAATCTTTATTTATACACTAAATTACATATATTAATTGCCACACAAACATGCTAGTTTCGTCACATTTCATTCTCTCTACATTTAAATAAATTGGTGTAGAACCAATTACAAAGAAACGGTAAGTAACACTGAATTAAACCTGAAATTTTGAAGTGGAAAATGGCACTCTAGCAATCTGTTTTATTTATAACTTCAAAAAAATACCATAGCTTTGATTTTGCTCAATTATGGGCTGAGTTCTGAATTATTATTCAGCCCAATTCATGAAACTTTTTTTTGTGGTAATTTCTCATCCCCACCATAATTTTTCAATCTTACTTCCGAACGGCTTTGTCGCACTGAATCTCAGAGGGCACGATGAAATGATCTGAAATATTTCTGTAAGCCTCTGCTCGGCCCAGAGGAAGTGGGCAGCTGAAAGCGTCTCATTCATAACGCCCCACCTGCAGCGGTCCAATCAGAGCAGGGAGATCAAATTTCCCTGGAGTGAACTCCTGGACAGCACACACACTCTTACATTCACAAATACACAGAATCGGACACTGTAAACACACACATAGTAATCACGTGTGTACGCACACACTCTTCAAGCACAACTGTGCAAACACGAATGACCCTGCCAACACACACACAGGGACAATACAATACGTCTATTATTGGGTGTAAGTCATCGGAAAAGACTCCTCTTTACCACACACCTATCCCTCTATCTCCCCCCCGCCCCGCTGCCATGGCAACAAAGCTTGACGTTTGCTGTCTGTTTTCTGTTGTACAGGGTCTTCCAGGTCCCCAAGGCCCTATCGGACCGCCTGGAGAAAAAGTATGTTTTCTATCATTTTCATGCATATCATTCTCAAGAGAAAAGAATGAGACCGAAAAGAAAGATTATCCAACATATCATGGTGATATAAAGCTTTAGATAATATTGTTGGTTCTTTATTACTTATCCCTTATATTTGTATTTTTTTTCTCCTTTGCTTTGGATAAATGAATAAATGCAAATGTTAAATGTAGCTTCAGTGCAGGATAGATCATACATCATTGGAACATGCATTTATTTCTGTAGCATTCATTTTTGAGCGTACTTCCTTTTTCATAAGATAGATGGGTCATGATTCAGTGCATGTTTTTTCCTGTAGGGCATCTGTGATCTTAGAAATCCTTCTTAATCCAATCGAAGTTATTTTTCTCTCTCTCTTCATTCAGGGTCCTCATGGAAGGTCTGGTTTGCCTGGATTGCCTGGCGCAGATGGACCTCCTGTAAGTATCAGTGATACTAATATACCAAGTGATTCATGCCTACTAAACTACTGATAGGAGATGATTGAAATACATTTCACAGTATCATTACTTTAAAAGTAATGTGCTACAATATTGCATTACTTCCTTAAAAAGTAACTAATTATGTTACTTACAGTAGTTACTTGTTATGGAAAGTAGTAAGTTACGTTACATTTGTGTTACTTTTTCTCACTTGGGCTAGGCTTGCTTGTTTTTTGTTTTTTTTATAATACACATAAAAAGTTACATTTTTTGGCAAATGTAAAGACCCTTTTACACCCAAAGTGAAATGAATAAGACTCTGGCTGATGGAAATGCAAATGCACTCCTGTACAGTAGAGGGCGCAGCTCAGACAAACCTTTCAGCTGTGCTGCCATTTTAGATTGCTGAACAATATGACACAGGAAAGAAAGTTCAACACACTTATTTCATTTTGAGGAATTCTGAATCTGTTTTTTGTGCTAGCGAAATGAGTAAATGCATGATTACAATAACCATCATGTTTACACAGCGCACACAACGCCTCTGCACTCACTCCTGATTTCTCTCAACATGAGGACAGGAGAGGTGTCAGTCAATAAATGAGAAAACAAAGTATTCAGTACTCAGTAGTAACTCAGATATTTTGTTGTAAATTTAAAAGTAATGCATTACTTTACTAGTTACTTGAAAAAAAGTAATCTGATTATGTAACTTGTGTTACTTGTAATATGTTATCTCCAAAACTGAGCATCATAGCAGAGAAAATGTGTTTTGTGACTCTTTATAGCAATCTTTGAGAACTACTAGACACTAAACAGTCGGTTATGTCTCTCTGTCACTTTATAATAAATATATGTCTTTATTCTACAGGGACATCCTGGTAAAGAGGGCCCACCTGGAGAGAAAGGAGCTTTGGTAAGCTAACACATTTTTTGGGAGTATTTACACTAAATATGTCTTGATCAATTGGATTTATATATATATAAATATATATTTTTATATATATATATATAAAAAAAAAAAAATATATATATATATATATATATATATTTATCAGTTTATGATCAGTTAGCTATCAGACCAGTAAACCTGCAAAAGTGAACAAATAATAATTTTTTGATTGAGTGTGTTTTTTGTTATCTGCCTTTTTTATACATTATACATTTAGTCTCAATTAGGAAGTTTGAATGATTAATTCAATTTCAGATTCAGTGTTTGAAAGTTTTTGATCTGTGTTTAGCTATAAACCTCTTGCAAGGTTACTTCAGACACGGATTTTCATTCCTCGCCACACACATTTTATAATTTTTCAATGTTGTCATTTTCAGGGCCAGCCTGGTCCCCAGGGCCCCATTGGCTATCCTGGCCCTCGCGGTGTGAAGGTAAAGCAGTTTTTGTGTTTGATAGAGATTTATTGGTGTGCGATGAGTTCGTGAGCTTTGCTTGATCACATGCTATCGGTCTTGTAGGGTGCTGACGGCGTTCGTGGTCTGAAGGGAGGCAAAGGAGAGAAGGTATGCATAAATCCACATCTTCTCTAAAAGAAGATAGGGAGAAAGTGTCTGCGTCATGCTGTACCCTCAGCTTGACGTTATAACTTGTATTAAGAATCACTGCAATGACATACTGGTCAGTAAATCTGCATAAAAAGAGTTCAATAGCTACTACACATTCTGTCCACTTAAACATCACATCATAAGTGCTGTTTAATCATGCAGAGAGAGTGTCATAACACTTATTCAAGACACAAAATCACTCCATCACCATTAAGTACATCCAGATCCACACAAACCTATTCTTTCCCCTTTTCAAAAACCATCAACACATTTTGAAGTGAATGCTAATCAGATTGCAGTCTCAAATGTTTGACAATGATACTCAATCGACGGTTGGGTTGCAGTGCCGTCATGACAAAACTGAGTGTGTCCATATCCACATAAATAAAGCATGAGTTGAGTTGACAATGCAGGTAATGTGGTCACAAAGTTGCATCTTGCAAATGAATGTGAAAGTTTCAGACTGAAGCTTAGTGACAGAAAAGAGAATTCAATCATAAATCTTAACAATTAGCATACTTTTCTCCATATTCACATTATTGTTCCTTCCAGACTGAATACAAGTAATTGATAGTGTTGCTGTACTGCTTTGTTGTCAGCAGATGGAGGTCTAGTTCAACTCCAAATAATTGATTGTTGTATTTATATGCAGAAGCTATAGCTTCATCACTATATGTTTTCCATAATGTATTTTCTTCTCATCCCACTTTTCAGGGTGAGGATGGTTTCCCGGGTTTCAAGGGAGACATGGGTCTCAAAGGCGACAGGGTAAATAAACAGCCTCTAGCCTTGCTGGCTTCCAGCCCAAGCTAATTTTACCCTATGAAGGGCTGCACTGATTGGGTTATTTTCTGTGTATGTTCAGGGTGAACTTGGATTGGCTGGACCCCGAGGTGAGGATGGACCGGAGGGCCCGAAGGGTCGTTCGGGCCCCAACGGTGAATCTGGACCCCTGGGACCTGCTGGAGAAAAGGTACACTGCTTGTTGATTTCGGTTTACTGTGATTAGTTGATTAGAGAGGCGTGGAGAATCAGGAAGTGATGCGGAGTTTGTGTTTTGAATATTAATATTAAATTAGATTTTTGTTTGTCCAGAGATGTTCCTGCACTAATGATCTTTGCCTTGTTTTCCTCCAGGGCAAACTTGGTGTTCCGGGATTGCCTGGCTATCCAGGACGTCAAGGGCCAAAGGTATGCACTTATATTGAACATGACACCTGTTTGTGCATCACGATTGTTTCACTTATGAGCTAAACAACAACTTGGCTCATTAGCATGAACTAATGCCCTCCTGAGAATGCATTATGCATGCTGCACCGAGTAAGGCTCTTTTAAAATGAGCAGCTCATGCCAGGATTGTTCCCTGTGCTGTTGGGGATGCTGGTCACGCAGGCAGCGAGGAGAACTCTGAGCACAGATGCATGTGTCAGACCTCAGCGCCTTTCATCAACAACAGCATCAGCTGTAACAGCAGTACCCAATCTGGTTCAAGCCAGCCCCAAATTAGACCTTAAGTGGTCTTGGAGGTCTGGAAACCTTCTATAATGTTGACATCATTACAGGCAGCTAGTTGGTAAAATGGAAAGACTGAGTTTTTGTTCACAATATTGTGCATTGCTTGGTAAATCTGTAAGTGCATTGTACATGTATGGTCATTTATCATTTATAATCAGTAATTTTTGTCAATCAAAAATATCTAAACATCCTAAAACTAAATATACATGAGTAGCAAAACTGCACAAGATAAAAAGCTGTTTTACGGTAATGACTTGTTTTCTGAGAATATAAATTTTTTTTAATATGTTCTTATGCCATTGGAAGATTACTTCATGTCAATTACTCAAGCCTCATGTCGTTCCAAACCTGTAAGACTTTCGTTTTTCTTCAAAACACAAATAAAGAGATTTTTAATGAAATCTGAGTGATTTCTGTCATATGCAACTCCCACTTGCTTCAAAAAGTTCATGAAGAGATATGATTTGGGCGGTTAAGTCCAAATTTTCTGAAGAGACTTGAATTTAGGTTTTTATTCATATGTAAATATTGAAATATGCAAAAATATATATATATTCATAAGTGTCAAAGTGGTAGTTGCGTAGCTGTCAATGGAGGGACAGAAAGCTCTCAGATTTGTGTTTCGAAGATGAACAAAAGCCTATACGGGTTTGGAACGAAATGAGGGTGAGTAAATGATGACAGAATCTTAATTTTTGGGTGAACTAACCTTTGAGCCACTGATTTTTTTTTTTTTTTTTTTTTGTGAATTCAGTACCAAACATGCTCTGCTGCCATCTTAAAAAGATATTATAAAGACAACAGTATCAAAATTAGTAAATATTAACATTTATGTAATATTTATTAACATGAATAAGTTTTTTTTTTTTATATATTCCCCGTTTTTTTTTTTTTTTTTTTTACTATTCAGCAGACCACTCCATTTAACATACTATATTATAAAATGTTACTATGCTACTCTATCAAAACCTCACTCTGTTAGTTTGCATGTCCCAATTTACCCCACAGGCTCAACCAGTGGCGTGCGGTTCTGTTTCTCAGTCTTATGGCAGAGTGTTCGGGAAACCTAATTCACTATTTTTGCAGTTCCTTTTGGTGCCGATAGTAGAGTAGAAATTACATAATTAATTTTTAATGCTTATCTTGAATTGACTGGAATAACATGGAAAAAAGCCCAGCCCTAGCAGTCTCGTAAATCCGCTTCTATTTAGTCGCATTAACGAACGACAGACAAGTGATGTGATTACAAGCACTTTGACATGCCATCATCTCTGGAATGGATTCAAACAGCCTGCCAACTCTCAAATTATCATGAAGTGCACTTTTGAAGACCAGCCATCACTGTCTGAGTGGTTACTCGCTTCAGTGTTGTGGCATTGTTTTATAGAGTGTCATTGCTTATTCGTCAGTGTCTCACCTTTATAGTTTCATAATATCTTTTATGGTAAATGAAACCTGATTTCTGCAGGGCAGAGGAAATAGAAATGTATGTGTAAACCAGTGTATTGATTTTCTTTCTTGAATGCTTATACTGCTGCCAGGATTGAGGAACGTGGGTAAGCTGTTTTTAATTTACTGCACTGAGAATGAGAGAAAGAAACTGACAGGTAGTGAGAATGAGAGCGATTAAGACTCATGACTCTTAATCTTAACTATGTTTGGTTGTTTATCTGACTGAGTGGCCATTTGTTTTCGTCCAACAGCTGTTGTTTTGGTTGATTATATCGTCCTCCATCCTTGGTGAACCCTGTTGTATTTCCAAACTGACAAGCGATCCCTTCCCGAGCTCTCCTGCGCTCAGTCTTGTGCAAACAAAACAAGGAAACTGATAATCGAGATCGACCTTGTTTATCTTACGCATTCAAGTCTACCGCTCGCTGAATTATGATTCTTAGAAAAAAGCTTGCCTACAATTGGGACAAAGCAGTCTCACAGCTATTTAAAACTCTACAGTGGAAGTAGCAAAGCCAAAGATGCTAATGCTAACAGATTGTAATGGCATTTAACTGTCGGAATCAGTAGGAGAGTCGGGACTCTTGGAGTTCATCCCTCATTAATATGCAGGTCTTGCTGCCTTCCCTTCCTCCCTTAAGTCTTTTTCTTTGATTTGCAGGGTTCGACCGGTTTCCCCGGATTCCCAGGAGCCAACGGAGAGAAAGGAGCCAGGGTGAGATGGATTCTTCCAACCTGCTTTGTGTGAAGTGCACACTGCATTATAACAAACACATGAAAAAGGCTGATTGATTCCTTTTATGAAAGGATTTGTATGATGACTTTGTACAAAAACATGGACACGAATCAATACCTGACAACAAAAGATGCTAGAATGATTGTGTTCTTCACATGATTTAACGATGATCACGCATCTGGAAAACTATTCACTTTCAGAAAGTATGCAAAAGTGCATGAATCCATTAAGTCAAAGGTCATCTCTGAATTCTCCTTTACATTTACTTTTACATGTAGGCTATAGTTACTTTTTCTGTTCATGTTTACCTTTCATTTGCTTTTGCATTTACCTTCACACTTACCATAAATTTACCTTGCACTAGTATGCACTATGCAGTAAAATCGAAATAGTTTCATTAAAATTTGTTTCCACCTGTTAAATTGAGTCCAGATAAATTCCACTGACTGAAACTATTCAGTGCCTGATTAGAAATCTTACAGTTACTTTATGATGTACAGGTATGTTGTCTAAACTATATTATTATGGCCATTAATGACATTTAAATTATATTTTGCTTATAACAGTAAATAACCTGAGCTGTAGATGAAATTAAATGTTGTTTTGGTTTTTTAGTTAGCTTTTCTTTTTTCAAGCTACCGCTCAGTCTACCAGCTTAGCATACTAGGCCGACTAGCCTACTAGCTTAGCTTATCCCCTATGCAAATTATGTTTTTAAATTACATTTTATTTTGTTTTGTTTTATTGGCTATCACTTTCAACACTAAAAAATTACCTCATTAAGAGAGTTAGCAGCATTTTAGCACTGTTGTGCTAAAGAGAGCCTGCGGTTTACTGTGTAAAATTCCACTTACATTTAGATGCATTTTGTTTATCAAAGCAATGGATAAGTGTATACTGTATATGTTTGTGACCATTTCTTAAGCAGTATGCTGAGTAAGTATTTAATGTAAACCTGAAGCACTAACAAGAGCTGTACCAATACAGGGGCATTGCTTGATATTAGTTAAATAGATGGAAACTATTAAAAAATGTCAACACATGTTGACTGAAATTGCATATACAGAAAAAAAACACTGACTCTGTGTACAGTACATCACGCGCTGCAAGCCCATATATGGTATAGAAAGGGTAAATGGTGGTGACCACCGGGGAAAACTAATCAAGTATTTCCTTTGAGAGATTCTCATCTATTATTGTAGTGGGAAATGCTCTCAATTGGAAACAAACCTTGGGTTTTCCCAATATTGTTCATGGGAAACCTCTCAGTGAAAAAGCAATGTGCTTTAAGCATTTATGATTATTCATAATTAGATGTCAAGTTAGCTGCAATTTTTCAGAGTGTTTAGATCGAGTGCAAAATGCCAGTGTATTTGTGTATGTTTGTGTGCTTTTACTACACCTCATCTGATACAAATATTGCTGTGGCTCCCAGAAATCCTAGGGGAAAGTTTCCAATGCTTGTTTTCCCCTGTACACACTGCCATCTCATCTTGGCAAAAAAGAACGGCAGCAGCTGCAGCGATTGGATTTGCTTTGTGTAGCTATTGAATTCACTCTCAATTTTTACCACACTCATTTTTCTTTCTTTTCAAAGGGGGTGGCAGGGAAATCTGGTCCAAGAGGGCAAAGAGGTCCGACGGTATGTACCGCTTCAGCACTTACCCAATCACCTTCCATTTCCACTTAAATTTGCATTACAATAATAAGCATTTATGCTGAATTTAATTATGCAAGTCACCAAGTTTTGTATTTTTAGGGTCCCCGTGGCTCGCGCGGTGCCAGAGGCCCAACGGGAAAACCAGGTCCTAAGGTACTACTTCCTTCAGACTGTGCTTGTGTCAATCACTTCCGTTGCACAGTCCTTATGCCTCACCTCTCTCATTATCCCACAGGGCACAGCAGGCAACGACGGTCCACCTGGTCCACCCGGAGAGAGAGTAAGTGCCACCAAAAATGCAATGCAGCAGAAAACATTGTCCTCCCATCATTCTATCTACAGTGAGATGGTGTACGGCTTGAAGAGCTCCGAGAGGGTGCTTTTGCAGGAAGCAGTGAGGATTAGCTCAGCATGTGGGCGCACTCCAGATAAGAGGACTTACCACCAGACCTATGTTTTCGTCTGGAAGCTATTATAGATTTATGAAGATCTCTTGAGCATTAGACCACTGGAAGGCTGTTGTCCAAGGCTCACATCATTTGAAATCTGATGTTGTACTGTGTTATATCTGCTGTGTAATCCTGTTCTCGTTTTTTCCTCTATTTTTTCAGTGTTTTCCTCTTTATTTATTCCGGTTTTCAGTCTGAATCTGTAGGATTTTTTAGGCTTGTCAAAAGCCTGTTGACTGTGCCTACATTGTACTTTCAACATAGTTTTGACTTGTAATATTTTATTGATAAATAATTGTATTTATTAATGTGACAATCTGTCCTATTTTATTAAGTAAGACCAAGGAAAGGAGTAGGCTTTTCACCAAATATACTTATTTTGTATGGTCTGTTCCAGGGACCTCAAGGGCCCCAGGGTCCCGTTGGTTTCTCAGGACCAAAGGGCCCCCCTGTAAGTATCTGTTTTTGTTACAGTATTATCCATGCTGTTTTATATGCTAATCATTTTAAAAGTGTCATTTACAATATGAAGTAAATGACACATTTGACATGACACACCGCATTTTGTGTTTTAGGGACCACCTGGAAAGGATGGGCTGCCCGGTCACCCTGGTCAGCGGGGAGAAACTGTAAGTGTTTCCAATCAATCACATTTATAGATCTGCTGCCCAAATAGCAAGTATCTAAATGATAACCTATAGCAGGCATCACTGATCAGGTGCTCGAGCATCTGGGAAGAGAGGCTAAACATGTTAAAAAAAGCAACTAGAAACTGAATGAGCGTTCTTCCTCTGAGTAATGTGTAAACCTGAAGGAGTTATGGAGATTCTGTCTGATCCAGCCAGAGGCTTTATTAATAACTACGTGACCCAGTGGGAGATGTTTATCACATTTAAGAGCAATAAACCTGTGAAGGACTGCAGCTACATATTTTGCCCAGGAAATTCTGTCATATAAATTATTGTTGTACTTGATGAATAAATGTATGTGTGTATACAGTATATATATATACAGTATAGATAGATAGATAGATAGATAGATAGATAGATAGATAGATAGATAGATTTATTGATTTATTGATTTATTGCTGTGATTTTTCCCCCTAGGGTTTCCAAGGCAAAACTGGCCCGCCAGGACCTGGAGGTGTTGTTGGACCACAGGTAGGTGTTCATGTTTTACTGTATTCATTTATTACTGTATTCTCATTTGAGCTAAACAGGAAGACCATGCCTTTCAATATCACTCAAATATATCTGTAATGGCCTGAAAGGGTCCAACAGGAGAAACCGGCCCTATTGGTGAGAGAGGACATCCTGGACCCCCTGGTCCCCCCGGAGAGCAAGGTCTCCCAGGTGCTGGTGGGAAAGAAGGTGCAAAGGTAAATGACTTTCATGTTTACATGACTTTCAGCCAAACTGGCATACAGAATATAGACAATCAGAAAATAATTGATTGTTTTGGAATATCAATTGCTCAGCTATTATTCAGCCCCTTCTTACTGGAAAGCTATATATACTAATAACAAAAGCAAAGTGCCTAGCAAACAAGTAAGGTCAAACAAACTAAAAATGATTGATTATGACCCACATTTATTTTTTCTTTGACAAAAAAAAGAACCAGTGAACATCAATTTGTTGACCAAAAACCCGATCTGTCCAAGTGTCCATAACATCAGTACTGTGGAGAATTGTTGAATTTCCTTTCTAAATAGAGTCTAAATTGTTAGTAGATGGGGCTTTTAAAAGCTAAACTCAACTTCTCTGAGTGTCCAACCTTCCTGTCTCGGTTTCAATTCCTGTCACTCCTAAACGGAGACACTTTAATCAGCTTGATCGGCTCACTTTAGACAGTCTGTCAGACGTGAGTGAACAGCCCAGAAGCAGAGTATGCTGCTGAAGTCTGAGTGGTCAGACTCACGGCCCTTTGGTAATTTTCCTGATTTTGCTCTTTTGTTTCCTCTTCTTATTAGACATATGACACTTTCAGTGGTCCAATCAAAATGCAGAGACACTGAGGTCAAGTGGAGATTGTCTTTCAAAGGGCTAAAACTGTAAAACTCAAAATTCACTCTTGAGCCCCTCAGGCAGGCACGTATGATTGCAGTTTATTGCATTTGCGGGCCCCTTAAGACACATTTATTATTGTTATTACTTTTTTAGGCAGGCTTGCATTAATTGTGCTGAAATATTACCTACCACCGCTAGGGCTTCATGAACAGAAGTTTATTTGGAGCTATTAATAATGTACACTACTGTACAAAAGTTTTGGGTCATCATGTTTTTTTATGAAATAAGTTAATACTTTATTATGCAATGACACATTTAATTAATCAACAGTGACAGTGAAGACATTTATGTTCCAAAGGATTTCTATTTCAAATAAATGCTGTTCTTTTGAACTTTCTATTCATCAAAGAATCAAAAATGTCACAAAAATAAAGAATTTTTAAAAGAATTTTTAAAGAATTTATAATTTTAAGAAATGTTTTTTTGAGCATAAAATCAGCATATTAATGATTTCGGAAGTAAGACTTAGAGTTATGATAATGAAAATTAGACTTTGCCATCATAGGAATACATTACATTTTAAAATATACTATATATATATATATATATATATATATATATTAAAACAGAAAACAGTTATTTTAAATTGTAATAACATTTCACAATATTACTGTTTTTTCTGTATTATATAACTATCCCACCATCCCCAAACTTTTGAATAGTAGTGTATGAAATTGTCTTTTAGTTGAAATTGTATCAGCATCAGTTAGACGTATCAATATATTTATGTTTAAATGTTCTTTTCATTATATTTTAAAGTTCAAATGTGTTTTCTGGTGTTTAAATACTTCCTATTCCAGCCTGATTCCTCAAAAAATGTGGTGTAAAAACGTTTTCAACAGGCCAGTGTTTCATTATATAAAATTTACACACTTCAGTTTTAATCATGCTGTGAAGTCAGAAACATTAATTGAATCGACCTGCCAGTGCTAGCGACGGTGGATTTGAAGCTAGCAATAATTCAGAATAATTTCATCAGTTCAAAGCTCATTAGCATCAGCTGAAAATTCATTTGGTTTAAATTTCCTGTTCATTATATTTTGAAGTTCAATAAAATATTCAATTGCCAACTGTCTGTCCGCAGGGAGATCCAGGTCCTCAGGGCAGTCCAGGAAAAGACGGTCCTCCAGGACTGAGAGGGTTCCCGGGAGAAAGAGGTCTTCCCGGAGTGACGGTAGGATTGTGCTCCTGTAGCGAATAAATCACTGCAATAAATCCTCCTAATCTTAGAGCTAGACAGAGGGTTAGACAGCAGCCTTGGCTCATTACAGCCACAGAATTGGACTTCAATACACTCCACCAAGACTTTAATAGGGCAGAGAACCTCTAAAAGGGCTAACTTTGCATTGTTTAATGCAAAGGTACATTATGCTAATTTGGCTGCGGCTCACATTTACCACCTTTTGAAGCGGCTGGGTTGTTGTCTTTTATATGTATTATCTGGCCAGAGAATGAATTAATTGGAAAAGTGTCCAATTAGATTTTTGGAGATGAGGTTGTTTGTTCATTGTTGATGTCTGATCTCAAGGTCAGTGGCAGAGGCTGGCTCTCCATGCGCTGCCTGATTATTTTCTACTGGGGTGATTTTTTTTTTACCCCTCTTAGGACAGCAACAGTCATTACTGAGACCACTGTGTGTGTCTGCCCTTTAGAGAGGCAATCTCAAGCCCTCACACACATACGCACACGAAACACGACGGCACCTCCATGAACACTGACACACACACACACACACACACACACACACACACGAGAGCTCTTGTCAGCTCTTTGATTTTTACTGTGCCCCTGATGACAACTGTCCTGTGAGAGAAAAAGAGGCCAGTAAATATATCAATCGTGTGCAAGCAGAACCAGCAGGCAATCGAGTTCTGTGGATTTCTCTCTCAAACTGAGATTAATGAAACCCACAGTCAGAAGAGACCAAACCCACTGTCACTTTGCGCTGTAGTTTGTAGAAAAATGAGTTTAGAAGCAGAACTCAATGGTCTGTAATGACATTGGTATGTGTGTGATTCTCACTTCCTCATTTACTTTCGCTCATTGTTAAAAAAAGAATTCACTCAAAAATACAATTTTGTCATCATTTACTCATGTAATACCAAACCTGTATGATGTTAGTTTTTCTGTGGAACAGAAAATACAACTACAAAAGCTCCATACAAGTTTCCATACAACTACAAAAGCTCCAAAAAGGACCATAAAGATGCCATATAAGTGGTCCATATAACGTGCACTATAAGAAATCATATGCTAGCTCTTTTGAGGAACAAACTAAAACATTTTCTACTTCTGACTCTTGAAACAAATATGGTGTCCACTGTCCATTGCACAGGTTGGATGTCAGTAACATCAAAGGTCATTGGTATTTAGTCTTTTGAAGACTTGGAATAAAGCATGCGTATGGACACGTGTCATATGGACTATGTTTATGGTGTTTTTATGGTGTGTTTGTGTACCTTTTTCTATCTATGTAAAGATTCTTTGAAAATATTGGTTTGTAGCAACATGAGGGTAAGTATATAGTTTTGGGCTAGCTATTCCTTTTAATTAAAAGCTCAACATTCGGTTGATGAAATCTGAGAGCTTCATGAGACCACCATATCTTTGGATTTATTTATGGAATTGCAGAATAGTTCATAAGAATTCATTAGAGTAGTATCCTCTCAGGATTTTGTATCTCCCACAGTGTTCCTGGTCATTTTTGAAGCATTTAAGTCGATGAGCAAAACATCACAGAAATAGAATCATTTTGATCCTGTGCTGAAAGTAATAATTAGTCTAAAAATGATAAATGGAAAGGTTGTTATCTTAAACATCATTTACCGTCATGTTGTTCCCATCTTGTACTGTATGTGTTTATTTGTTTTGTTTAATATACAAGGAGAAGTTTTCAAAATGTTTACGTGGTTACACTTCAATTCCATTGTCCACTTCAGACATTTTACAACCTAAAATTAACTTTGCAACTACATGTCTGTCACGGGTGGCTGTAGAAGTAACGCACACAGATGAAGAACTAGGTCACACAGGCTAAACTAAAACACAATGAAACTAAACCAAAACAGAGCATACATGTTACAATGTCTCATTAGAGTATTAGTATACTGTAAGGTTAAATGTTAGGGTTTGGGTTAGTAGAATAAGTTGAATGCAGTTGCAAAGTTACTTATAGTCAGTGAATTTCAGTTGGGGGACCATCAAAATAAAGTGTTTGCAGATATTAAGCAGACAGTCTACTAATACTCAAATTATAGTTATAGTTAGAATGTCTACTGGACCATCAAAATAAAGTGTTACCGTTTACGCTGCTCCTTTCTAAACAAAAGCATACAGACCACAAAGCTCCAAAAAAACCCAATATGACTTGTGCACTATATTCCAAGTTATCTAAAGCCATATGATAGCTTTGTGTTATAACAATCCGACATTTAAGCCATAGTTCTCAAATCTCTTTCACACTTTCATAGATTCAAACTTAGCACGAAAGATGTGTAGAATAATGTCAATAATGAAGGCTAACGCCACAGGTTTTTTGTACATCGTTTTTGGTCACGACACATTTGCAAGAACCAAAGTTTGAAAAAGAACAACCATGAGCACTTTCAGTGTGGATTCTCAAAAGCTTTCAACGTGAAATCTCCATTATGAGTTCTTTTCTGTGTTGGTCATGTTGCGTGTTATCTCAGTTATGAGCTGGAGGTAGACTTGTTTGCTCAGATATGATGCACTAAAACATACGGTACATATTTATATATGGCTTTGAGCATCAATAGATGATGTGTTGGATAATGCTCAAGAGAAAATAGCCAATGCTGACACTTTGATATGAAGCTGTTTGTTAGGCCTATTTACTCACCCATATTTTGTTCTTCTTTCTCTTTTGCCCTCTGCAGGGTCCACCTGGTTTGAAAGGAGCTGAGGGCCCTCAGGGCCCCCCTGGTCCTGTTGTAAGTACTCTGTTTCCATGGTTTCCCTTCATTCAACGTGAAAAGCTCATTCTCACAAAAGCGGCATTCAATATTTAGGAGTCTGAGAGGGACTGGTCAGGAAGATCTAAGGCTCAAAAACACCATTAAGGATTTAAAAAGTGTTCTTCGCCACCGAACACACGCGCAAACAAAGAAGAGTGCGCAGCTGATTCATACTCTTTCTAAACGAGAGATACCGAATCGGACACAGTAGGATCGATGTCTCCCGCATTGTCTCTTAAAAGACCATGCAGTGGCATTAGTTAACACTAGAGGGTGTGATGGTGACCACCACAGTGTCTTGAGATAAATTCACAGCACTACTTCAAAATTACCTCCTCTGGACATTTTATACCATAGCTGTTTCATTAGATTTTATGTGATGGGCATGACGTTGAATGTCCTCAAGCTTCTTTAATTAAAATCCAATTCTTTTCTTCACCGATTCATTTCTCTTTAGGAAAAAAAAAAAATAGACAAGTATTGTCACCCTATAATTGCTCTTTTTCAGGCCTTGACAGTGCACTGCAAGATTAGAATAGATGGATGAAAAGTCATTGAGGAGTTTTAAATTCAACTGTGTCAGTCCGATAAAGGATACATTTGCATTTGTATGAAGATGCGGGGGTCTACAAATTAAACCACATTTAGAAAGCGAGATAAGGAGTCTAAGGGCATGTTCGCCCACTAGTAAGAGTACATTTGGCGCCGAACCGAAAGTTTTACGGTCCTTGAACAGCTCCCCTCAGAGCTGTCTGTGTTGTTCTGATCATTTGATTCCGTCCGCACCACGCTGCAGTTTATTGCACTCGCTAGTCGCAAAGCGTTGCACGGGACTGCACACGCATCCTCTGGGATGTTTAGGCCATTTGAAGACCCTCTGTACTGTCCCTGTGCAATGATTTATTTAGCATTGCTTGCAAAGGCAAAGATCACTATCAAGGTGCAATTTGGTGCATTAAATGTCCCACATGAACATGACGTGATACCACAAATTTATTGTTGGGAAATGGTGTGGGACTAAAGATTTTAAATGGATGCTAAATCCCATAGACTTTGATTAAGAACGCTCAGAACACCTTACCAACCACATAAAAAAAATGGCCTAACATCCACATGGTAACATGTTAAAAACACTGAGAACAACTGCATAGCAATGGCCTAAAATCTGCATAGCAATGTTCAAAACACTAAGAATGCCTTAGTAACTGCATAGCAACACCTTAAAATCAGCATAGCAATGTTAAAAATACTCAGAATGCCTTAGCAACCACATAGCAACACCCTAACATCAGCATAAGAACATTACACATTAATAACTGCATAGCAACACCCTAACATCAGCATAGCGATGTTAAAACACTCAGAATGCCTTAGCAACCACATAACATCAGCATAACAACATTACATATTAGTAATTGCACTGCAACACCCTAACACCAGCATAGCAATGTTAAAACACTCAGAATGCCTTAGCAACTGCATAGCAACACCCTAACACCAAAACGTCTGAAATGGTTTGTTTTTTTGTGGCTAGAGCATAATCATTCAAAAGCTAAAGCTCCTCATTTGGATTTTCTGCACTAAAAGTACATCCTTGAAAGGAAGTTGTCGCTTGGGAGAATCTGTTTTAATCCTTTATACATGACTAATGAGTGAGATATGGCAGATCTTTACAAGCCTATTAATTCAGTACAGGGGTTTTCAAAGTCAAAGACAGTGGGCCTCGCTTCTAACACAAAATAGACAATGCACAACCCCCATTTTAACTTTATAGTCTGCATTGTATGAATTATACACAGATTTGAAAGCTTTGAAAGATATAAGCACTGTGAATGATTTTTTTTTTCTTTTGTTGTTTGATTAACATTAACGATATAGACAGCAGCAGGTATGCCTATGTGAGGCTGCTGTCACTTTAAGACCTTATGCATGGATCTAATGATCATTTAGGCAAACTGCGCAATAAGCCGCAAAAGTAAACTAAATTCAGCACTCGTGCACGTCGGGTGTCCTACAGAAAGTCGCCTGTCAGTACCGAATTCAGTTCTTTTTCGCAGTTTACTGCTCTAACTTGTTTAAGTAGTCCTGCGCTGCTGATAAATTTACATACATACATACGCTCAGCCCTAGCCTCCCATGACATGTTCTCGCCCCCTGGGGAGGTGTGCCCTACACTTTAAAAACCCCTGATGTAGTATATGCTTCAGTAAATCAGACTTGTCAATAGTGTGTATATGTCTATGGTGTATCTCAGTGTCAAATATGTTTAATCGTTTTGCCCGTGATGGTTATAGGGTTCCCCTGGTGAGAGAGGAGCAGCAGGACCTGCTGGCCCCATTGGCTTGTCTGGACGTACTGGACCTCAGGGACCCCCGGGACCTGCTGGAGAGAAGGGTGCACCGGTAATCTCACTTGTTAGATATGAAGATGATCAATACGTGTTTCTTATATTGCATTTATTAGTGAAAGTTTAAGGTTGCTTACAGCACAGTGACTGCATACCATCTAACTTACTGTAGCGCTGTGGAAAAAAATAGATTTCAATTCAGAATGTAATTTATCACGAACTGAAAAATCTGTGTCTTTGTTCAGGGAGAGAGAGGTCCTTCAGGTCCAGCCGGTCGGGATGGAGTTCAAGGTCCAGTTGGTCTGCCGGGTCCAGCAGGACCTCAGGGTCCACCTGGAGAAGATGGTGACAAGGTTAATTGCAGTTGTAATTGACATTAATAAGCTTAGACAGTAGAGAGAACGTGCATTACATTACCAAGCATTACATTAATACAATGCTTCTATTGATGTGTCCGTTCCTGCAGCCAATTCAGTCGCCACAAATGGACAGTAACAGATTTCACTTCATCTTAACTCGCGTACAGATTTAATGGAAGAAAGTTTTGTTCCAATGCATCAAAAGTTACTTTAACAGGCTTACACCGCAGAAAAATCTCAGTATGTCAGTACATCAATATATCTTTTCTTATCCCAACTATCCCATAAATCTCACTAAATTGCCCTCGCTTTGTACTTAAAACAAGAAAAAACTATTTTCCAATGGAGTACGATTTTTAATCAAGAAAACTTAATTCAAGATAAAAGTCTTCTGCAAATTTGCTTCTCAAGTAAATTTTTCTTGTTTTAAATATTTTGAAATATTTGTACTAGAAAACAAGAAAATTATTTCTCTCCTATCACCCTAGCATATCTCACAACTCTTCCCAGAATTCCTACTTTTTGGACAGCGATCATTCTTCATCATCACAAACACACACTGTACGAACATCTGAAACGCACGCCTATCTCTCAGTCGCTCTCCCCTGCCGCCAATCCATCATCATCAGCAAAGGCAGCCTATAATCAAATTAGCGCAGGGTACCATAAACGTTGTCTCTCCATCAGTATCCTCTAACCAACTTCATGGCTTACGTGCCAAGAATATGTTGTAGCAAAGCTTTATCTGGCCATGTCTGTTAGTTCAGAGACAATATTTGTCATTTCATTTACATTAAAGCTCTATGCAGGTCATTGCCAATGTCATATTTTTTACTGCACAGTAAATGGTTTACTTCAACATTACTTCAACAGAGTTTCTTTCATTTAAAATCACCAGTGTGATTTATGCATAATACAGTTTTTTAAAAGACAAAATGGATATTGCATGACTGATTTTAAACTTCTTTCCAGGGAGAAGTTGGCGAACCAGGACAGAAGGGAAGTAAAGGCGACAAAGGTGAACATGTGAGTAAATTCTGTCCTAAAATCCTTATTTATACAAACAGTAGGATTTGAATGCAGAACCGATTCTACTTACAAACCATTACCTAACTCTTTCACTGATTCCACACACAAAAAAACATTAAATTGGCCTTCTTTTGTGTTGTCCTTGCTAGTTGTTGCATGCAACAAAAAACAACCGGTATAGTCCGATTTACAAATTAATAAGTCTTATTAACCAGTTCCTTTAATAAATTGATCTAAAAGAGTCATAAATCAGTCTTAAACACATGAATGTGAACACAATTAAATAGTCAATCACTGAATCGGTTTAAGCGGTTCTTGACTTACTCACTGAACCACAAGACCTTACTATCATTTCAAACTCCAACAAGTGATTTCCTCAAAAGTATTAAAAGAGCCATTCATTAAATCTTTGAGGAACCAGAATCATTCAATTCCTTATGATTCCCATCATAGTTCTGTTATTCTGATCACCTTCTTTATTGTGTTGCCCACTAGGGTCCTCCAGGTCCACCTGGTCTTCAGGGAACTACTGGAGCTCCTGGACCTGCTGTACGTCTTGACTGCACATTCAGAATTACCTTAGTTATTATTTCAGTAATTTTTACATTGACTCAGTCAGAATACATTGAGACTCTGACTAATGCTTGTTTCAGGGAGCTGATGGTGAGCCAGGTCCTCGCGGACAGCAGGGTATGTTTGGACAGAAGGGAGATGAAGGATCCCGGGGCTTCCCTGGACCTCCTGGTCCCATCGGTCTGCAGGTGAGTCCCACAGTGCCATTCACGAGCTAACATTTTTCTTTTGTTTAGCACTGAGTCGCCAGTCCCATGGTATCCCAGACTAATGCAGCACAAACAACATTAGCTGGTGGCCCTGGGCAGTAGATGCAGTAGAGGTGTTTGAGATGTGAATTGATTTCCTTTTGATTCCACTTCTGCTGGAATTGTTCTAGTAAATAAGTAGACACTCTCTACAGACATGTAGGGTCCATTACATGAACAGTTCAAATTTTGGTTTGCTAGTGGTATAATTACAACTGATTTATTTATTCTACTAATTAGCGGAATAATTAAAGAGTTTGTTTTGCACAATATCATTCCCAACGAAATCATTCTGTCTATATATATATATATATATATATATATATAATAAAATAAAAAACTCTGTCACTGAATATCAAATCAAATCAAATCAAGTATATTTGTATAGCGCTTTTCACAATACAGATTGTATCAAAGCAGCTTCACAGTATTAAAATAAAATAATACAACAAAGTTTGTTTCTAGTGGAATTTATTGATTGATAGAATAAAATTAAATATCCCCAAAATATCCCCAACTGAGCAAGCCAAAGGCAACAGTGGCAAGGAACCGAAAAAACTCCATCAAGCGGCCTAATGGTGTCCTAAAACTCCATCAGGTGACCTAATGGAGAAAAAAAAAACCTTGGGAGAACCCAGGCTCAGTCGGGGGCCAGTTCTCCTCTGGCATTTATGAACTAGAGGCCGGATTGTAGTTTGAAACTGTGAGATTAACAATATTATATGAATGCCTGGCTGAAAAGATGCGTCTTTAATCTAGTTTTAAACTGGGAGAGTGAGTCCGAGCAACGAACAGTATCAGGAAGGCTATTCCAGAGTTTTGGAGCCAAATGTGAAAATGCTCTCCCTCCTTTGGTGGATCTGGATATCCTAGGTATGACCAAAAGCCTTGAATTTATTGATCTTAAAGAGCGCGATGGATTATAGGGTGATAGAAGATCCGTTAAATAGACTGGAGCTAAGCCGTTTAGGGCTTTATAAGAATATATTTGGTTGCCCTGTTAAAAATAAAAATAAAAACCATAAAAATCAGCAGTCATGTCATGTTTGTGTAGTAAACGCACGGTATTTATAGAAGATTTATTTTAATCATCTCATCTCTCTCTTTCTATTTGATCATATTATGATCTGAAGCCTCAAGGTTCTGCCATTCCTCTATCAATCAATTAGCTGATTCCTCTGAAGGCGAGTCATCGCGGTAATGGAGTAACATCGACTGCTCCTGTAGTCCTCTTACGCCACCAAATCTCTGAGCCATTTGATTCAATTGAGTTTTAATTGGGCGTAATGCACTTCCATTTGGATTTTATTAATTGCATTTAGTGACCCGGTCCAATAGACATTAGGACAGTGCACACACAACCTTCAGTGTGTAATGAGTGTTTATGTTAATGGTCTCTGACTAAGGGCTTCTGCCCTGATGAGATCTCTTACCAGCACGAGAATCAGCGTGTCGGTCTGCCAAGTCTACAGGTCACGTGGGTATTGGGCGAGTAAATATCAGACAAAATTAGACTTTAGATGTCGTTGCTCCTGACATGTAACGGATGACGAAGAAACGCCTTTGAATGAGCAGCCCCCGAAGTCGCCACTCAGTGAGGCAATTAGGGAGTAAATGTCAAGGATCAAACACGCATGATACCTGGGTCACATGCCTAGCGTGTTTATTCGCCAGTGCAGGTGTGTTTTGATCCGAGATCTCTGATGTT
This sequence comes from Abramis brama, assembly GCF_963993115.1. Lineage (NCBI taxonomy): Eukaryota > Metazoa > Chordata > Actinopteri > Cypriniformes > Leuciscidae > Abramis > Abramis brama. The sequence goes on along the minus strand of NC_139986.1, from coordinate 21,807,785 downwards.
ATAGTATTTTGGACTTCTTTAAAACACAAATGCTTCCCTGGTTACTCTCACTGATGGATGTTTTACCTTTCCTGCTGGGGAAAACATTTAATTGGCCATTGATTAAGCTGAAAAACGGCATGAATTTTTCAGCTTTAGCCCCTAAGCGGAGAGCAGCGTCAAATGAAATGAAGTGCATGGTGCTGGCCATCTAACTTCTTTTTGGTTGCCCGTTTTATTCCTCCAATGTTCTGGATTTAAAATGGGGTTCACTTAAGTCCTAGGTGCATTTTTAGGGCATAATAATGGGTAAGACGAGGGACATGTTCTTCCCCGAATGTTCAAATGAATCCTGTGCCGCTCTGGGGAAATATATTTGGCAAATGTGCATAGATGAGTTTCTGTGCCGGGTAAAATAGCTTTCATATTGTGTTTAGTGTTGAAAGTCCTTTACATTTTCCACCCCTCGCTTTTTGCCAGCTATGAAAAGGTGACAAATAATATAGTGTTCGCACTGAACATGAGCTAAAAATCTGACAAAGGATATTAGCTGCTCTCTTAGATTTCAAGATGACAGATACTAAAACTCAATAAACACTCCAGCACTCCGCCTCTGCCTCTTCCATTTGCCATATGGCCCTTTTGCCTTTCTCCGCCAATTCTGAAATGAAGCATTATTGCTGTCCTCTGGTAACTGCGTCTGGGCCAGATTCTTTTCCTCTTTTCTTCAGAGGGTCTTTTTTGTGCCTCACAGCTTTACACATCTTTGCACAGTAAATGACATCAGTGTACTATAGTATGTGAATGTATGGACATTTATATATTGAAGATGCATATAAATACAACAATATCTATTTATTTTTAAAGGGTCTTCCTGGGCCACCTGGTGAAAAAGGAGAAAATGGAGACGTTGGTCCTATGGTAAGATGTTTTAACCAGTTTTCTAACGAAATGCCTTTGACATGTCACTCCCCAATGCTCTATTTAAAAGCCAAATATGAATACAGGACAGAAATTCTGCTCATTTTAATTTCTTTAAAAGTGTCTTTAAGGCTTCTGTTTATTATTGTGTTATTTAGCATTTAATTTAATTTTGCCTTATTTTATTTTGCTTTTGACAACTTTGACCATTTGGTTTTTTTTGACAACTATTAGTAAAATCTCATTTGTCTCTCTTCTTGTTTCTCCACAGGGGCCCCCTGGCCCACCTGGTCCCAGAGGTCCTCAAGGCCCTTCTGGTGCTGATGTAAGAGCATCTCTCAACATTGAACATTTTATCCAATCGGCAAATCCATAAAATTACACCACTTTAACTAAATGGCTTCAGTGTTAATGGTTTTCACGTATGCCTCTTAACAAATTGACATAATCTCTTAACATATTGAAGGGTCCACAAGGTCCTCCTGGTGGAATAGGAGGAATGGGATCCGTGGGTGAGAAGGTAAGAGTATTCCTATCTTCAGTGTTTATTTCCAAATATATCAGGGCCAAAGACCTATTTCAAGTCTCTTTTGAAGACTTAATTGATTTATTATTCGTGTCATCCTTTTGTCTGAATTAGTATAACAAAACGATTAATGCCTACATTACTGCAGTTCTGATAAAACCCCTCCATTTCATTGCTATTTGGCAGGCCCACAGGCCATCAATATTTAATGCTTTGGCTGGCTGTGGAGATGAATTTAGAATATGTAACAGGTCACCATGATGTTCCATCCATTAGTAGTTGAGTATTATGTCCACTACTGTCCAGACTAGTTAAGTAAGCTACTGCTAAGAAACATAATGCAGCTTTATTTAGATAGTATTTCTGATTCATTCTATTCAAAAGTCAAATGTGCCATATTCTTACTTGGTATCTCTGATCTTCAAAAGGTGTTCCATTTTTCAAAGCATGGAGGATAAAATGACAATGGTGCAGTTAGATTTGCTGGTGTTTGTAGCTTATAACTAGTAATATCCTTCACAGGGTGAACAAGGAGAAGCTGGCAACCCTGGACCTCCTGGCGAGCCTGGACCTGGGGTAAGTTCTCAGGAGAGATATGTGTGATGGTGCGGGTAATCACTTCCTGTAAGCTTTTCAGGCTTTATTGATTGTCTTGAATTAAGTGGCCACACTAAGTGAGTCGCTAAATTGCAGGAATGATTCCAATAAAGGTCTTTACTCTCATCATACAAAGAACAGCTTAATACAGTGACATTTTGTACTAAAATATCACTGTTAACTTTACAGGGCTCATATCATGAGGAATAAAAATCTCACTTTTAGACCATTTAGAATAAAGGCGTGCATGAAACATATACTGTAAAAATATACTCAAAACATCCTAAACTAAACTGGAAAAGCAGTTTCTTAATTTCTGACACCAGAATATCTGGTTGGCATTCAGAAACTACACCTTTTTGTCACAAAGTGGACCTCTGGGAAAAAATCAACTGAATAAAGCTAAAATGTTAACTTTGTTATTTATGGAATATATGTATTACAGATGGAAATGCAGTCTGTCAAAATTCTAGCCTGTCAATACTGACATGAATGGTTGATTAACTCTTTTGAATTGCTTTATCAGGATGTAGAGCGTGGCTGCACTCATTGTTCTCAGGGTTCTTTTGTTCATGGAGTGCCTCAGGGCTCTTTATTCAGCCCTTTCGTCTTTGTTATAAATTCTGCAGGGCCCAAAAGGTGAGAGAGGAGAGAAAGGTGAAGCTGGTCCCTCTGGTGCTGCTGGACCTCCAGGTCCCAAAGGACCCCCTGGAGATGATGGACCCAAGGGTAACCCTGTAAGTGTGACTCAACTGACATTCATTTAATTTAGTAGGTCCTAATATTTGTTAAGGGCATTAAGGATGAATTCAGTTTAAAGTTATTAATATGCAACTGTGTTAAACCTGTTTTCAATCTGTTACTATAGGGCCCTGTTGGTTTTCCTGGAGACCCTGGTCCACCTGGTGAGCCAGGTGTTGCTGTAAGTAGCAAAATGTAATTTGCAGGGTTAATATACTGCAAGGTGTTTGCATGTTTTGTCAATTGTCAGTTTATCTGTCTCTAAAATTTTGTCTATAACATTATCAGGGAATAGATGGAGGCCCAGGAGAAAAAGGAGAGGATGGAGAGTCTGGTCAACCTGTGAGTACTAATAATATTTAGGCGCAATACCTTTGACTATAGTTTTTATAAACTGCATTTATAATTTCCTGCTGTATGCATACTTTGTCATTTTATTCAGGCAATAATTACTCAAAATATGATGATTTAAATTGCAGAGCACTGTGTTTTCCTCTTGCATAGGTATATATACAGTACAAATAGATTAATAAACTGTAATTGGATATACAGAAGTCAAACATAATTGTCTGAGCAGTGGCAGCCCATAAACTGAAATCCTTATTAACATTTACTATAGTAATTTGGATTTTCCAGTGCAGGACAATTGGTTAATTTACCATTAAATTCAATGTATCTGAATCTCTAGGTTTACTAATGTGAATGTCTAGCCTTGAGAGTCTTTGTGCGAGGCCCATTTATAAGCTACAGTTCTATGAAAGTTTAATGAGGGGAGGTTTGTTTTGAGCAACACACTTTCACAGAAATGCATACAGCTTCTGATTAGAAGTTTATCATTTTAAAATCAAATAATCACACAGCTGAATAATTTTGCTAAATTGTATCCATCCCATGTCTGTGTGCTTTTGAAACCCCTGTGTTTCTTAAGTGTGTTCAGTTAATTTCACAAAATTGGTTAAGGTTGGCAAGGCAAAAGAAAGAATGTTTAGTTATAAACCTAAAGTCTATTATCTAAAATAGGTTGGTTCAGTTGTTTTCTGTTTTTGATTCATTTTCTTCCTCCACTCTATTTTAGGGGCCTCCTGGTCCTTCTGGAGAAGCTGGCCCACCTGGACCTCCTGGCAAAAGAGTATGTATAGTCGTCATCACTATTATACTTTAAGCAGTGCCAGTTTATCTCTGGCAAGGATAACAAACCTTTTTAATTATACATTTTTTTCCAAGGAGAAGGACAAACAATTTTTCTCATTAAGAATGGAACACATACTAAAACTTATATTTATTATTTTGAATGAAGATTCTGACCTGTGTAAAACAGTCACCATTTTTGTTAAAGACTGGTCCTCATCAGCACGGATGATCAGTTGTTTTTCACCCAGGGTCATATCGCTCAACGGCAAAGAGAAAAAACAAAGTCCTTCACAGGGTGATGAATAGTGCATACTAAATCATCAGTCTGAAATCGAAAACAGCGTTTTAATGGCGTCAGAGCCAGAACTCATTTCCTCCACTGTAGTCCTACATCTCTCTCAGGATGAAAGAAGAAAATCAGTCAAGACGTTATATTGATCCTGGGCCTGTTTGAGTGACAGTGATGAGGGGACGGCGGTGTAAAGGATGTTACAGAGTAAGAGGAAATATAACTGTCACATTCAGGACAGGAATTGGAGATCTTCTCCCACTGCCACATCAAAAGAAATTTGTTCAGCCAAATGAAACCTCATCGCCTTGCAGAAAATAGTGTTGTTTCAATGGTCACGAAAATAACTCATGATTTTTCAGAAGAGGGAAAAAGTTAACTTTTTCAATTTATATTGAATTGAGGGAGGTTTCACAGCACTCCATTGAACTACCAAGCGAAATATAATTTCATTTTGCACCAGATCAGTTTTGCTGCGTTTACACTGAACTTGCAGTTGATCGTTTGTGATCTTCATTGATGTATAATGTCATATAATTGAACATTTTAATTTTACTTACCACATTTTAATGGAATGAAATTCCATCTTAATATTCTTAACCTTAGTTTAGCTAAAGTTAACCTATTTTGTGTAATCGGCAATGGTTGACATGTTAGTAGGTGGCTCTTCACTGTGGCCACATGTTTCTGATGTTTTGGACCTTGTTTTTATTTAGTGTACCAATTTTGACCAGATCACATGGGACGGATGTTAATACCAAGTGTAAACAACTGCTGGACCCCCTATAGTACCTTTTTGGAGCCCCTCGGGGCCACAAACTGTCCTGCTATAAGGGAAGCAGTCCTGGTTGAATTTTATAAGCCAGCCCAAGCAACACTGTGCTATCCTATTATTCCTCCATAAAGCTTTATGGCATCTTTTTGCACAGACATCCATTATTCATGCAAAATGTGGAGAAAACACCACTCGCTTTCCCAATATGCTTGATGGAGCTCTCCCAGGGAAAATTATACACCCTATCAGCATACACGGATAGCAATGGCTGACGAACTGTGGATAGAGAAACTGCCATTTCATCAGCAAAGGTGTTTTAATCCTGCGAGAGGAAGACGGTCGCAGGAAGACTGATCTTGTGGAATTAAGTCTCCTGCATCAATAATTCTGTCTGGAGCTTATTTTGCATCAAACACAGAGACGTTCTGCTTTCTCAGCAGTTTACAGACCGCAGTTGGAAATGAATATGGAGATTCCCTTGCTTATTCTCTTTCTCTGTTTATTTCTTGGACTCTGTTCAGTCTTGGACCCGTGAGAAAGTCCCTAGACTATTAAGCATCTTGGGAATTATTTAATTTGGTGAAGCTTCCAACTGTCATTAGTTGATTTCTTCCTGCTCTTAATTAAATTTACATATGAAAAATTATGCAGTGGAGATGGAGGTAAATTGTCACACAGGTTTTATCTTGGAGACAAAAGTTAAATTACACAAATGCATATTTTATCTAGTTGGTTCTCTATATGTTGGTATCAAACATCTAGTCCGAACCCTCTTAAATAACTAAAATTCAAATATTTTTCCAAATCTGACATACATTCAAAGGTTCAAATGTAATATAATGAAGGTAGATTTTAACTGAAACATTGAACTCTGTTGCAAGAGCAAGGATATTTTTCATAAATGTCAGGGCGGGGCAAGTTGTCACATGTTGTATTATCTTGAACATTTTTGCTGTTTCATCATGAATTTTTTGGGGGTTTTTTATTGATAATATAGTTTTCAAAAAAATTAAAAAAAATTCAATAGGCAATGTTTTAAGGAAATATTCACTGGATTAAAAAATTTGACAACCAGCCACGGTCACTTTTACGAATATCAATGAATGTACTGTATGCTCACACAAAAGACCTTCGAAAAATGCAAGTGGATCCATTCGCCTTATCGCCTATTAATAGCCATCAAGCAAGTTCCCCCAAGTGCTACCATGATGTCTCACTGTGACCTTTTCCCCATTTGTTTTTTAGCCCAGCAGAGAAAAATGCTCAAATACAATGTCCTTTTCTCTGTCCGCAGGGACCCCCGGGGACCGCTGGAGCTGAAGGCAGACAAGGAGAGAAGGGCGCCAAGGTAACGTATCATTCCAAATCAATTCAGCCCAGGCACATACTGCAGCCTCCACTGCCATAATTAAAGCACAGCGAGCCATGGGAGAAAGAACATCTCTGACAGAGTGACTCTCTGTTAATACATGTGGATACATTGTCACTGAGGGACTGAAGTGTGTAGGTTGTTTTAGCTTTAGTTCATCAACTGAACCCCTGTGATCTAAATTGCGTAAACATACAGAGATGTATAATGTAATGTTGTTAAGGGTTGTTATTATATTATATTATATTATATTATATTATATTATATTATATTATATTATATTATATTATATTATATTATATTATATTATATTATATTATATTATATTTAGGGCTGTGCAACGATTAATCGCATCCAAAATAAAAGTGTGTGTGTGTACTGTGTATAATTATTTTGTAAATATAAATATACACACATGCATGTATATATTTAAGAAAAAAATTATATATATATATATATATATATATCACATAATTAAAATAGATATATATATATATATACACAGTATATACTTGCAAATATTTCTCAAATATACATGCATGTGTGTATTTATATATACAAAATAATTATACACATTACACACACAAATATAATGTAAACACAAACTTTTATTTTAAATTTGATTAATCGTTGCACAGCCCTTATTATATATTATATTATATTATATTATATTATATTATATTATATTATATTATATTATATTATATTATATTATATTTAAAGTCTCTTATGCTTACCAAGGCTGCATTTAATTAAAAATACAGTAAAAACAGGTGTGTTTTTTTCTTTTTCTTCATCAGTGATATTTCGGTGGGCATTTCATGATGCATTATATTATCATTTCTATAATCCTCTCTTCTCCTTATTTTTAGGGTGAGGCAGGATCTGAGGGTCCACCAGGTAAAACTGGACCAGTTGGCCCTCAGGGTCCCGCTGGAAAGCCTGGTCCTGAAGGTCTACGAGGAATCCCCGGTCCTGTGGTGGGTCCCCATGTCACTCATAACCCTAATAATTCCTCCATTATACATACACATAAATACAATGGCCCCAAATAGTTTTAGAACACTTATGATACACTCAAAGTACTGTGAATTTGAAACCAGGTAGCATCTGCAATCAAATGATGCTTGACCTTTTCTCTAAACTTTCTCTAGCTTTGCTCGTGAATATTTATTGTGTGACATGGCATTTGCCCAGTAGTTCTAACAGATTACTACTCGCCACTGCCAATGCTTGGTGCTTTTGCGTGGTCTTAAAGTTATTTGTGAAACGATGATTCTTTCCGTTGCAACGGCATTCATACACTTTTAAGTATTCAAATTGAATATCTTAAATACATACACAGACACACAGGGATAGAATTATATGAAACACCTCAATTCACAGAATAATAAATCACCTATCTGTATCTTTCTCTTGTATATATTTCTTGTCTATTTGATAATACTTTTTAGTATCTGGGCTATTAATCATTGTCCAGCCCAGAGTAAATCAATGGCAGACCATAAGCAAAAAACAATGCAATAATGGCTTTTGTAATTGGATGGATTTTCACAGGGTGAACAAGGACTTCCTGGTGCTGCTGGACAAGACGGCCCTCCCGGACCAATGGTAAGAGGAGAGACCCCATTCCCTTTGCTCGTTCTTTCTGTCAACCTTTTATCCTCTCTCTCTTTTCTGTGTGTGCTTGTACATGTGGGTATATGTGCGCAAATTGAATTCTCACTGTTGGTTCTCTGATATTTAGGGACCTCCTGGCCTCCCTGGCCTGAAAGGAGACCCCGGCTCTAAGGGTGAGAAGGTGAGTGACATTCTATTTCTTTTCCTGACATTTTTATTAATGTGCTTTCAAAGAAGCTCAAGGTCAAAGATAAAGACTAGACTAGGTCACTCCATTCCAGGAAGCCAAGGGAAAAGTTTCAGTATAATATACATTTTATTTTTTTAGACATTTAGGAATCCTTTCTGAAGTGCTTACTGGTTATTTTCTTGGGCATTTAATCATATAAAAAAATATAATTTTTTTTGTGTGTCAAAATTTGTGGGTTTTATATATATATATCGATTCTCTCTGCTTTTATCGTTATAGTTGTGGTGTGGACTCTGCTATTCTTTTATATATATATTTTTTTTTATTATTATATCATTATCATTATAGTTATCATACTTGGTGTGAACGGTCCTCTAGTATAATGTAAATTTATATTCTTTGATGGTTTGGTTATGCTTATATAAACATTAATTCTTTGTACATTTCGAATATCATCTGATGTTCTGATCTGTGACAACTGCTATAATATGCGTTTTTCTTCCAGGGTCACCCCGGCCTCATCGGCCTCATCGGACCCCCCGGTGAGCAGGGAGAGAAGGGAGATCGGGGTTTGCCTGGTCCTCAGGGATCTGCTGGCAGCAAGGGTGATTCTGTGAGTCACTAATGATTTATTTGTCCTTTACCCCACCACACAACAAATGTCGTACCTCCAGCAGCGCACCTATCAGGATTTCTCCTCCTGTAATGCTTGCAAATTAAAGTAACGACCGACTGAAACAATAACGTCTGCACTTATTGCATCTGTGTACATCATCATAATCGTGTTATGGATGAAGCTGTCATGAAAGGTTCTCGGAGCCAGCAGTAATTCTATTACACCAGACGTTCCCATCAAACACCAGTGCGATTACATTTTTTCACAGTCAAACTGCGAAATGTTTGTCTTTCTTTGCCACGTTGAAGAACCATGCAACACATATCCAGTGTAATCAGCAAATATATAGAAAACCTTTAAAAGTTGATTGAATAATCAATTAGAATTTGTATTGGCCTTTGCTATGGCCCTTGCTCAGTGGTTTAAAGCAATGCAGCTTTAAACGTATCACGATTTAGCTTAATGAAATTGTAGTCTCCCCTTCTGTGAGTTTGGAAAAAAAATCGAAAACGATCCCATTTCACTAACGTTTCCCACTGGACAGATTTGCGATCTGTTGCTGGGTTTAGTAACAGAGGCTGAATTTCTCCCCACAGAATTAACTCAAAAGTCCTTGACGCTAATGAAGTGCAATGATCAGTGTGTATACAAACTAGAGGAATCTCTCTAGCAAAAGAATTGTAATTTTTAAAGACAAATCTTAGAGAGAATATCAAACTCATCACCTCACACAGTTGTTTGAATTTCTGCTGACCAACATCTTTACATATCAATCATAGGAAGTTCTGCTTTCTAACCATCTGCTCTTTAAACTGTAGGGTATCAGTGGTTCTGCTGGTCCGCTCGGTCCACCTGGTCCTCCTGGATTGCCTGTGAGTCTTTCTCTGTTGCTTGCATCTTGCATTCAGTGTTGTGTTATCGTCAAGGTCAAACTATACATGGCACCACGGTGCAAATTGGTGTCACATTGCCTATTTAAAGCCTATTTTTAAGAGAACTATTTTGAGAGATCTTACAGAAAAATAACTTAGCATTAAAAGTAGTCAGTTTTAAACACATCAAATGTATTTCCACTTTTAAAATTATGATTTTGGTCTGCCCCACCTTAGCGGTCTTGCCAATTTTAACTGTATCCACTATTTAAATATATACAAGTGTCTTAGTTTTGACATACACTACCGTTCAAAATGTTGGCATCAATAAGATTTAAAAACATACATGTATATAAAATTGTAATACCAAGGACAAATTAAATTGATTAAAAGTGACAGTAAAGACATTTATAATGTTACAAAAGATTTATATTTAAAATAAATGCGGCTCTTTTGAAGTTTCTCTGAAGAATCTCTCGCACAACTGTTTTCAACATTAATAATAAGAAATGTTTCTTGAGCATCAAATCAGCATATTAGAATGATTTCTGTAGGATCATGTGTCACTGAATACTGGAAAAAAGCGTTCTCATCACAGGGTTAAATTTTATCTTAAAATATATTACAATAGAAAACAATTATTTAACATTGCAAAAAATGTCACAATATTACTGTTTTTGCTGTATTTTTAATCAAATAAATGCAGCTATGGAAAGACTTCTTTAAAAATAAAAAAAACGTACAGACCACAAACTTTTGGACGATAGTGTATGTTGAACTGATGTTAGTTTTATTTTAGAAAAAGAAATTCTCATTCGGTTTTCTAAATTTGGCACAAATTGTAATGTCAACTATATTTACCAAGCTTAATTTTAATCCTATTTTGTAAGTCAGTTTTCACAGAATGCATTTCCATTTTCCTTTAGGGTCCACAAGGGCCAAAGGGATCCAAGGGTTCGTCTGTAAGTACCACTTTAGCGCTGATCAATTTGATACGCTTGTTATAATAATGTCAGAAAACGCGCTCATGATTTTTAAATCATCTTCCTGCAGGGTCCCGCTGGTCAAAAGGGAGACACTGGCTCGTCCGGACCTCCTGGTCCTCCTGTAAGTGAACTTTTGCAAGCTTCGAGGAGCATTTTAGATATTATATATTATATAAAATGCAAGAGGCTCATAGATACACACTCATTTTCTCATTCCGTAGGGTCCTCCTGGTGAGATCATCCAGCCTCTGCCTATGCACATGCCCAAGAAGTCCCGTCGCTCCATCGACATGCAAGCGGACGAAGCCGGCACCATGCTGGACTACGGAGAGGGCATGGAGGACATCTTCAGCTCTTTGAATAATCTCAAACAGGACATCGAGCGCATGAAGTACCCCATGGGCACGCAACACAACCCCGCACGAAGCTGTAAAGACCTTCAGCTCGCTCACCCAGAATTCCCAGATGGTAAGTGAGCAAGGTGGGAGGTAAAGGAGACAGTCTTGAACAGATAAATCTGGAAAACATGCAACGTTCACTGCTTTCCGAGCCACTCAATAGGTATTGGCTGTGCTTCTAAAATTCCAGACCCGTCACTCGGGAGGATTTGAATAACAACAGCAGCCACAGACGGCTAATTGGGAAGATGTTTAGTATTCTGCGGATTCCGGCGGGAGCTAACCTCTCCCTCCCAAATCATGGCTTACAAAATGCCAGCTCTTACACTGACCTTTCAGAGCTGCTTTTACCGCAATAGCATTAGCCTGATATTTTATTTACACAAGGTATTGCCTCTGCTGATGCCCATGAAGAGTGTTTTTTTAGCTGAAGAAAGGAATAAAAAGATAGGCAAAGCTGCGGAGATATCTTCATATATGATCTAAATGATTTCTTGAAGTTTATGCTGTACGTGTCATTATTCTAGAGCCTGATGTCTGATGGGTTTTTTTCTCCCTCAGGTGAATACTACATCGATCCCAACCAGGGATGCTCCGGGGACTCCTTTAAAGTGTACTGCAACTTCACAGCGGGAGGCGAGACCTGCATCTTCCCTGATAAAAAGTCAAATGGAGTGAGTGGCATTCTGAAACCCGCTATGGAAGAGCTAGCCAATAACAGCCAGACATGATCACAACATCTTACCTCTGTCACATACAATAGGTTTCTCATAAAGATCATATGAGAATCAAGCAGTCACTTCAAAGATATGTTTTCTTATTGTGACTGTAGGTTATTGGAGATATGATATTTATATATATATATAGATATATATAGATTAAAAATATATAAAAATAGACTAATTATACATCAAAATAGACTATATTAAAGTTTTTTTCCCCTCACATTTCAACAATAATGACAATAAAGCACATTTCCCCCAAATTCTCTTTATTGTAAAAAGTTTTACTTTTGAATTTGTTTGTCATTTTCAGTATTTTCAATTTCAGCTATGATCCTTAGATTAAAAAAATAAAATAGTGAAACAATAAAAAAACAAAAATTATATATATATATATATATATATATATATATATATATTTCTAATTCAAATTAACAAGCAATAAAACAGATACTACTACAATATATAAATACTTTACAATTTAAATATACGTCATCATAATATATATATATATATATATATATATATATATATATATATATATATATATATATATATATATATATATATATATATATATATATATTTTTTTTTTTATATTACACCAGTGACAATACAGTGGGGGGAAATGTCCATAATTTACAAAAAAATACCACAAACGTACTGTAAAACAACTATGAGGTATTTTGACCTTGGAGTAAAATATGAGTCCAGGACATATTTTTCAAAAGACTGTTCAAGTGTCTTTCCAACACTATCACTATCATGTTTATTTGTGCTCTCAAATCCAAAAGATTAGAAAAATATTCATAATTAGATCACATTTGTGGAAACCTCATTCTCAAGATAGATTAAAATAATCTGCTTTTCTCATGCTGTGTTAAACAGAGCAGTAATTTCAGTGAGAGAGATGTTCATTTCATTCCAGTTGTTGGAACAGATGCTGTATGAAAAATAGCTGGGTTTCATTTTATTTCATTTTCTGCTGAAGCAAGTTTGCTTTTCATTCACAACTATTCACACAGCAAGTCTTTTTCCGTTTTCTTTGTGTCGTCTTTAAGGTGAGACTATCTTCATGGCCCAAAGAAGTTCCCGGCTCCTGGTTCAGTGAATTTAAGCGTGGCAAAATAGTAAGTGCACTTTCTCATCCTTCTTTCATCTACAAAAACATCTTGTCCTTCGAAACTAAGAGAACCTGAGTGTTTTGCCTCATCCTCTTTCTTTACTCAACCATTGGGCAGACACCAGTAAGAGCTCGGCTTTTAAAAGATGCCGTCACCGCAGCCCTGGATCCATCAACAAGCCGAGCAAACCCACAAACACTCATACAACAAACACAACTGAGCACATAGATACACACCGCATTTATATTTGATGCAGTGGAGAGTTATGAAGGCATCGCTGCACCTCTGTGAAACGAAACAGCTTTGTGTTTCTGGTGTCTGTTCCGACTGTTTTCTATTTTGTCAGAAGCGATAGTTTTTCTATTATTCATAGTTCCAACTTTACCAGTTTTAAATCCATTTATTGGTGCCTGTGAAAAGTGACTTGCTTTATCACTTACACACACTTTGTCACTTAACACTTACACAAATCAAGTACTCGAGTAAAAGTAATTAAAAAAAACACTAATAAAATACAACCGGAGTAATTTTCCATATAAAATTATATTCAACCATATCCATTTTACTTGAGTAAAAGTACAAAAGTTCTTGATTTTTGTATTCAAAATATAAAGCACTTATCATTGAACCATGTTTATTGTATATTCTATCCAGTACGCATTGCATTTATTTTATTACCAAAACTTATTATACATCAAAACATTAACACAAGTAAAATATCACAAACCTGAACAAGTTAAAAAAAATATATATATCATATAGTATTTTAAAAATGAGGGAAAAACTAAATTTGTGCAAATATGTGGTGAAAAAATGAATAAAAATACAATTTACAGATGTCACGTGGTGCAAAATGAGTTATGCAAACGTACTAGTTTTATATCATTTAAACTTTCTACAGCAGTGGGGAAGATGCATGGGCATTCATTTGCATAATTTTAAGCTTGAAAACCAAACGTAACATTAAACGCATGGATAATATTTCATTATTTTTTCCTAATCTTAAATAAAATTGCAACTTAACACAACAAACCTGGACATATTATATTATATTATATTATATTATATTATATTATAATATATTATATTATATTATATTATATTATATTATATTATATTATATTATATTATATTATATTATATTATATTATATTATATTATATGTTTGCTTACAGTAACAAAAACAATGTTACTGGAATGGATAATCACCTTTTTAAAAAAAGTCATGCCTATTTTGTGGTAAAATCATTAATAGGGATAAAGTAAATATAATATCTGCCTACTTGAATAGGTCATAGAAACTTTATTCTTTTTTGTGAAGAAAGATTATTGCTGAATGAAAAAAATATAATTATTCTTATTATTATACTTATATATATATCATTTTTGCTTTCACCCTCAAGCTTTCATACGTGGACGCAGAAGGCAACCCGATAAACATGGTCCAGATGACGTTCCTCAAACTACTGACAGCCTCCGCCAGGCAAAACTTGACCTACAACTGCCACCAGTCGGCCGCCTGGCACGACGCCACTACGGACAGCTACGACAAGGCACTACGCTTCCTCGGCTCCAATGACGAGGAGATGTCATACGACAACAACCCCTTCATCACGGCCCTGTCAGACGGCTGTGCGGTAAGACCTCCGTCGTAGATCTGTACAAATCAATTAGTCATTTAAACACGTGAACACACAGTTCTGATGGTCTTGTTCTCGTCCTACAGGCGAGGAAGGGCTACGGAAAGACAGTTCTGGAGATCAACACTCCCAAAATCGATCAGGTTCCGATCGTCGATGTGATGTTCACTGACTTTGGGGATCCCAACCAGAAATTTGGATTCGAAGTTGGTCCAGTCTGCTTCCTTGGCTAAAAAACACAGACAAAGAAAAAAAAAATCAATAACTTGGCAGGGTAGGACGGGTTAGCGCACGAGTCAAGACTTTTTTCTTGACGTCATCAAACCATCGAGCCCGTTCCTGCCACATGCAAGTTTTGAATTTAAAAAATGGGGTAGCGAACACGTCTTGCCATTTATGTATGTATTACCCAGGAAAATACTTGTTGCCCTTGTAGGGCAAGGATCACATGACATGATACCTGTTATGGAACGAAAAGGTGAAGGACAACGTCAAGCCAAGGCAAACGGTGAACCTGGGAGGTCCACGAGTCGGAGAAAGGGAGGACCTCTCATCCGGAGTCTATCGGTGCAGTGCAAACAAATAAATTAAAAAAGAAAAAAAAAGACGACAACAATGGTGCTTGTTCAAAATAGAAAAAAAGAGGTGCTATGAGGAAGAGGATGTATTTTAATAAAACTGTAATTATTATTTTGTACATTGTTGATGTTTCTGAATCCACTTTCAAAACTTGCATGTGTATCACAATTACATCTGGCTCTTAAATTCCAAATCCCTCACAAACGTTTATAAGTTATAGAACTGAATAAATAAAGAATTAAATAATGATATTTTGTGGATGAATACTGTGTACTTATTATTAAACAAATAAAAGACAGCATTCAAACAGTTCCCTATTATTAATTGTAATGTAAGTCCTTTGTATATATTGAGCATCCCGAAATCGCTCGCAGTTCGGCCCACTGGACACCTATAGAGGAACATTCAACAGCACATGCAACCTGTGCTTGATTTAAGTAATCTTGCCATTCGCTTTAATTTAATTTTTGTTTGTTATTTGTTTGTTTTTTCAGTTGTAGGTCGGTCGTATACCTCAATCTCTCTTGAAAAAAACCATACCGATGCAAGTATGGTGTGCCCTGTATATACCTTGGTTATACAGTTAAATTTATATATTTTGGGTGGGGATTTTTTTTTTTTTTTTTTTTATTAATGGGAAAAATACATATCTGTTAGGCCTCTTTTTGTTCAAAACCTTCTGTGAATTCAATGATAAGGCCTTTTAGGTGACCCATTTTTGTAACTAAAATGAGAAATTGTTTTAAATGTGCTTTTTATGGTTCATTTCATTATTAAAAACTGGATTCCAACCAACCATGAAACTGAGGTGTGGATTGATTGTTTGTTTGCTTAGTCAGGTCACATGGTTTTATTGTCTGTTCGTTTACCGTATAGATTCATAATATGTTGTGTGATTTTAGGTTTTGAATTACATTGTGCATTGGGTCTGACTGATACCTTCAGTTTAAAACATGGCATTATAAAGGGATGGTAACCCAGACAGTTGACGGTAGCCATTGACTTTCATAGTTGAAAAAAAAAAAAATACTATGGAAGTCAATGGCTACCATCAACTCTCTGGTTACTAACATTCTTCAAAATATCTTCTTTTGTGAAGAAGATACAAACTCATACAATCTGGAACAGTTTGAGGGTGAGTAAATGATGACAGAATTTTCATTTTTGGGTGAACTGTCCTTTTGAATGCCAATAAGTGAGCTGTTATCCCAAAAATGCACTAGTTAAAATAAATGTTTGCTAACTCATGCACAACACCTTGTTTAATTAATTACTTCCTCATATCATTTGTCATGCATTACAGCTCATTAGCAGGTCATCTGGGATGTCTGAACAGGATGAGAACAGCGTGTTTACTTTAGAAAAACTTTCATACTCATTTCATACAGGTCCCTCTGGCTCCTTTCCTAATCGAGCGCTGGAAGCTACACAATCTGATGGCACCTTCACATGGAGTCTCATTAGACATTGTGTTTAATATGAAAGACCCGTCTCCATTTCAGCCTCTATATAGTTTGAATAAAAGCTCTCTCTATCTGCTCTTTGATGCATGTGTATCCTCACCGGTAAGATCAGCAATGAAGTCTGCATTATTGGACATCTCTATTCAAGCTTTCAAAGGAATGCCAATTTGATATTTTTCTTTAGGCAAAGACTTTGAGTTTGCCATTTCACCATGAGCCTTTGTGGCAGGCATTCTCTGCTTAGCATTTAAAAAGATTTTCAAAGGATTTGACTCTCGAATGGACTCCATTTGAGCCAGGATCTCAGTTTCTTCAAGAACTCTTCTGCATGATAAGACTTCAAACTACTAATATATATATATATATATATATATATATATATATATATATATATATATATATATGAGGTACGGTGAACAAAACAGTGAACGAAAAATATAGGCAAACATTAAGGAGAGAGAGGTGTTTTAATTGGGAGTCTTGGAGGCTTGTTGCCCAATCAAAGACTGGTAACTGAAATATATATAGTCGAAATAAAAGTAAATTGGTTAGCCTACAATACATGCTTGGTCAACTTCACAAACCTAAAGCGGAAAATGAATAAAAGACCATGTGCCTGTGTGTGTTTTTGTTCTTAAACAGCACAAGAGCCAAAGCAAATATTCATGTTTGAAGCTTAAAAATCAGTTCACGCTGTCAAAGTCAGATGTGAACAGTAACAAAGTACATTTACTTGAGTACTGTACTTAAGTACACTTTTTGAGTATCTGTACTTTACTTGAGTATTATTTTTTCTGGAAACTTTTTACTTTCAGTAATCAGTGTATTTTCCTTGAGTAGAAAGTAGTGACGTCAGTCAGGGGATGATTTTGGTTGCAAGGGGTTGCATTTTGGTTGCAAATGAAAGTCGGATTGACGTCAGAACCCGACGTCGGATTGACATCAACATCCAACATCGGACAGGCGGTGGATTTTGGTTGGAAATGAAAATCGGGTTGATGTCAATCTGACGTTGGGTTCTGACATAAACCTGATTTTCATTTTCAACGTTGGGTTTGGTCTTCTAAATGCAAATTTTGTCATTGTTTTGGAGCACACTAGCTTATAGATAACAGTAAGGCTAACATATTCTTTCTAAAAGCCAAAAAACTTTAAATAGGGCACTATTTGAGGGAACCATTGTGGACGTTATTGAGTGCACTTATTCAATCTCACATTCAATCCCACTACTGGAATTGTGTTCTAAATAAATTTGATATTGATATGAGGGTAGGCAGGCATATTTGTAGTATCTGTCATTTAAGTAAGTAAGTTGGGTGTTTGGTGTTTTAAGCCCCCAACGGCGCCTTCCAGGCAGCGAGGGGATGGGTAGGTTTAAGGTTGAGGGTAGGGTTAGCTGCCTCTAAGGAGCCATTGGGGGCTTAAAACACCATCGAGCAGTAAGTTGTGTACTTTGTCCACCTCTGGTCATAGTGGAGCATAACTTCTCTATATTATTGTTTCTGGTGCATCCCAAGCAGACAGCCAAGACAAACACTGGAAGGCTTTTCCCACAAAACTTATATCTATTGGGGAGAAAACCTAAACAAACTGGTTGAATGCTTCACATATCAGTCTAATGATAATACATTTTTCAAGTATCTGCACTTTATCAGTGTATTTTCATTTTAGAAATATTTACTTCACTACATTCCAAAGCATAATATTTGACTTTGTACTTAAAAAAAAAAAAAATCACTCTTTTTTATTTTTAAGTGACGAGATCAAGACCTGCTTCAAGTAGCAATAACATTGTCCTTTTGAGATGATTCTTTTGAGCTGATTTCTTTTTAAAAGTTTGAACCACTTCACTAAATTATTTATTTGTGAATTAGAACAATCTGATTGCAATGCTTAAAGGGATAGTTCAGCTAAAAATGAAAATTCTGTCATTAATTACTCACCCTCATGTCGTTCCAAACCCTCTAAGACTTTCATTCATCTTTGGAACACAAATGAAGATGTTTCTGATGAGCGATTTCTGTCCCTCCATTGACAGCCTATGCAACTATCACTTTGACGCTTCAAAAGGTTTGTAAAACTAATCCATATGCATTGAGTGGTTTAGTCCAATTTTTCTGAAGAGACTATCGTTTTATATGATGAACAGATTGAATTTAGGCTTTTATTCACACATAAAGCTTCATTAACTTGCACATCAGTTGTGGTAAACAGAAGCTCATGGAGTGAGAGAAAGCTCTCAGATTTAATCAAAAAGATCTTCATTTGTGTTCCGAAGATGAACGAAAGTCTTACGGGTTTGGAACGACATGAGGGTGAGTAATTAATGAAGGAATTTTCATTTTTAGGTGAACTATCCCTTTAAAGTCGGCATGAAACGGAAGTTGCGATAGTCTTTTCTTCCCTTTTGTGATGTATATCCACTGAAACGGCTTCTCAAACTAGAAAAACAAATATGGCGGCACTTGATTTTGTCGACCAGGAATTGATTGGATCATTGTGGTTTGCTACACTGCTGTGATATCATGTGATTGACAGGTTGTCCCGCCCTTACACCAGTAAACTCCACTGTCTAACACGTGTATCATCCAATCACAAGATGATGTGACTATAAGCCCCACCCCCCATCACCTGCATTGCTCTGCTGGGTGCATGGACACTTGAAGGATGCAATTTGTCTAACCTATTCCAAAAGATAAACCATAAGTGAGGTGTTTGCCTGTGTTCCATCTCTTCCCACTGTCAGTAATTACCTGAGCTGTCCAACAATGAAAAATGTTCAACTAATTCTCTGCATGTGCTGTATTTTGCGCCATTATTGTGGAAGCGGGGGAGGGGAAGAACACCCACACATCTCTCTTCAGGGGCCGTATGGGACCTAACCTTCTCTTCTCCGTCTTCTCAAAGGCAGATGAACAAAGATCAAACACGCTGGCCAATGGCATTAACTTTGAATATTCAAGCTGCATGGGTACAGAGAGATGCCACGTAACTGCCAGCCCATAATTCCCTCAAAAGGAACGCTAAGCCTCAAATCATAAAACAGCCACCCTTTTTGAGAAATAAAAAGCAGGAGAGTTTCCGTTGCTGTCAGTCAAGGCAATCCTCAAAGAGAAAAGCTGAAAGAAAAGCACCAGATATTCTGAATTGCTAAACTAAAAGGTAGCCGTGCTTTAAAAGCCTCTAAAGCAAACTTAATGAGAAATTCAGCATAACTGAGATGTTTAACTACTGCAATGAGGATATGAAGCTCTATGCAGGTAATTAAGTCTGGCTATTAGAAAAATGCACAAGTGGAGAGGTGTTGTAAAAGCAACACTGATTATGATGGGAAGTACAGCAGGTGGTGTGTGGATTTGATGCCATTTACAGAAATGAGCATTTAACGCCTGGTGGGCGGATATAATTGTATACATAACCTTCAGAACTTCATGGCCACTAACATCTCGTCGCTGTGAGAGATATTAGATCTCTGTATGGTGGTTGGGCTTTATTACTGGAGGCCTGACACTGGAAATATAATATAATATAATCCTTTTATACTTGAGGGTAAGGTATCAGAATTCACACGCATTTTCACAAAGAGTCTGTGTATAAAAGAACAATAGGATGAAAACGATGCTATTACTATTGTAAAAGAGACTGGGGTTAGTTGTCACAGAACTCATTAACCATGAGGTTTTGAGTATAATATCTAATTCAGGCTTGTCTAGTTCAAATTCCAATACGACATTTTTGCAATTGATGTTTGGTAAAAAGGTGACCACTACTGCGATCTGCTTTCTTACACCGCCGATTAAGTAGACTTATATTTTAGACAGAATATTGACAGTTACTTTGTTTTGTTCTGTCAATGAAAATAGTTCCAAACCAAAGCTACAGCCGAACCATTGCAGCAGTGAATTAAACAGTGTTCTGAATCATTCAGTTGAGTAAATGATTCATCGTATATTTTTCATTCATAAAAGTCACTTGTTTCGTTTTTAAAAAAAATCTGTTTTTGAACGAATCAGTTGAGTGATTGATTCAAATGAATCACTCATTGCGATGGTTACTTGTCGCCACCTACTGGCGCAACAATGTAACTTGCAGAAAGAATCACTGAAAAAATCCCCAACTGAAACTGAAATGGTTTTACTGTTAAAATATACTTTTAATATTCATATTTAAATGTAAATATTGAAAAGCTAATAATTATTTATAATGCATTTCAAATTAATATAAGTTAGTAAATAAACTATATAATGAAGAAAATAGTAAATACATTTAAAAGAAAAAAAATCATAATTTGAAAAAAGATAGGTTGCATGTTATATACTCATGGAGTAAATAAAAATCTTTGTGCAATTTCCATGACAACTACTTTGTATTTTCCCATGTTTAAAATGATAAATATCTCTTATGTAAACATTTAACAATCTAATCTTTTTTTTATTTAAATACATGATATGCTAAAAGCTTTATATATAGGCCTACTTTTCAGTGTAAATGTGAAGGATCGATCTGAACATAAATGGTACACACACACACACAAAAACAGCCACATTCTGATGAGTCTGCTGTAACATCCAGATACAAGCACAACTGGTCTGCTATTTATTGATCGTGTGATCTGAGCCTGTTAAGGGTCAGGGCAGCAAAGCTAAGAGACCGCGAGTGTGAGTGGGAAGACCAGCCAATGGCTATAGTTTAGTGTGAAAGACTTGCTAATCTTTTTCACCTACCCTGTGTTCTCATGTGGACAACGAATGAGTTTAATGGATGGAAAAGCATTCATTATAGCAGAGGCATCGACTAATGAGCCGTTACAGCTCACAAGTGTCATTAAGATCCAAGACAGCATCTGATCTTTGAACCCCACTGTAATCACAGCTTTTGTGTACATGTGAGAGTGTGTGATAGCAATGGTGTCCGTGTTTGTGCATGGCTGCGTCCAGTGGTGTCTTAAACCTGTTCTTTTTTGATGCAATAACAGTCCTGGCACACTTGGTGCACTTTTTGTCAATTTTTAAATAGTTATGTTTTTAAAAAACAACAAATAAATAAAGCAAAATTGCAGCTGTACTAAAATGTAAAGAGGAACGTAATGTAAAATGTACACCTTCAATGAAATGTATGCTCTAAAGTGCATAAAAGTAAATATGCCACTGCTGTTAATTGCTCTCTAAATTAATTGGCCAATTAAAATTTGATAAATTAGACAAATTGATTGTGTGATTATGTGAGCATATAAATATATGTATTAAACTCAATTATATATATTATATATAATATATATATATAATTATATATATTTTTTTTTTTGCACTGTATTTTTTTCATTTATGAACTAATAAAAATAAATTGTGGATCAACTGAAGTGAGTTAAAAAAAATAATGGATGGATTATATAATTGATAAATACAATAATAAAATATAAATGAAAATGACATAAATACATACAATTACATATTAGTCAGTTTAGACCAGCACCATTTTTTTGCCTCCAACAATCTACAAAAACGTACATAAATATAGCTGTTAAGGGGCCAAGCACAAATGAACCATAATGATGAGTTATCATAATTATGAGTTAATAATGAGTAATTAAAGACGGTTTTAGATTATTTTTCAGTAAAACGTCTGAAAATCATAAATACAACAATAACTCTCTCTCCGCCAGCATTTTAAAAAAAAGTTACCAGCCACAGCCAGTGTTTTTGATAAATGTCATGGCCCCCAGGATATTTTGTTTTATGAATATCTGAACATGCAATATATAAAAAGAAAAAGACCAAGCCTCTGTTTTTTTTATCAACACTCAAATGTGGGAAGTTTTCAACATTTTGAACATTTTGAAAAAGCTGAGAAAATCACTACAACGTGCATAAGCAACTCTTTTATCGATTGTTTCTGCTCATTTATTTATTTTTTGTGTGTTTTGATCCAGAGATTCTGTGCTCTTTCAGATATTGCGAAATAGCGCCCCCTACCATATAACAATGAAAACACGGAAAATTCTGTCAATGGCGGGAAAGCGTTGTCTCATAAATAATGGAAAATTCAGTCAATGGCAGGGAAAGAGTTAATATTATTTAATTATTTAGCACTTTTGACCAATAGGTGGCACTGTTACCAGACTGATGTTGGTCAGTGTGAGGTAACAGTGACACAAACAAAGTTTAGAGTCAATAATATGCCAAAGAGTTGCAGATTTACAGCCTCAGAATCAGCTTGGCGTCGTGCCTTTACTTGTTGATGCGTTATTCAAGAATGGTTTGGTCAATCAAAAAGCTTTTAATAGCTTCTTGCCGGCATGGTCTAAAGATGATATGAGCCAATTTTGGTGAAAATCGGACCAACGGTCTAAGAGGAGTTTGAAAAAATAGGATTTCAAGATAATTTTGACTGACTATGGAATAATTGATATAAATTTCCTCTGTATGACTCAAGGTATCTATCAACACTTAATTAAAATAGACAAAATCTCACAACTTTTTGAGTGTGTTCAGGGCATGGCACTGCTGACACATACTGAGTAACAATGTGCTAATGCGTTTGTAAAATGCAGTGTTTTAGGACAAAATTAAAAATGGCAGAAATGGCCAATATGGAAAAACTGTATATCATTCGACTTGGAATGCTGAACTGAATCAAAAGAGACCAGTTGTATGGTTTTTAAGCAAACCGTTCATAAGTTATAGGCAAAAATAGGCACTTTTCAATTCTCCAGACCAGTAGGTGATGCTGTGCTGAAACGCTGCAAATTGCCTCACATCTTCTCTTTTTCTAAAGTCGTCTTTTCCGAATTTGACGTCTCTGCAAAGTGGTGTCTGCACTCTCTCAACTCAACTACCATGAGTACTCAAGGATGTCAAGTTTGAAGTGCAAGGAAGATGCTGGTACTGATGTGAATCTGGCAGAAAGTGAGCCTTCATCCCTTTCATAGCGTGCACGGACTTCAAGGGAAGAGCTGAGACAAGAGGAGAGGTGATCAGAGAAAGAAGAAAAGTGATGCTGAACAGGGCCCGAGGCGCTCAGCAAGGTCTCCCTCTCTTAGAGACCTGAGAGACTGTCAACATGGAGCCCCACTGGGCCGCCCTACAAAGCCTCCCATCCACCCTCTTCAAAGACACCCCAGCATTTGAATAAGTTCAATCAGGTCCTGCTGCCACGGACTGTAACGTGATGCAGCAGAGTGTCAAGGCCAATTACACTCAAACCCCTAGGCTCATCCAGCTCAATTCTAGTGGCTTTTAGAAGATGGTCAGTGGCACCAGCGGGACGGTCGAGTGCTGGGCACGCAAAGGACAGGTGAGCAGATTGTGTTCGCCCAGCGAGGAGCCGTATCACCTGACAACTCTGATCAAAGGACGAATAAAAAGATGAGGAACTGAGAGCCCATGTAGGAGGATTCTGAATGCAAAGTGGCTCTCATCATAGATTATTCTGTGAAAGGATGTTTTATGGATGTTTCAAGGATGTCCTCTTAAGGCTGACTTCTATTTGATACAGCGTCAGTCTTTACAAAATTACACTCACCCAGAACTTCGATTTTTCAGATGTTCCAGAAACCTTATTATGGTTTAGATCCTATTTGGGAGAAAATAACCCCCATATTCCAGGTTGGTTTGGAGCCAGTAGAGGAAAAATTTACGTCTGGCCCTCGGCCAGCAGTCAATACATAACATTAAAGTTACATTAAACCCATATCAACGGTCTGAAGATGAATTAGTGGCTAGTTTTAGACTGGATGACTGTTGAAGTTAAGACTTGCATTAAACAATTGCACAAAAAGATCTAACGTGCCGTGCCGTGGAGAGTGTTATCGCATCGTCTCAGAGTTGTTAAGCTGTTATTTGACACTGCGAGAGGGAGCCACCCTTCATAGACCAGTATAAAACTTTTGCAGAGATGCTGCTATCCAAGTGCTGTTGGAATTGATTGGCTGAATTATTGATGACCGTGAAAGGCTGTGTTTAGATGGCTTAGTAATTACCGCTATCTGTATTAAGAATTAAACATGACTCTGCTCAGTGTCATTAGCTAAAATTGTTCTTTGGAAGTTGATTACTTCACAGTAAACACAACAGTTTAAAAGTCAACATGAAACGCCATCTACAACCCATTTTACTTTCTGGAAAAAAGCACAAGTCCCAAAAATATGGAGCCTTGCACATAACATGCGGACAAAAATATATATCATGGTCACGAATTAGGAATTTGTTCACTCGTTTTAGTTAAATCGTCACCACAAATTAAGAATTAGTTCCATTGACTTATTTATTCATTACTGCGTATGGCCATGATTTGCTAACTATGATGAAACAAAGTGAAACGTCATTCGTGGCCACGATATACATATTTTTTCCCACGTTATGTCCGGGGCTCCGTACAAAAAGAATACCTAAAATCTCTATGTTTTTAAAGGGATAGTTCACCCAAATTCTGTTTCAGCCATTAAGTTGTTCCAAACCTGTATGAATTTCTTCTGTTGAACACAAAAGAAGATATTTTGAAGAATATGGGTAACCAAACAGTTGATGGACGCCATTGACTTCCATAGCATGGGGGGGAAATACTATGCAAGTCAATGGGGACCAGAAAGCGTTTGGTTACCAACGTTCTTCAAAATATCTTCTTTTGTGTTCAACAGAACGTCTCGGTTACGTATGTAACCCTCATTCCCTGAAGGGGGCAACGGAGATGTTACGTCAGTGACTGATGAAATGGGGATTTTCACTGGAGAGCCCTATCACCTTCGAGTATTAGAAAACGAGCCAGTAGTATGAAAATACCATTGGTCTGCAGAATTTGCATCACAAACTCCGCCCCACCGCGTGGGTATAAAAGGAACCGCGAGTGCAATCTCGCATTATGTTACCTGCTGAGGAGCCGAGACTGTGCGCCCCGGCCGTTTCAGCGGTATAGCGGAAGTGGCATGCGGACGTAACGTCTCCGTTCCCTCCTTCAGGGAACGAGTGTTACACACGTAACCAAGACGTTCCCTTTCAGTCAGTCACTACGAGTTACGTCAGTGACTGACGAAATGGGGGTCCCAATCTAATCTCGCCACTGCGGCTGTCTTCCAGTGTCCTGCGCAAGCCCCAGCTCCTTGTCGTGTGACTAGCACGAGTGAAGGGCCAGGCTAACGCAAAAATACCAAGGTCCACTGGGTAGCATATCCCAGATGGAATATGTAACAGCGCCTACCCGCAGGGAGGACTTAAAATACACATATGACCCGAGTACGGGATGCATATGGAGAATGGCACATGGTATCCAGCCCACAGGGTGGAATGTTTCAACCTCGAGATGGCAAGAGGGGTTTTGCCGAGGGAAAGACACATGCTTGGAGGAGACTTACCGTGGAAATACACATGTGAGGGTTGCCCAATCGGGGAACCATGCACATGGAGGCACCTAACCGATCACGAGGGCTGACCAACCGGGTAAACTCATCTGAGTAAAATAGCGTACGTATCCAGTCCGTGAAATGGAATGCCGCAGCAAGAGATGACACAGAGCAGGTCCTACTTACTGGCTACTGGAAGCGAGTACACGAGAGGACACTGGCTCTACACGAAGATTGTAGAATCTCGCGAAAGTGTTAGGTGTTGCCCAGCCTGCAGCTCTACAGATGTCTGTTAGCGAGGCGCCATGCGCTAGAGCCCAGGAGGAAGCCACACTCCATGGCAGGCCCTGCTCCTGGTAAGCCAAGACAATGGCGTCCACTATCCAGTGAGACAACCTCTGCTTGGAGAGAACCTATGCTGGTCTGAGGTCTTGAAACACCGCATTCTGTACACATAACCACGAAGGGCGCGTATTGGACAGAGCAGTGCCAAGGCTGGGTCTGCCTCCTCCGAGGGCAGCGCTTGCAGGTTCACCACCTTATCCCTGAAGGGAGTGGTGGGAACCTTGGGCACATAACTAAGCCGGGGTCTCAAGATTACGTGAGAGTTAGCCGGCCCAAATTCCAGGCACGTTTTGTCAACCAAAAATGCCTGCAGGTCCCCTACCCTCTTGATGGAGGCCAAAGCAACCAGGAGCGCCGTCTTCATGGAGAGGTACTTTAGCTCGACTGAGTGCAATGGCTCAAAGGGAGCTCTCTGCAGCGCAGATAGAACAACTGTGAGGTCACAAGAGGGCATATGTGGGGGGCGAGGAGGATTTAAGGAGGTTTCACTTCAGAGTGTAGGCGTGTCTTGTGAACAGGGCTCTAGCTGAAGTGATGGTAGCCACCACCTGAGTTGATAGGGTACTCAAACCTTCCGTGTCCCATCCAGGACCCATTTTTGCAGGTTCCAAAGATCGGGACGCGGGTGCCAGAGGGTGCCCGTCTCTAAGAAAGGAGGTCCTTCCTCAGAGGGATTGGCCAGGGAGGGGCTGTCGCGAGGAGCACCAGTTCGGAGAACCAAGTTCGGGTGGGCCGATGAGGCACAACCAAAAGGACCTGCTCCTCGTCCTCCCTGATCTTACACAGGACCTGTGCAAGAAAGCTCACTGGGGGAAACGCATACTTGCAGAGGCCCCGTGGCCAGCTGTATGCTAGTGCATCCATGCCGAGGGTCCCCTTGGTCAAGGAGTAAAACCAGCGGCAATGGGAAGTGTCTGGGGAGGCAAACAGATCTACCTGTGCATCGCCGAACTGTTCCCAAATCAGCTGAACTGTCTGGGGATGGAGACTACATTCCCCGGGATAAGGCTGTAATCGTGAGAGCTCGTCGGCTGCACGATTCAGCTCTCCCAGGATGTGAATGGCTCGAAGCGACCGCAGATGCTTCTGACTCCAGACAGATGGCGTGCGAGTTGCGACATACGACGGGAGTGCAGACCACCCTGATGGTTGATGTACGCTACTGTCGCCGTGTTGTCTGAACGGATCAGTACGTGCTTGCTCTTCAGTAACATCCGAAAACGGTGCAGAGCTAAACGTACGGCCAGCAACTTGAGGCAATTGACATGCCAAAGGAGCTGGGGTCCTGTCCAGGAGCCTGCGGCAGCATGTCCATTGCACATGGCACCCCAACCCGTGGCTGAGGCATCTGTTGACACAACAACATACCTGGACACTCGTTCTAAGGGCACTCCGGCCCGTAGAAAGGAGAGGTTCGACCACGGGGTGAAGGTCTGACGGCAAGCCCGAGTGACTGATAGCCGGAGTGTGCCTTGATGCCATGCTCATCTCGGGACTCGATCGCGAAGCCAGTGGTGAAGCTGTCTCATATGAAGCAATCCGAGCAGCGTGACCACAGCTACGGATGCCATATGCCCCAGGAGCCTCTGAAACAGTTTCAGTGGAACCGCATTCTTGCCCTGGAATTGACTCAGCAGTGACTGTGCGCGCTCACTCGTAAGCTGCGCGTACATGGCGACCAAGTCGATTTCCATACCGAGAAAAGAGATCCTCTGCACGGGGGAGAGTTTGCTCTTTTCCAGTTGACCCGAAGGCCCAGACGGGCGAGGTGCCAGAGCACCAGGTCACTGTGTTTGCAAACCTGCTCTCGAGAGTGTGCTAGAATCAGCTAGAATCGAGAATCTGGCGTTTGGCAGGCTTAGGGGCAGAGACGGGCTGTGCCGCCTTCCTGTGACCACCTCCTTGCTTCGTCCTCGGTGAAGGCTGCTGCTTGGGCCGAGCAGGAGGGGCGGGAGCCACAGGAGGGCGGCCTCGGCGGGAAGCAGACTGAGGGATCTGCAAGATTTGGATTTGTAACATATTTTTGAATAAATAAATAGATTGGACAAAAAAGCGTTCCATCATTGACCCTTATATCAATACATGTAACCTAAATGATATCAGTTTCAGTCATTTTAGAGGCGAAGGTAGCAGTTTCATTTCAATGAAATGTTACAAAGACAAACTTTCTTTTTTTTTTCTTTGGATAAACATGCACGGATGAAACATGCACAATAATTAAGTGTATAGGGTCAAATTCTATTTCAAATACATGACACATTGCAGAAAGCAATTTGAAATCTCTGTTGTCTTCTCACTCATGTGAAGGTCTCTCGGTTTTGAAACTAAAATTTAAATTATTACTTTCAAGGTAGAGAGAAAATAATGTTTTCAAACTCATTTTCAAGAATGAGGAAATTATACTGACCTCATATAAAGTAGTTTGCAAATGCGCAAGGTCTTTTGCACTGAATGATGAGCATTTGCATGATTTTATATTTATGTTAATGTGCGCATGTGGTATTTGTGTGAATACCAAACCGCAGGAGCCACAAGAGAGTCTTTCTCAACTTTAACCACTGACAATCACAGGGCATCTTCCAGCCCAGCAGCAGCTCCCTGCTCATGTTAAAAAGATTAGATGAGACATCCCAGACACAGTTATGTCTAAGGAGGCAAGCAACACTGAAAAACAAAAATCAATCAGCTGTGTATCGCAAACTGTCTGGAATATTGTATAGGTTTGTGGATGAATTACTCTCACTGCCTCGATTTAAATGTAACACTGTCTAAACTGCAAGCAATATGACATAACTAGATTGCTCTATTAAAATCAACAATGCGGTCAACGTCACAATGCTTGCAGCTTGATTATAATGGGAGCAATATACGTGTACCAATTTGCATACTTTTACTATGCACTGAAAGTAGCAAAAATCAAAAATCCAAAAAATACATAACCAAAACTTCCAAAGTCAAAAGCTAAACTCTTCCTTTCTAATATCGTGGTTAGCATATTGTAATGAAGTGATGTGGGAAAAGTGTACTGTTATGACTGTTGTGTGTGTGTGGGGGGGGGGAGGGATTTGAGGGAAGAGTGGGTTGAGTTAAATGATTGTTGCACCTGACCATTGATGAGCGTGAAGGAAGAGAGTGATAAAAAGAGGGGCACAGCGAAGCGTGCGGGGTTCTGAGAAGCGGTGTGTTTTTACTAACGCCGAGCTGCACTCAAGGTTGGGGGGTGGGTGCCGTTCGCACGCTGTTTAGGGCTGCCGGCGGCGAAGATAGTGTAGCGGGCTAAACTGTAGATAAGGCCGGGTATAGGAGTGCATTGGGCGCCGCAGCTTTTCAGAAGAGGGGTGCTCCGTTTCCGCTATTGCTCGGAGGCCTCACGAGCGCTGGATTGGTGTTTGCTTTTTCCCCTTGACCAAACAGCGCCAAAGCCTAGACCCTGGGGGAGGGTCTCGTCTCCCGGGAGAGTTAAGTACCAAACTTTATATGTGTGTGTGTGTGTGTGTTTGTGATTTTAAATTTAGCAGTATAACCATATCATGAGGGGTGGGAGGGTTAGAATGAACTAAGTTTGTATGTTGTAGTCTGATGGCGTCTTGGGTGTTAGGTGCACGTGCCTTGTGAATGTGTGCCGTGTCTTGCGGTGGTGATGTGTTTTATAGCTTTTTTTTTTTTTTTTTTTTTTTTTTGGACCCTATTAAACCTAGACACTGTTGCAAAGATGCTACAGGGGGAGGATAATGTTGTGCCCGAAGGTGGAGACCACGTAAGGGATGTGGGAACATTAAGAGCTACTGCGCGGCCAGTTTTTATGCCTGAGACATTTATTGGTGTAGGCCGAGAGTGGTCTGATTGGTCAGAGCAATTTGATTTGGCAGCTGATGTAAATAATTGGGATGAACCCTTAAAACTTAAATTTATGTCTCTTCTGCTCTCTGGGCGTGCAAGAGATATTTATAGTGGTTTGTCCAGTGAGGCTAAAGGAAATTATGTGCTGCTAAAAGCTGCTATGGCTAGATGTTTTGAGCCCTGTGACAGTAGCGATTGGAGTAGGGCTACATTTACAGCTCGCAGGCGTATGCATAATGAGACCGCAAGAGAATTCGGAAATGCCTTACGGCGTCTTGCCACTAAAGCTTACTCCACAGCCGATAATTGCACTCGTGATATGTTGGCAAGAGATCAGTTTCTTACATATTTTGCATCTGGGGACTTTCGTATTAGCCTGCGCAGAGCAAAACCTGATACCCTAGAAGATGCAATTGATCTTGCTTCTGAACTAGAGCTTCTTAGGAATATGGAGCAAACCCATCTGATGTCTGATGCAAAAGTAAGGGGAGTGGTAGAGAATAAATCTAAAAGTGATGAACAAATGCAAATGATGTTAGGAATGGTGGAGGAATTGAGGCAGGAAGCAAAAACTCTTCGTATAACAGTGAGTAACATTCAACAGGCTATGGTAAACCCTACTCCTTCTCAATTTTCCAGGGAACCCGTACGGGAGTCCAGGAATAGTGGTTTGCAAGGGGCTGTTGATCGAGCCAGAGGGGCAGGGGGTGGTTGCTGGGAGTGTGGGTGTACCAGACACATAAAACGAGACTGCCCATACTCGCAGGGAAACTACAGGGGGCAGGTACTGTAGGCCCGCTGCCTGCCCCCTGGCGAGTTGGTACATATGCGGCCTCTGCAAGCAACCAGGGTGGCTCTGGATACATCAGAGCCAAAGTAGGTGCGTCAGACTCCCTTCTCTTGGTAGATAGTGGGGCAACATTATCAGTTATACCAAAACAACGTTGGCTTGAAATTACTAAAAGGGGAACAGAACTGTCTGGATATCATGGTGATGTGTCTGCAGCTAATGGAGGGTTGATGGGGATTTTGGGAAAATGGCAAACAGTCTGCCAGTTTGATTCATTGGCATTAATCGTAGAGTTTTTGGTAGCTGATGTACCATCCCAGGATATTCTTTTGGGTTTCGACTTTTTGAGTAAATACGGTGTCATTGTGGATTTTGGTAAAAATGAGTGTCGAATTATGGGTAAAATGTTCCCCCTGATTGTCCCGGCAGATATTGATAAACCCCGGACCGTGGTCGTCTTTGAAGATACGGTAATTCCCCCACGTAGTGAGGCAATCATTGCTGGAAAGGTGGATGATTCCTTCGTGGCCGGTTTTGAGGGTATGTTGGAACCATCAGACACATTATCAAATCAATGTGAGGTAATGATAGCTCGGGTGGTCTGTAGGGTGGAGGGGGTAGACTGCCGGTACGAGTGATTAATGTAACGAAAGATGCCCTCACATTAAAGGGGGGTATGAGGTTGGGAACTTTACATACGGACATTGAGGTGGGCTGTAAGGCTGAACATTTGGGCATGGGTGAGGTTGAGGCTGGCCCAAATGAGCCTTGGTCTGTTGACAAGCTTATTGCTCATTTTGGGTTGCATCAGAAGAATTTTACTCCATCTGACTTGATAGAAATTCGTGAGCTGTTGCGAAGAAATATGTCTGTGTTTAGTGAGGGGGAGGGGGATTTGGGGAGAACACATTTGACACTGCACCAGATTGATACAGGGGATGCAAAGCCTGTGAAGTTGCCACCCCGTCGTGTTCCCCTCCATTTACAACATGAGGTTGCTGACCATGTAAAGCAAATGTTGGCAAATAACATAATTCAGCCTTCTCATAGTCCATGGGCAGCTCCGGTAGTTTTGGTGCGTAAGCGTGACGGCGGCCTCCGCTTTTGTGTGGATTATCGTAAGTTAAACGATGTAACCCGGAAGGATGCGTATCCGTTGCCACGGATCGATGATGCCCTTGATAGTCTGAATAAAGCTTGCTGGTTCTCCACTCTTGATTTAGCCAGTGGTTACTGGCAGGTGGAGTTGGATCCTGGGGATAAATATAAGACTGCTTTTATCACTCGCCAGGGTCTGTTTGAATTCAATGTCCTTAGTTTTGGTCTTTGCAATAGTCCAAGTACATTTCAGCGACTGATGGATCTGGTGCTGGCAGATCTTCAGTGGACTACCTGTCTGGTGTACTTGGACGACATTATTATATTTGGACGGACCTTTCAGGAACATCTAGGCCGTCTGGACGAAGTTTTGATAAAACTACGCCAGGGTAACCTTAAAGTCAAGCCTACTAAGTGTAACTTGTTTGCCACTCAGGTGCAGTATTTGGGACATATCATCTCATCGAAAGGGGTAAAAGCAGATCCCGCAAAAGTGGAGGCTGTGCGTCAGTGGCCGGTGCCCAAGAACCAAACGGAGGTTAGGAGCTTTGTGGGTTTAGCCTCGTACTATCGGAGGTTTGTAAAGGGGTTTGCTGAGATAGCTCGCCCCCTGCACCAACTCACTGAGAAAGGCAGGCGTTTTAAATGGACAGAGGCATGCCAAACAGCTTTTGAACAGCTCAAAGTGAGTTTAATGTCAGCTCCTGTTCTTGTATACCCTGATCCCTCTAAAACATTCATTCTGGACACGGATGCTAGCGACGCTGGTATTGGGGCTGTGTTGTCACAAGAAGATGGGGGGTTTGAACATGTTATAGCATATTCCAGCAGAGCCCTTACTAAGCAGGAAAGAAAATATGCCACAACCAAGAAAGAGCTGTTAAGCATGGTCACGTTCATCAAGCATTTTAAACATTACCTGTTGGGTAAGGAATTTGTCCTGCGAACTGATCATAATTTTTTGAGGTGGCTGCATAATTTCCAGGGTTTAGAGGGACAGTTAGCCAGATGGGTGGAGCAGTTAGCAAGTTTTCAGTATAAAATTGTTCATCGCCCTGGACGAGGGCATGCTAATGCTGACGCCCTTTCTAGGTTGCCTGCTTATCTGTCAACTCCAGTGCCCTTGGAGCCAGCTCCACCGACACGAGGGGCACCGGTAATAGCTGCAGTACAAAATGTGCCTCCTAATGTAAACCCGGGGGGGGGGAGGGGATGAGCTGGCTCGGGCGCAATGGGAAGATGCAGAGTTACAAAAGATCATTGCTCAAAAAAAAGAGGGAGAGTGTGGGGTGCAACCACCGGATGATCTACAAAGGCATGCACCAGTATGGTCCCAGTTACAAATGCAGGGCTCCCGGTTGGTGAGGTTTCCTCCACTGAACTCAGATGCCGCAAACCAGGTCCAGGTGGTTATTCCCACTGTAATGGTGCCAGACATTTTAAGACAGTTGCACAATGATGTTACGGGTGGACACTTGGGAATACAGAAATTACAAGCAAAAGTGAAAGACCGGTTTTATTGGCTGGGCTGGTTTGGGGATGTGAAGCGATGGTGTCGGGAGTGTGTAGATTGTGGGTCCAGAAAAGCTGTAGGGAAACAATGGCGGGCCCCACTCCAATCGGTGGTAGCATCAAGGCCATATGAGCGGGTGGCGTTAGATATTTTGGGACCTCTCCCCGAAACCCCCAACAAAAACAAATATATTGTAGTTATTGGGGATTACTTTTCCAAATGGACGGAGGCGTTCCCTCTGGCTAATCAGGAAGCAGAGACAGTGGCTAAGTTGTTGGTTGAACAGTGGGTGTGCCGCTTTGGAGCCCCCAGGATAATCCATACTGATCAGGGCCGAAATTTTGAATCCAGGTTATTTAAAGAAGTGTGCCAGTTGTTGAATATTTATAAGACCAGAACGTCACCGTACCATCCTCAATCGGACGGGATGGTCGAAAGGTTTAACAGAACATTGGCCTCTATGTTGTCTCTTTTTGTAGACGATAACCAAGCTAACTGGGATGTCCTGTTGCCAAATGTGATGATGGCCTACAGAAGTAGTGTTCACTCCAGCACTGGGTTTACACCCTACAAAGTTGTTTTTGGGAAAGAGATAGTCCTTCCCGTGGATGTAATGCTTAACTTGGGTGGGGAGGAAAGATTCTCTTCTACATCAGAATATGTGGCTAGACTGTTGGAGACATTGTCTACAGTGGTAGAGGCGGTAAAGGGCCATCAGTTAAGAGCCGCTGTGAAGCAGAAAGGAGGTTATGACTTCAGAGCACATTTTCAATATTATTCTGAAGGAGAATTGGTCTGGGTTCGGGGGAAAGCGAAGAAAAGGGGGCTCTGTCCAAAATTACAACGAAGGTTTAAGGGGCCTTATAAAGTCACAGAGAGGATAACCGAAGTTCTGTATAGACTTGTGCCAGTTGACGGGGGAACAGAAATAGTGGTGCACTTCAACCGACTTAAACCATGTCTTTCTTCTGTGACAGAGGTTACCAGCAAAGAGGGTGCAGAGACCCCACCGATAGATGGCGTTCCACCTAAGGAGACCTGGCTGCAGACTTCAGATTCTACAGCGGGTCGAGAGAGCGAGGTGGCAGTGCCAGGGGCCAGGTCTGAGGGACCCCCAGTCACACCTGCGAAAGGAGCAAGTGATGTGCCAGGAAGCAGTGCTACCTCACTGAGATCAAAAGGGCAAATGGACAGGCCGGCCCCGACCACCGAGGACCAAGGTGGTCAAGGATCTTCACACACGGGGCATATGCAAACACCCATGACTAGCCAGGTTGCAGTGACTGAGGTCCAACAAGGTGCAACGTTATCCAAAGACTCACGCCAAGGACGATCAAGGAGAGCACCTGTGTGGTCCCGGGACTATGAGATGTTTTGAATTGGACTCGAGGACGAGTCTGCCTTATGGGTGGGGGGAGTGTAATGAAGTGATGTGGGAAAAGTGTACTGTTATGACTGTTGTGTGTGTGTGGGGGGGGGGGGGGATTTGAGGGAAGAGTGGGTTGAGTTAAATGATTGTTGCACCTGACCATTGATGAGCGTGAAGGAAGAGAGTGATAAAAAGAGGGGCACAGCGAAGCGTGCGGGGTTCTGAGAAGCGGTGTGTTTTTACTAACGCCGAGCTGCACTCAAGGTTGGGGGGTGGGTGCCGTTCGCACGCTGTTTAGGGCTGCCGGCGGCGAAGATAGTGTAGCGGGCTAAACTGTAGATAAGGCCGGGTACAGGAGTGCATTGGGCGCCGCAGCTTTTCAGAAGAGGGGTGCTCCGTTTCCGCTATTGCTCGGAGGCCTCACGAGCGCTGGATTGGTGTTTGCTTTTTCCCCTTGACCAAACAGCGCCAAAGCCTAGACCCTGGGGGAGGGTCTCGTCTCCCGGGAGAGTTAAGTACCAAACTTTATATGTGTGTGTGTGTGTGTGTTTGTGATTTTAAATTTAGCAGTATAACCATATCATGAGGGGTGGGAGGGTTAGAATGAACTAAGTTTGTATGTTGTAGTCTGATGGCGTCTTGGGTGTTAGGTGCACGTGCCTTGTGAATGTGTGCCGTGTCTTGCGGTGGTGATGTGTTTTATAGCTTTTGCATATTTATTGCATGTATACTAGCTTTGAGATTGTCTATTTATTTGCGGTTTCTTCTGTGTAGCATGCTCCATTGGGGTGTTGTTCGCCCAGGCTACTTAACATAGGTATTTGGGACATTTAGAACCTGACCCAGTCTCTGAAATGTTTGGTAACTGAATGAATTATGTTAAATAAAGATTATTGTTTCTAATCCCGTGGTGCTGCTTGCTTTATAGAGTTCTCTAGCCACAACATTAGCCCCTGATTTAGGTTTATTACAATATCACACTTTTTTTGAGTAAAAATCTCAACACACGTAATAACCTGTAATATTATAGCAAAATGTAAACCTTCAACCAGCTATGAATAACCCCCTATATTTCACACATCAGAAGCACGCGCATAAAAAGGTGGAAATCAGACGGCACATCCCGTGAGTATTCAACTAAGTTCTCTTTCACGTGTTATTGCACTTAAATTGTCAAATACACATAGGGTTATGTTAAAAACACACAAAGTTTACATAAACACAGTCGGTTATGTCTGTGAACGTAAACAGCAAGTAAAGAAATCGCATGTGTATATTAGATCTGTGTATTAAAGTGAAAGCAGTGTAATATACAGTACCTACTGCTATATATGCTGTTAATATGAATCAAACAACAAAAGAAAAACAGAAAATCACTCACTGCTCTTGATTGAATATCTTAGTAACTTTAATAAGAATACATTTCTTACTTGAATGCTGCTGTTAAATGCTCTGGCGAGGAGATGAACATGGCGGACTGTTTACAGCTCACTCGGGGCGGGGTTTATGCTAATTGGACAGAGTCTGTCAACAGTGCTAATATACACTCATTGTGCTGTAATATTCCTGAAAATTATGATCCTAACCTTTATCTCTATACCGAAATCTCTGATGGTTAGTTATTCAGCTATTTTGAATCATAAAATGTTGAAGTCTGGGATGCCGTGAGACTGGAGACTGTAATGTACACTATGGCTTTTGAAAAGCTTAAATGTGTGACTTGAATCAACAGTGTTCATAAATGGTTGTTGAGTATTCTCATGAAACAAGATAGAGGAAGTAGAAGTAGAGGCTTCGACCCGGAAACAGTATTCCTTATGTCACAACAAGCAGAAAACATTTTCCATTATAACAGAGTTAAGGTGCAGTAAAATTATCTGTTGTTCTGTGAATGTTCACTGGTGAATTCCAGTCACTTCAATAAGAATTTACATAGTCAGCAATTTCGTTTGTGGTCAAAAACGTCACTATGGGACCAAGTTGGTGTGAGATACTTAAAGAGTTAGAAAAGTGAAGAGGTGCCGCAGCTTCGATTTCCGTGTGTTTTTCCTCTGTTCTGGTGGATGGTCCAGGCACTTCAGTGATTTTCAGGTCTACAGGAGGATTTTTATTCTTGTTCAAACTTGTATTTCAGCTTACCGAGATCCCTGCAAAGTACAAAATTTACTGTTAGTAAGGTTATTAAAGTGATAGTTGTGAAATTTAAATAATTTCCTCAGCCTTGTGACGTTCCAAACCTGTTTGACTTTCTGTCTGTGGAACCCAAAAGCAGATCTCAGGCATAATGCAACCCCAGTCACCGATCGCTTAACGATCACTGCATGAAACAAGCAGAAAAAATTTGTGTAAATCATTCAGGAAACCATTCTTATGTACACTTGTCTAGTTCAATTCAGTGCAACAATTTATGTAAAAATCGTTAAGCTCCAAAAATGTCCCAGAAAAGATCCTAAAAATAATCAATGAGTTCACAACTCATGTGTTATGGGTTGTGTTGTAAGTCTTCTGAAGCCATAATAGCTTTTTCCTTTTTTTTTTTTTTTTGGTCGAAAAATACTAAACTTGAAGTTATAATTCAGAATTAAAATGTCTTATATTCAAATGCAAATGATAAAGATATAAGAAAAAAATGCATAGCATTATTTGTGACCCAAACCTAATATTATTTTTCTGAGTAACATGAATGAGATTTGAGAGCATGAGGGAAGATTTTCAGAGAATAACTGATTAAAAAAACACTAGTACACAGTCAAACAATACAATTTCACACAGAAAGATCATAGTAATAAAGTACTTGCATGTGGTGCAGGTAACTTACTGTAATTCAATGTTGCCACTGAAATGTTCAGATTATTTTAGAAAATGTAATGGTTGTTCTGGGGATACAAAAGAAAAAAAGCTGATTATTCACAACATAATATTTATTGACCAGTAAATGGCTTTAAAATTGTAACGTATTTGAGAGAATGGGGGCACATGTAACGTTAGTAAGTAAAGTTAGGCTAAACAAAAACAGACCAAACTATATTAAACTGCTTTTGTTATTCATAACAAACGCCAATGACAGCAGGAATCAGCTAAATTATAGGCTATATCAGCAATTTGACGACAGTTGTACAGAATATGTTGAATTGAATGACTAAATCAATCTAAGACAATAAGTCAATAATTTCCATTTGTTCATTACATTAGATCAACGTAACGTTAGTTAGCATCGCGGCTAAAACCTTCATACCAGATACTGTGCAATAAACGAGTGGTAAACACTGTAAAAAAGTAGTAATGTATAATAAATTGAATTTATATACAGTATATGTGTGTTTGAATATATAGTGAGTAGACTCTGTATTTATATTTATTTGCGAGTTTACAAACCTTGTAACGGAGAGCCGAAATAACGGCGAAAGCTTTGATGAGAGGACTGGAGCCGTTACTTTCAAACCCGATGACGTCAGTGGATACTATTGTTGTTGCGCGCGAGCAGCGCGAGCATCACTGAAGTGACGACAGCAGAGGAATAGCAGCAGTTTCGTGACAGAATACAACTTTTCTCCTCCTGGTTCTTCTTCTTCATAATATTATTATTATTTAGTGTTGTTTTTTAAGGCTTAAATTACTTAATAAAATAGCCTAGGCCTATACTAAATATATGTAACCCAAGTGAAAAAGACGTAGGCTACTGTTAAATGTATTAAAATGCATTAAAGTATATTTGTATTGTAGTAGGTCTACTAAAAACACACTCAAGTACATTTTTAATACATTTAATACTACGTATTTTTCACCTGGGTATGTATACTGAATCAAATTGAAGTAGCCTATAATAATAATAATAATAATAGGATGATAATAATCTTATTCTGGCCTCACTGAACCATTGGGTTCCTCCAGATGCTGGCTTTAATATAAGAGATCTTCCAGGAACCACTTAAATGTTAAAAGATCTTCCAATAACCCTTTTATCGCATTCAGGTTCCTCTATTTTCCCCCAAAGCACTTTGAGGTCTCATGGTAATGAAAAGGTGACTCCAGAACCTCTGAACTAAATACAAAGTGCTTAAAGGATCCCATAAGTTCCAGCAAGAACCTCAAAGATTGTCAATGCTCCTCCAGTAACCCTACTATAGGAGAAAGATCTTAGAGGCACCTAAATTACATTTTGAAGTTCCTTGAGTATCCAACAGGATATTTGAGGCTCCTTTAGTTTTTACAGTGTAGGGTGGTTGTGCACACACACTACCGATACACATTTATGTTCAAACACCATGTAAAAGTGAATTTTGCAGGTTCCCTTTAAAATGAAAAAACATTAAAATTACATGAAATGTCAGGTTAGATCTATTACCGTTTTCCCCCTGTATATAGTAAAGTAACTAACTAGTTAACCACTTAACAGGTTTTTACTGTAAATTTTTTTTGTAAGCAGTTAATTTTTCATTTTGACACACCAATTCTCACATAATTTAATTAGTGCTCAGAATATGAATTGTGTTCAGTTTGATTTGAATTTTTTTTTTTTAAAGAGACTTTGCAATTGTCATTTGTTATGGGAAGTAGCTCATGTGTTCAGCTATAGAGACAGAAATGTATCCCACTGTCTGTCTCCTCACTCTATTGAACCGTTGTTGTTTTCTGTTGGCTCCCGGGATGCCATTTGTAGTGAGCATCTCTATTTGATTCAACATTTAATTGATGATGTTGGTGGAAGGATTTTATGTACATCAGTGGGAAAAAAACTCAGAACCAAATGTTTAAATGGTTTGAAGTCTGGGGCAATTATAGCCTATTGCCCAGTCATTGCCAGCGCTTACTAAGATATGAATGTGCTTTTTCTTTTGCCCTCTGGGATTTTTGCAGAAGACATTACTTTTTCTCTCTCTCAAGACTGCCACTATATCACATTATGTGTACACTGCAAGCGAACGACTAATGATATTGTGAAATTAATGATAATTTAGTTTTTGAAATATTTCAGTCTGGCAATGAACAGCTCAAATAGCATCCCAAACTATGAAATAGTTAGCCATCATCACTAATAAATGGATCAGATATTCACCAGAAGACACACACTCAGAGACTAGAACATCTATCACAGCTTTTTGCATTTTTATACAACCCACAACATCAAGATTTCATTCATATTTCCCATAAAGTTGCTAATAAACGGAATTGTGTATGACTACTCATCAGTTGTGGAAGGAACCTCAATTGTTTGGCTCTAACAGGCTTCATCTGCTACCATATGTTCATTTGTTGGGCAGAAGCTTTCTTTGCCCATCCACAGCAAGCTGGAAACTGTGGAAACAATAGCAGCTAAACTGGCGTGACTGTGTTTCCAGCAGTCTGTCGATGACAGCTCCTGTGGCTCCAACACTCAGACTGCATATAGTTAGTCAATTAGACCTTGTTATTTCCAATTTGAGGAAACGTAGTTTTGTACTTCGACAGAAGCTGACGACATGGAAAGTAACAGGATTATATGGATTTCATGCGACTCCCCAGGCTAGAGACACTCCGCTTAGCATATTTCATTAAATATTATATGCTGAAGTCACCTCAGGTCTGATATGAATTAGCGTCTTACATCCTGGGATGTTGTAACACAAAGAGTGGCAAAAACCCACATTTAGGAACCCACACAAAATGATTTGAGTACAAATATAATTAGATTTCACTTTAAAGCTGAGATTTGGTTTGTTCGTTTTAGTTTTCAAGTGTTATTTTGGCTTCAGAAAAAACAGAAAAACCTTTATATTTAAGTTGGCAATGCTAAAAATCTCTGATTTAATCTATGAAGTAACGTCACATTTTCTAGCATTATTTTTGTCATTATCATAAGGTGCATAGACAAAGGTTGTGGGGTAAAACAGTTGTAATTTAGTTTTTCATTTCACTTTTCACTTTATCTGACCATTAGAATTCTCTCATGTTTTTGTTTTTATTTCTTTATTTTATATTATTTTATTTTGCTATTGTGTCTTAAAGACTTTGGTTACAACATATTTGGTCACACTTTATATTAGGTGTCTTTAACTACTGTGTACTTACATAAAAAAATAAGTACAATGTACTTATTGTGTTCATATTGTATTGCAAAACACTTTTGTTGCTGAGGTGGTACTAAGGTTAGGGACAGGTTTGGTGCATGGGTAGGTTTAAGGCTGGGTTAAGGGTGTAAGGGAAAGTTCAACAGTGCATATGGATGTAATTAAATTAATTAATTACAGCTGTAATTACATGCAGGTATTTTTTAAATATAAGTATAAAGGAACATATTTAAATGTTAATGCATCGTAGTTAAGGACACCTAATATGAAGCAAGACCCTTTATTTTGATGGTCCCCTTTAGACTTTCTGTTGACTATAAGTACGGTAATGTTGCACCTACATATCAACTAACTCTTATTAGAGTCTTAGTTAATTATTAGTTGACTGTTAGTTATGGTTAGTAGAATAAGGGGTTAGGGTTAGTAGAATAAATTGATATGTACTTGCAAAGTTATAATATAGTATTATAGTCAGTAGAATGTATTTTGGGGGAGCATCACAATAAAGTGTTAGCAGACATTAAGCAGTTGATTAGACTTAGTTGACATGTAAGTGCAACATATACTTATTCAACTTATTAACAGAATGTCTAAAGGGGACCATTAAAATAAAGTGTTACCAAGACTTCGTTGTGTTTGAAATGATCAGGAACCCTGTAAAAATAGCTAATAAGTAATTTTAAAAAAGCTGATAAATAAACTTGTCCCACATTTTAGTCTGCCAGGTTAAGAACTGCCAAATAAACTCTACTATATTGTATAGCAAAAACCTGTATGTTCTATAGATAGCAAAGCTATTTTTTTATTATACACAGCATATGCTGCTGGCAGGAAATGGAAGACAAATACACTAAAATGCTCTTTGATAATACTCTTTAATTCTACTCTTCAAGATAATAACCACTGAAATTTCAAAGCGTTTCGAAACCATTATGATGAAATAAAGCCTTGTTTACTAAAAATGACGCAGCCTTTTGCAGTTTGATACAGATTGATGCCGTTTTGAAAAGGCTTTGAAGCTTCACGAAAAACCCCAATAAATAATTTAATAACTATTGATAATTTAATGTGTTTTTACTGTAAATAAAGAATTTTAGTAAAGTTTTTAAATCTTTTTAATATTAAGAAATTAAGAAATAAGTTCACAATACTCAAAAACATTGTTCACAATACACAATAAATAAGTTAAAATATCTTGTTGTGTTTCACAGTCTATCTTTCTCTCTCTCTCTTGGATGACCTGCACAGCAGTCTGTAAATCTACAATCTGGCAATAGATTAACTTAAATTCCAATCGATGCTACTCAAACAAGTTCAGTTGTTTCGAGAGAGTCCAGTTCGAGAGAGTCTGGCTGTACCCAACTACGGTCAGAATCCAGTTGTACAAACTGAGTTTCTGACTCCAGTACATGATTAGACACAAAGCCTGCACTAAAACAAAGATGCACTTGGGTTTTGTGCAATGAAGAACATTTACAGTATGACTCGGTAAGTTCAGAACTCTAGAAAACTTTAAAAAAATTGCTCTGTCTGTATTTTATGTAAGATCAAACATGACCTTTCTGGATCTGTTACAGAAAGTCACACTCTGAGCCCAGGGGGAGGGGGAAATGAAAGAGTAACTTTTTTAAAATAAGTCTTCATAAAAATGTGAGATTGTGTGAGAAAAACTCTGATTCCACTGGGGGCGAGAGTAGAGGGGGGATGAGAAAAAAAAAAAACAGGAAGGAGGAAATAGGGAACAAAGGGATTGTTGGAATCCCCACTGGAACCATGAAGCAGCACCTCGACAACAGAAACAGGATGCCTCGGTCTGATGGGCCGTGAGACAGATCACTCCTTCAGCCATTTTTTGTTGGATCGGGGAGCTGTGAAGCAGACGCACAGGAAAGCCTGTAGAATTCAACACGGGTTGTGAGGAAGATCAACCATGTCTTCCTCATCCCTGCAGGCAGACAGTGATGTAAGGAGGCATTTGGATGCATTGCACCATGCGGGGGTGGGGGGGTGGGGGGGTTGTGGGTGTTAAACGAAAGTACCCATGAGAGCCATTTCTCCCCGATGTGCTCCGCCGACACTTTGTTTAAACTAATCAGCACAGGATAATGACGGGAATGATTGAGATGTGCATCATGGGACGGGCTGGACAAACGCTGTGTTGGAATAAACTGTCGTTATTCATGTTCTGCAGAGGTGAGAGAGAGAGAGAAAGAGAAAAGGAGAGACAGTGGAAATCAGTTTAACAGCTCACTAGCTGCAACATAATTCGATAACTGCTACTATGCACTAAAATGACATACTTAGCTGGTAAATAGAGTAAGTATAGTTTGGAGTAAGTATTATGGCAGTAATGGGACATACCACATAATAAAACAGAAATCTTGATATCACATATCCTTTATACAGTATGTAAGAGTTACAGCATGCCATGTTCAAATTTCAAAGTTTATTTTAACTTACCATTGAGGGCAATATTACTTACAAATAACAAAACTTACAAAACTGGATGGATGGATGGATGGATGGATGGATGGATGGATGGATGGATGGATGGATGGATGGATGGATGGATGGATGGATGGATGGATAGAAATTTGCTTTTAAAAAATTTACTTTTAACCAAGTGTGAATCTGCCTTTCCGAACTTAATCTTCTCCCTTTTGGCATATCAGCATATCAGTAGTGTTTATTTTAAATAAAAATGTTGAAATAAAGTGCCTAACATGTATTTAATAGTGGGAATAATTATGGGTAAAGTGTTATGTAATGGGTAGGGTAGGAGTAGGTGTAGGGGAGGTAATGTCCAAATATACGTACAAGTATTGACCCAATAAAGCAGCATCCATTTATGATTTTAATAAATATAATCATATACACTAAATATGTTGTTATTATCGAATACTGTTTTATAATATACTACAATACACTAAGGTGCAAATATTATCTGATACTATTTCCACTATAGCAGAGGTGGACAGTGACAAAGTACATTTACTTGAGTACTGTACTTAAGTACACTTTTTGAGTATCTGTACTTTACTTGAGTATTATTTTTTCTGGAAACTTTTTACTTTTTAATCAACTACATTTCTGTCCAGGTCCTTAAGTATAAAGTAGTAGTCAGTCAGGGGATGATTTTGGTTGCAGGGGTTGCATTTTGGTTGGAAAATAAAGTCGGACTGATGTCAGAGCCCGAGGTCGGGTTGACGTCAACATCCGACGTTGGATTTTGGTTGGAAATGAAAGTCGGGTTGACGTCAGAACTGGACTGATGGAACTGTGATATTGATATGAGGGTAGGCAGGTAATAGATTCAGTGGCATAAGTTACTATAAGTATTAACAATGCAACAATAATAAAACAATGCATTGACATTTACTTTTTACTTTTGATACTTAAGTACTTTTAAAAACAAGTACTTCTGTACTTTTACTGAAGTAAAAATCGTCTTTACAACTTTTTACTTGTAACGGAGTAAAATTTGAACTTAACTTTCACTCAAGTTGTGTACTTTGTCTACCTCTGCACCATAGTATAAATAGAATCTAACAACTATTTGCAAAGAAAATAATGTTATTTTCACTTAATAGCATCTATGGCTATTTGCAACTAGAATTTTTGCATACTTTGAAAATCAACCTGAAATAATTCTCCATTCGGTCACCTTTGGCATAGGCATACTACTTTCAAAATAATATGATTTAGGATTCAAATACTTAAAATCTAACTTACTATAGTAAATATTAATAAAGCTAAATTACACACTTCACCTTGAACTTCCTTCTCTCCGTTCCATCCACATTTTGTCGTTATCTCTCACTTCTGCTGATACCGTCGGTCTGCAACACATTCCTGTCCCTTAGACAAAACTGAGTGTTGTGATAAGGCTAAAATTTGATTATTATAGAACATCGACTGTTGCAGAACCCCTCCAGCGCTTCAAGTGCTTTGTAATACGGAGCTGTTATTTGTTCAGCTGTAATGGAAAAGAGGTTTTCAGTGATTTATGGGAGGAAAAGTA
Organism: Abramis brama; assembly: GCF_963993115.1. Taxonomy (NCBI): domain Eukaryota; kingdom Metazoa; phylum Chordata; class Actinopteri; order Cypriniformes; family Leuciscidae; genus Abramis; species Abramis brama. The sequence continues at coordinate 21,762,890 of NC_139986.1, read as the reverse complement.
CCGTAGCTGTTTCTGTTTTCTGCATTTCTTGGGATTTGTATCATTGTTTTAGATCAGTATGTGCTACTGCAGATAGCTATGACTGCACAAGATTACATCTAAATGCAATGCCACTAATAAATACACACGCTTTCAAATACTGCACTCTATTAATATCTCAAATACTACAGAAACCACAGTCCCACTCCTCCAGTGCCATTTATCTCTATTCAAGTCATCTTTTTCAGATATTAAACAGTGAAAAAACCCAAATTAAACCTGCATAACTGAAGAAAAAAAATGAATACCAAGATCAACTATAAACAAACTTGCTTTAAAAATTCAGAATAATTGTGGAAGCGCTGATCCGAAATGGTTATTTCAGGCAATCATTTATATCTGGACACACTGCTAAACTATGCTCTGGTACTAGAGAACGGATAACGCAGGGGACAAATTGTTTTTGCTGCATTGGGTTCCTCCTGCGACTCACTGCGGTAATTAGTCCAGTGCCACTTGAGCTTCTGTGGTTTAATAAACTTTAGTTTATCAGTTTCCAAAAGCCACTAGTGCAGCATATAGCATATGTTTCCGGACAGTTTCCAGAGATTAATATATAATATACAACAATTATTCATGTGCAATGGAAATATGAATCTCAAGAGTTTTTTGTGAATGCATGTGAAGCAGTTTTTGTTATTTTCCAAGCAGTCACTGTACTGCTAAATTGTGGTCCATTACTGGAGAATGACTCAGCCAGGAAAAAATGATGTTCCTTGCTGCACATTAGAATCCTCTTATAGAAACCTGCAGTAATTAAACATCAAAGTAATCTAAAACTTTACATTAACATGTAAGAATTTGATTGTGAGTGACGTAAATGTGTACCTACTGCACATCAAAGAGGCCATATTATGCCCTTTTTCAAAGTCTTGTTTGAGGGTTTCATGCTTGAATGTAAAAAAAACACATTCTTTTTCACATATTTTACATTGTTGCAGCACCTCTCTTCCCAGTCTGTCAGTAACGCTTTGTTTAGTTCTTGTCTCTATGAAGCCCCTCCTTCTGAAAAGCACAATGCACTCTGATTGGTCGGCTGGACCAGTGTGTTGTGATTGGTCGACCACTTTGAGCATGTTTTGGAAATATCTCTCCCCTTTGCATAACAGCGAGTTTCAGCTTTATGCCCTTCCCTCGCTAACTTCCATCCAAAAATTATAATAACACAATAAACTATGACTGTGTAAAAACGATCAGCTTAAGCAAGCAACAAAGTATTATGCGTTTAAATGTGAAAATAACTCCAATTTCATACACTAGAGTTGTGTGGGGGTAAATTAAGCGCGATCAGCTGTGACGTCACAATCGTGTTGCATTGTGGTCTATGGATCTGAGTACATATTGAGCAGACTCGCTCCCTCTGTCAAAATCGAGGAGTAGAGGGTCTGTCCAAATAAACTTCCCGCACCCACTTGACGAAGTTGAATGCACTTCAAAATGGTGGGGATTCCTCTGAGGTGAAGTGCTAAGGGAAGTTTGTGAGAGTATGTCTAAAAGTGGAGTTAAACACAGACAAAACTCAACCAGGCATCGCCCCTTTTTAGTGCTGCCTTGGCCAACTATTTAAAGATGAAAACTCAAAACTACAATTGAGGCTTTTGAGGGAGTTCAGAAACAATTCACACTGATATAGAGAATAATAACTCCCTTTGGAGTGGATTTGTGCTTTGTAACTTTGCAAACCATTTGCATGAACAAAAAGAAAGCCTACACACTAAAGACAGTGTCAAAAAAAGGACTTCTTAATGAATGATGCACAATATTAATTCTGACCCAGGAAAACAATACTGTAACACTGTTGTGGTCGTTGAAGCCACAAGACGAAGATGAGGGTAACTACAGTATTTATTGAAACTAACTCAGGCAGGACAGACACAAGAACCGACAAGGGACTGAACAGAACAGGGAGTATAAATACAAAGGAGAAAATGAGGAAACTAACAAGACACAGGTGGAGAAAGGTAAACTAATCAGGGACTAACGAGAACAGGTGCAGACTAGACAGAACATAATTGTGACAAATATGGATCATTGTAATGAACCACCAGACAAGACAATGCCTTTAAGCTTTTAGTAAAAACAAAATACTAAGAAACTCACAAATATCGGAGCCAATGAAAGCCATCAGCAGGTGTTGCTGAGCAACTGAACTCTTGAGTAAAGCAATAATAAATAAGAAAGAGAAAAGAAGATGCCATGCCAAGTCACATGGAAAGGAGAATGGGTGAGCAAGAGAAGATTGAGGAGGGCAAGTGAGATTAATGCGATGGTGAGGTGGTGTGGGAAGCTCAGGTGCTCGATGGCTCATTAACACTCGACTCCAACACATGCACACCTACTCTCAAAAAACACCACAAACACACATTCGCAACAGAAATGCAGACCAGGAGAACCGACATCCTAGCCTTATTAGTATGAGAGTGTACAAAAGTAAGGAGGTGAATTTGTAAGTAACAATACCATCTCCTGATCATTAGCAAAAGTAAAGAGTCCTCTGATAGACTCATGAATAATGCAAGTGAAATATGAAAGGGCAAATTACAATACGTTTTACATAAACATGCAGAGAAAGATTCAACAAAAGCTCTTTTTCAAACACTTGACTTTGTTTCCTCACAGAAGGCTGTGCGTAAAAAATAAACACCGGATGAGAATTTCTCCAATTTACCATCCTCAAACAAGACCCTCTTCCAGAGATGAACTCAAATTGTTTGCAGAGCATAATTTGCCCGTGATGAGGATTTGCTGTGTGTGAACAAAATCATCTGACAACCATTACCATGTACGGCTGAAAACTTTCATAACTTTAATTTGTATTATTTCATTAACTAGAGAAACAATAACTTTTCATAAGATAATACCGCTCAGGATATGAGCCTGAAAGCAAATCAACACTCTTCATATAAGCTCTCAAGCTTGAATTGGGGCTGCTGTCTTACCAAAGCTGCTAAAACTCATGGAAAGCTTTTACATGCTCTACATGAGACCAGTATGCTGTTGGCTGTATAATTAACTGATGAGTCTAAAATTTGCACACACAAAAAGTGAGTGAAATGAAGGTGGTTAAAAACTATATTCATCTAAAAGAGAAAGGAAGTAGTTGTTATCTGTATGATCAGGTCTTTAAAGAATACCCACTGTGTCATACTGAAAAAATATCTTGGCAGTAGGTGTGTTGAGCAACCACCTTTGCCTCATTGAATCTCATGTAGACTTCCCTCATGGATATCAGTTCAACAGATGTGGGTGGTTTGGGAAGGTGTTCAGTATCTATTTTGCAAGCATCTTTAAAACTTCAGGATGCTGTATATTATTTAATGTTTCTCTGTCTCTCTCTCTCTCTCTCTCTCTCTCTCTGTGTGTGTGTGTGTGTGCGTGTGCGTGCGTGTGCGTGCGTGTGCGTGTGCGTGTGTGTGTCATCCTGGTAAACCCTACATCGTTGGGACAAAATGGACACTTTTTGATCCCCATGAGAAAAACATCTTATAGATCATACTAAATTATGTTTTTTTGAAAATGTAAAAATGCAGAAGGTTTTCTGTGAGGGTTGTGTTTTGGGTATAGATCTAGAAAACAGAATATACTATTTGTACAGTATAAAAATCATTATGTCTATGGAACATCCCCATAAAACATGGAAACTGTATATTTTACATATGCATCTATTTCATTAACATTATTATTTTATATACCAACGTACTTGAACTAAAATCTGCTTATAACAATCACCCTAATAAGGCGGGTGTTAATATAGAAGGCCACATGATGAATTAAAAATTCATCAAAATTAACCTTTGCCATGACAAATAAACATGTGTAGATACTACATTTCATTAAAAAAGCTAAAATAACATGAAATGCAACTTGCTGTAAAAAATGTCCACCTACTTCCACTTAAAAACATAAGTTCTGTTTCTGCCTTAAGTTTAAGTACAATTAAATTGGCTGTAAAACATTTTTCCACAGTTCATTTAAATGATATTAAACTGACTTAGTGACTTTAACTAGAGTTGAATCTCGTATTTATATATATATATATATATATATATATATACATATATATATATATATATATATATATATATATATATATATATATATATATATATATACATATACATATATATATATATATAATTATTTTTGTTGATTTTTTTTTTGGTCACCATGACTAACTGATCATATACAGTGCATAAAACAACAATGTTCATAACTTATAACAATAATTACAAAAAATATATATATTTAAATAATAATCAAATGTAATGCTTAAAGCAGGGACATCTGGGAACATCCTTTTACCGTTAAAGACCAACAACTTTAACAGTATTTTACACTAAAAGTACATGTATTCATAAATTAAATGTTTTGACTATAAATTATTTAAGGCATTTCATTCCTTAACTTACAGAAAATATTTTTCCAGCAATTTACAGTAAAATTACGTTATCCCATCAAATTTCGTAGAATTTTTACAGTAGCCGCCTATATGATTAAGGCAAGTTACAGTTCAGGTAGTTTTTTAAATATTTTATTTACATTCTTTATCGTTTAAATTAGGCTACAAATGTAAAAATACTGTGCTTAACATTTCTTCTTTAAAATTGAATGACGTTTACATTTTTATTATTGTATTAATTTTTTTAAACATTTCTTTTTCTAAACCTAACAACGGTATTTTAATATTTGCACCCCGCTGTAGCCTATATGCATTGGAGGTGGAACTTTTGCCGTGTACATTTGCTCCAAGCACCACATGCGACCACTGACAGCCTGACCATTTCAGCTCACAAGTGTTGCATGCGTTGGAACGGTACAGTGGCTGCATTCACTCGCTACCGTTGCTCAACAAGTTAACGTTTGGAATAATCAAATGATGTCACATCCGCTGTTAAGTTCGCCTTGGTAGTGTTGGATGCTCTCACGCGCTGTCTGCTGAACCCTCATGCGCGTGCGGTCGTAACTTTGGACAGCGCGCGCTCAGTAATGGCTGCACGCGGGCACTCGCGCGGTGGAGCTGCACGGTAATGAATGTGGATCAATCCGCCCTGTTCTTTTCGGGCATCATCTGCCACACCGAGGACGTGATATTAACGGCAGAAAAGTGCGATAGAGACGTGACAGCATGATCCTTCTGTTCGGTGCATTAAAGCCCCTGCTTTTCCTCATTGTCTTCGGACTGTATCCATCCATGGTAAGTTGATGTGATGAGTTGCAAGCTAAATGATTTCAAGATAATGCAATGCACTTGATTTCTCTCTCTCTCTCTCTATGTGGATCTATTTAAAACAGATTGCATATGCCGTAGTAGGAAATAAAAATTGATATTTTAAATTAAGTTGGCTGCTGAAATCTGAAAGTTATATTTTTTAATATAATTATTTAATATAATTTCATATAGGGTCCTCTAACACTGGACTTCTCAGGATTATGCATCATATAATATGTACGTGATGGAGGAAAATAAAACTAGTCCACAGATATTAAACTTTGGTTTATTCAAGCATGGAGAGCCATTTGTCTCTCCAGATGTTTTCCAGGAATGCATTAGTGAGTTACAAACAGATAAAGGGACATGCAGCAAATATTTATGAGCATTGGAAATATGAATTTTGTAGTTTTTTTTGTTTTTTTTTTCACTGTCAGTGTGGATTCATACGTGCATATGCTTGTGATATGATTTTACCATCCAGTGGATATAATGGTGGATTGATCAATTCTGGTCCACTGCCCAACACAGTAAATAAGCTAAATAACCTGCTGCCCCTGTAAAAATGATACAGTAGCCTATATAGAATTATTACAGCAGATTACAAACAATAGTATTAATTCAATGCAATGTTTAAAGTGGTGAATAATTGAAAATGAGCAACTGCACAACATAAAATATAACAAATTAAATTGAAGTTACTTTTTGCCAAAAACAGAAACAGAACTTCAATGTTAATGAATAGTATGAACTAATCTGTAATTAAATACTAAATGTAATGATAAATAATCATCACATAAACATGTGACAAAAAAAACAAACATGCATGGAATACCTAAAATGCAACAGCACAGAAACCAACTAGTGACAACAAAATCAAAACTGGCAAATGGTCAGACAATGCAATTATAATTATTTACGCCCCAGTGCACACTGGTGAGGGGACGAATGGGAATGAACCACAAGAAAATGTATGTCGATTTAAACTGCTTTTTGCTGGATTTACTAAGTCTCTTCTATTTTGAATTTTGGCATTAACAAAATATATAAACAGTCTGCATATAGCATTGGCATGAAATCTACAGATTTGTTAAGCTGCTATCTCTTTGTTATCAATGTTATCAAAGAAAACTGCAGGACATTTTCATTTTAAGACAGTACTGCAGAAAAATATCACCATAATGAGATGTAACAAGTGCTAAAATGAGTGTGGTGATGTGCTTCAGGTGTTTAGTCATTTTTAGCCGGACAGGAGCTGTCCACACCGCCGTGGTGCTGAAGTGAACTAATCACATACAGACATTCAGTATAACTAGACAGACAATTGCTTTTTGTCTGAACAATTTGTTTAACCATTGAATAACATCGCTAGTACTTCCATGCCGGCATTTTGACCTCACCATATGAAGTCCACAAAATGTCACAGGTCCAAAAGTACACAAAACCCCCACAGACTCTAAGAAAGAGGGCTGTTTGTCTATTAAAATGAATGGACGTTAGTGTAATGGGCTTCTAATTACATTGTTGTTGCTTGTGGGATGAGTGATTCATGATGATTAATTTGACGTGCTGAAATGCGCTTTTTATGGTGACAAATTGCATTACACACCTACGGGATACAGCTTTCTAATGTCAGTAGAGGGATTCATAATAATAGACCTTCACCTTATTTAGCATTCAGTGTTCGGTTTTCTAGCAAGTTTTTGAATGACTTTGAATGGAAAAGCCGATTTGAGTCATGCATTGATCTATTCACATTATGTGTCTTATAATGTTGTGTTGTGAATATCTAGACATTAGTTTTTTGCCATCTGGCCCAGAATACACTCTTAAGAATTAAGGTTATTTATTGGGATTGATGCTTCCATGAAGAACCTTTAACATCCACTGAACCTTTCCATTGCACAAAAGGTTTTTTTTCTTGTAAGAACTGTTCACTGAAACATTCTTTGGGGAACCAAAAATTGTATTACATGTCTGCAAAAACACCATTTTGGAACCTTTACCTTTATGTGACATTCATAAAAGATATGCAGAGCGTATCTGACTTTATGAAATCTCAGGAGAAATGTTTGCTAACTATCTAATTTTCTAATCTGAACATTACAAACAACAAATTATGAATGAATGTCACTCGATGTTTGATAACCACATACGCGTGCATATGATGAATGAAATAAACCATACTTGAACAATATAATAATAAATCTGCTGTGCACGAACACTGCCACACCCTCACTTATTACTCTACAGATTTATCGCTGAGAAGATGACTGATAATGAATGAAAGCATTCCTTTTATCTTTCTATGCCTCGTTCTCTTTCAGAAGTGTACTCAGATATTGAGATATAGTCTAGAGGTCAGAGGCGAACAAGAAAGCAAGAGTGAAAGCAAGCGAAAGAAAGAAAAAGAAAAAAGAATCGCAACTTCTCGGAGCAGTCTCTAAATCAGAACTTGATTGAAAGCATGACCGCCAAATATAGTGAGAACTAAAGATAGGATTGCTGTTTTCTCTGCTGTGTATTTAATATCACAGTACAAATCTCAGACATGGGCATACAAATATGATGATTTCCACAATCAGGACAGAAATGTGAGTCCATTTAAAAGACATTATCATCAGTACCTGTGTGGTCAATGTATGTTCCTCCACGCTCTGTCCAGTTATAGTGATATATCTGGTATTTCTCTGTCTGGATTGATGGTGGATGCGATTTGTTTTCATCAACAAACATAAATGGAAGTGGACTTGAATGTTGTACTCTGAGTGATTGTAAAAGAATCCATCATTTTGTGCTTTGTTAAGATACTGCTGATGTTGTACGTGCATAAATACCTTACACTGCATTTATTCTAAATTACTCTATTACAGAAAATATTGCAACGCAAAATAGCAATTCCACTACTGGTCTAGGCAGGTTGTCAGTCTTTGCGTTGGTGTGGGGATTTTTAGTCACTCTATACCAGTGACTGCTTTAAAGTACCGCGAGAGCGATTCGAAAGCATACAGAACCATCTGCTCTCCAGTCGCTCTCGTGGTACTTTGATGTCATACACCGATCGATCGGTCTGCGCAGCATAGCGAAACATAGGCGAGTCGTATAAAACACCAATTCATTTAGGAACGAAACTAGTGAACATCTTTATGAGCGAGTAATCATTCACTGAACCAACTCGTTCACCGAAACATGACTGCCTTTATGAGTGAGTCATTGAATTATACACCTAACCGACTTATTCAAAAAACACCAGTTCATTTAGAAAAACTAGTGCCAGGCCCTGTCCTGAATGTCACACTTCATATATGCACTTTCGGTCTTGTGGACTTACAATGGTTGCCGCGTGCGTGTGTCCGATAAGTCCATGAGACCGTAGGGTGTCTCAATTGTCATTTTAGGTCTTTTTAAGCGGTCAATCAATTCACTGAACCGATACATTGAAAACACAGATTCATTCAGGAGGATCAAAACAAGTGGACATCTTTATGAACTAGTCATTATTCATTCAGCCGATTCGATACAAGCACACATTCATTCAGGAATGACACAATTCAATCATTCAATTAATTCATTTGATTTGTTCAAAATTAATGATGATCATTAAATAAACAAAACTACTGTGTGTTACTTAGGCTTCCTTTTGTAACTATTTTCTTTGGAAGAGCAAAACAAAGTAGCCTAACTGCCCATATTGTGTAAGTTACTGATGTATAAAAGCAATGTCACACTCGCAATACAAAATATAGAGAGAGGAGAAGAGTGGGGAAAAATAAGAATGTGTGACAGAGAGGTAGAGAGGAGGCAGTCAGGGAGGGCGTCAGTAAATTTAGTGTGTGCACATGCTTGTATGACATGGGATGCCTCTGTCTTCAAAGGGAAAGCTTATCAGTTTGTCCTCTCAGGTGAATCCTCGAAACCTCCTTATCGTTTCTCCATCCGTTCTTTTCTCTATCCCAATTCTTTCTCCCTGTATTGTTTTTTTGTTTTGTTTTTTTTAAGCCCTGCTTGTATCCGTTGAGTGCACAGTTACGCGTCTCGCATTCCAACTCTCAGATTCGACTGTACAAATTATACATCAAAGCTGGGGAATTGGATCAGTTACAGCGCAAGTGAATTAGAGCGAGAGAACACTGGCATTATTGTGACTGACAGGGACACACCCACTTTATGATGTCACAGGCTCTCAGGTCCGGTAAAAGACAGATTTCCAATAGATAAAAGTGGTTTTATCGTGTGGGCTTGTCAGTCCAAATAAGTGATTTATTTCATTCATCTTCTGGGAAACTTGCAATGGCACGCCTGCTTGACTGTTTTCACTGGTAAAGCATGTCTTTAACTGTTTACAAGGATAACTGTTTGCATGATAACAGTGGGGGTTAGCGTCTTGCCGTAGCTTTGTTGTTAACGGTGATCTCAAGGCTGCAGAAAAGAAAGATTTTAAAACGGCGTTCCTTTGAATTTGCTCAGTGGATAAAATGCAAGTCCTATTTTATCTACAGCACATTATAATAAATGAGTTCAGTAATAAGTAAAGGGACAGTTTACCCCAAAATAAAAATTCAGTCATTTACTATCAACCCTCATGTCAATCCAAATCTGTATTGCTTCTTTCTTCCATGGATTAAAAGCTTTCAAACTTCAAAAAGGACTCAAAAGCACCATAAAAGCAGTCCATATCACTCAAGTGAAATATTCAGTCTTTTGAAGTCATACTGATAGATTTGTGTGACAAATAGATAGAAGTTCACTGAAAATCTTGACATCTGCCCTAGTTTTCCTTAGCATAACAGCATAACTAAAGCATAACAGCGTGTGTGCATGTGTGTGTGTGTGTCTACAGACAATTGGTCCCAAGGAAGGATGGCAGGTGTATAGTTCGGCACAGGATGCAGACGGACGCTGTATCTGCACAGTGGTCGCACCGGAACAAAACCTCTGCTCGAGGGATGCCAAGAGCAGACAGCTCCGACAGCTGCTGGAGAAGGTCTCACGTATAATAAACACACACATTTTATCTCTCCTCTTTCTTTTTCTGACATACGTATATACGTACATACTCTACCATTCAAAAATGTGGGGTCAGTAAGATTTTAAATACTTTTATTCAGCATGAAATCGATCAAAAGTGGCAGTAAATAATTATACAATGATAAGAAAAAATGTTCCTATTACTCAAAAAAATCCACAAAACATGAATCATGTTTCCACAAAAAATTAAGCAGCAAAATATGAAAAAAAAAAAGATATAAATAAGAAATATTTCTTGAGCTCCAAATAAGCATATGATTTCTGATAGATTATGTGACACTAAAGACTGGAGTAATGATGCTGAAAATTCAGCTTTTCCATCACAGGAATACATTACTTTTTAAAATGTATATAAATAGAAAGTTATTTTAAATTGTAATAATATTTCACAATATTACTGTTTCAAATAAATGCAGCCTTGGTGAGCATAAGACTAAGAGACTTCTTTCAAAAGCATAAAAATCTTACTGACCCCTAACTTTTTCAAGGTAGTATAAATACACACATTTATCTTTTCCCCTTAATATATTCATGGAAATGAAACTTGCCAACTCATTTTTGCAACTGAATATTGACGATATTTAATACTATTAGAACATCTTTGTCTGAATGTTCTCATACTCTGCAAAACTAGCCTACTCGGACGGTCTTTCGGAAATGTAATGGCCTAATAAACAGGTGCATTAAAATCATGATATTCACAATGTTTCTTCTATAGTAATACCTATTACCTATACAATAATACCTACTGTCAGCACATGCATTGCGAATATAACGTAAATATTCAAAATATTGCAAAGCCCTGTATTATCACAAGGTTTTTTCACTCTGCATTTCTTCTTACCTTCTGTTCTTTCTATCAGCACACACACACACACACAGGCATCATTTGGCTAGTGTATATTGTGTCGACAACTAATGTACTGTTTTGCCTCAGGGATTCACATTTCAGGAGCTACAGTACTGTACAGCTCACCACTAATACTGACATAAACACACACACTTGTCCTCTTGCTCTTTATTTCTCTCGGTCTCTCAATCACACATTACATATTCCCCTCCCCCATCGTTTTTATCCTCTTTTGTCGCTCTCATTCCCACTTAGGACCTTAAACACACACACACACACACACACTCAAAGGAAAAAGCAATAGCACTCATGTGTGCTTCCATTGCATTCACAAGAGGCTGATTTTATGCAGGTCATTAATACCTGATTTTATGATAAATGATACATGCCTCAATTCAACGGGAGCCTGACTGCCGTTAATATTGATATGTACATTTATTAATGCATCCATTTTCTCTATAGCCTGAAAAGAAATCCCAGGCCTCCATCTCATTCATGATTCATGGATTTCCACTTTCCTCGTGCCCTAGTCAAGGCAGCTAATCAGACAGTTTGATGGGGACAAACACCATGAGATTGGAGTGACTGCTATGTTTTTTTTTAAATGTTAACATTTTTAAAAAAAACATTAATTGTAGTCAGTTTATCCATAACATATGCAAAGAAATGTGTCTTTGGAAAGTGCTTCTCACCCGCTGAAGTTGAAGGGATAGTTCACACAATAATAAATGCATCTACTCGCCCTCATGTCGCTCAAGCAATGTATTGTTTTCCATATAACAAATGTCCATGGTGACCAGTGGCTGGTCAAAAGGAGCAAAACAAACAAAAAAGTATTATACATATGAATTGGATTTTTTGTTTACTGCATGATGCAAAAGTTAAACTTTCTTTTTTTTGCATCTACAATATTGCTCAAAAGTTTGGGGATTTAAAAAAAGATTTTTAGTCTCTTATGCTCAACAAGGCTGCATTTATTTGTTAAATAATATTTTTTTTAAATGTAATTTATTCATGTCATGCAAAGCTGAATTTTCAGCATCATTACTCCAGTATTCAGTGTCACATGATTCTTCAGAAATCATTCTAATATGCTGATTTGGTGCTTATTTTTTTATGAGAACCACCCCTAGTGTAGTCCTACTTCTTAACTTGTGCTTTTGTGATGCAGGTGCAGAACATGTCTCAGTCCATTGAAGTCCTGAATCTGCGTACGCAGCGCGATTTCCAGTATGTCATGAAAATGGAAAATCAAATGAAAGGGTTACGGACCAAGTTCCGGCAAATTGAAGAAGACAGGAAAACTATAATGGCTAGAAACTTCAAGGTATGTTTTTTTTATTAGGTTACAAAAGATCTGCTGCTTGGAAATGCAAACATCAGCATTGGGCATGAATATTTGTATGTGTTATGTCAAAACGCTAAACATATGCAGGCCTATAATAGAACTACATGCGTTTCACGACTAAACATTGTATAAAGCATAACAGCCTGTGTGTGTGTGTGTGTGTCTACAGGAGCTGAACGATCATATGGATGAACTCCAGCCATTGATTCCTGTGCTAGAGCAGTACAAAACAGATGCTAAGCTGATCTCTCAGTTCAAAGAGGAAATCAGAAATCTTTCTGCTGTGCTGACGGGCATCCAGGAGGAGCTGGGAGCTTATGACTATGAGCAGCTCTATCAGAGAGTCCTCAGCCTGGATAGCCGTCTACGAAACTGCATGAGCAAACTCAGTAAGTACAATCCACAGCTATCGTAAGTACTGACGGAATTTACTGCACTTTTTGCATTCACAGTTCAAGCATTTTAAAGGGGCCATATTCCACTGTTTCATATCATTTTACATTAATTAAATGGGTTGTGTTTGCTACTGTATCTGTCAAAATTCTGTATGTAACTAACCTCTGCTATGATTGGCTGAACCTTTGGGTTAACCAAACATGATTAACTTGGTTTCAGGCTCAGCTGTGCTTGATTTATGGCACAGTATGCATTAATATTTACTGAAATTAATTTTGCTCAAAAATATCTTGCCCAAAGCAAAATATAACTCTAGATTTGACCTCCAGCTACAGTTTGTCCATATCGGATATTCAATTACTCTTAGTGAACGTCAAGCAAGGCAATTAAATAACAATGTGTTTTCAACAATCTTCACATAACACCTGTGATTCTGATGATGAAGTGCTAAAAAGCCTTACAATATGAATGAGTTAGTTAGGCAAATTCAACAGATGTTCTAATATGTTATTAATATCTCTGATAATTACATCCTAGCGTTGGGGTTTGGATGCACTAAGCTAGTACATCATTAAAAGTTGCTGTTTTTTTTTTACATGCACCGAAAGCGAGTCTTTAAAAGGAATGAAATTGCTTCTAGGAAACCAGCCATTTGAAAAAGAGATGATGATGATGTTAAAAATAAAGAATATTAATGTGGAATTTTTATAGCATGTGGGAAATTAATGAAAATCACCGGCCCTGTGACGATAAAGACATCTGGGACGCGGTTTGGCGCATGGATGACTGACCCTCTAGCATCTCCAAGAAATAACCGGGTGAGTTCTGGAGGGGGGCGGCGCTATGTTCTTCAAGCTGATTAATATTCTGACATATACCTGATTAATCTTCTTCCTTCCCAGGATTGCTAACAACCGGTTTCCACCAGGTGTAAAATAATTTAGTGAGCCACTCATCTACATACTTCAATCTCACTCTTTTAATCTTTTTCCCACAGATTTGGTACATGGACACTTACACCAACAGCAAGGTGGTTCGAGAGTATAAAAGTATTGAAGACTTCATCTCCGGTCAGGAATCGCGAACCTATTACCTTCCTTTTAAATGGGCTGGAACCAACCATGTGGTCTATAATGGCTCTCTGTACTACAACAAGGAGCAGAGCAACATCATTGTCAAATACAGCTTCGAGACCGGACGGGTTCTTGCCCAGCGTGCCTTGGAGTACGCCGGCTTCCACAACGTCTACCCCTACACCTGGGGAGGCTTCTCGGACATCGACCTGATGGCGGATGAGCTGGGTTTGTGGGCTGTGTACGCCACCAATCAGAATGCAGGAAACATTGTGATTTCTCAGTTAGAACCGCAGACGCTGGAGGTTCTCCAGACGTGGAACACGGAATACTCCAAAAGGAACGCAGGCGAGTCTTTCATGATCTGCGGCACGCTGTACATCACCAATTCCCATCTGACCGGAGCCAAGGTGTATTATTCCTACAACACAAAGACCTCGACGTACGAGTACATGGACATCCCATTCCACAACCAGTACTTTCACATTTCCATGCTTGACTACAACGCTCGAGAACGGGCGCTTTACGCCTGGAACAATGGACATCAGGTCATTTTCAACGTCACGCTTTTTCATGTCATCAAAACCGAAGATGATTCCTAATGGACAGTATACAGTATGGATATTGAATTTATTGTTCTTTTCTACGCATTCATGGTTCTTTTCCCAAATGTTAATAAGACATGTTGCCTTTACTTCACCATAGACTGTGATTTGAATTGAGCATCGCCTCGCCTTAGGACTGATGACACATGAAGACTTGATGATGCCACGCCATTACAAACAGAAAGATTTTTGTTATTTTACTCATCTTCTCATAGCTGCTCTGAAAGTGAGGTCTTACTTGCAATATTTCACAATGTGAGCCACAGATTGCTCAACTGCATGAATGTCTGATTCTTTTGCCATCCTTTACGTGGTATTTGTATATCAGAAATCCCATTTTCTTATATAGTGATGTACTTTTGGCAACATTAATTTGTCCAGACTCTCTTGGTAATATCCTGTTGTGTCAAGTTTAGTTGTACAAACTGTAGAGCTCTGAATATGAACCTATGTAAACGACTGTAACATTCATTGTCACTGTGAGAGGAAATATTTTATATTAAATCTAGAACAAAACAATAAATCAACTGGAATGAAGCCGCAAATCTACATCCATAAATGTAAACAACAGAACAGAAAGGAGCCATGTGCGACACAGAGCAATTTCGTCGGGATTCATCCCGAATTCACAGGGGTTATAATGAGGTCATTTGCTGATGATTGTGACAAGCCCGAATGCGGTTGCGTTCACATTAATTTACAGGCAGCCCTTCTCACTCGATGACTTTGAATGCTGTCCTATGGCATTTTCAATCAAGATCAAGGGCACAGGAGCACGGAGGGGACAATTCCAACTCCTTTCTGCAATTTCCTCTCCCTTCATGTCTGTGTCAAGCCTCCCTGTCTGCTAGGGCACTGGGAATTTAAATGCACTTTTACCACCCTCAATTCAACGCTGGGAATTGATCACCCACTGGGATTTACTACTGCTGTTTCCTCCCATCACGCCCAGTGCATCTCTTATGAATATTCGCCTACAACATAGTCTTGCAATAGATCTGCAATCAGAACGTTTAAATTGCTTTTTAGTTTTGATGTTTTTGGAGTTTAGAGTTTCAATTACAAACCTAATTAGATCATTTAAATTGTTATTTTTTCTACACTTTCTCAACGTTTTATTGCCTATAATACTCCCAAATATTTAACCACTTAAAAGGAATAGTTCGCCCCCCAAAAAATCTGTAACGGTTTACACAGCATAATGTCTTTTAGACCTATGAGACTTCCTTCTGTGGAACAAAACGAAAACAAAAAAAAATTCATAAAAGAGACTTGTGCTCTATATTTAGCATTTTCTGGAGCTATACAATAGGTTTTTGTTGTTGTTTTTTCTTTATTTATTAAAAAGAATTTTTTTTTACCCCTGCATTATGAAGTCACAATTTCCTGTGGGTCTATAAAACGTCCATTAGAGTTTTGTATTTTTTCGACCACATTATAATGAGGCCTATTTCACAAATGCATAAAACTAATTGGCTCAGCAGAGGAGTAATATCAATATGAATATAAATATTTCATACTGTTTTATCAGATGATAAAGCCAATACAGACTGATATTCACATTATCTTTTCAGCAGTCACCTGAAAGTTTCGGTTAAGGCAGTGGAGTGTATTGTGCTCCACATTGCAACTCATTTTAAATTCCAGAGAATGTGCAAAAAAATGAGAAACTCAGTGGAATGCAATACTATTTCTATTCTCCATCATTGCACTGATATTTTTAGACCCATTTTTACCTTCTTCTGTAGCCTACTGGAAAAACTTGCCAGTGGAAGAAACACATAGTTTTATATACTGTAAATCCTATGAGACTTACAGTATATTTGCATTGAGATGGTTGTAACACTTTAAAATAAGGTTTCATTTAACATTCATTATGAACATAAACTCACGATGAACAATACTTTCTAAAATATATATTCATTTAGTTTGTTAAACTCAACATTTACTAAAATGTTTTTCAAGATCCAACATAGTATCTTAATATTTGTTAATACGCTGTGAAATAAATTTTTTATAAACTAACATTAACAAAGGTTAATAAATGCTGTAAGAATATGTTGGTCATTGTTAGTTCATGTTAGTTTATGCATTAACTAATGAGACCTCATTGTAAAGTGTTAACATGATAGTATTATTGAGCAATATTCATATTAAAGTCCCCCTGTAGTCAATCATTTTATCCCTAAAAACTCCGTCATGCCTTAAAATAGCTTGAATGTAACTCTACACCCTTGCCTCGTTTAGTATACGCTGTTCTATGAATCTGCAAATTATCCCCGCCTCCACTCACTCACACCAGCTCAGAGACTCGTTGATGATCACACGTTGACCTGATTGGTTACAAGGTAGCTTGTGACGTCAGAAACACCAGCGATTTCAAACCGCGTTTTTGAGACTGTCTTTGGTTTGTCTTTACTTATGAATTTGCACAAGGTTTGTCTTAAAGCATATTAAAAACACCACATAAGACATATAAACAACATTAAAAACTTGATTTTCATCACAGGGGGACTTTAAGACATTTGGTTCTAGCCCTTCGTGGTACTTGTTCTGCAAGATTATTCAGAGAATTTGCAGAAAAAATATTCTGATCTCTTGAAAAGTAACTGATCACAAAATTAAACTGAGTTTGAATAAAAAGCACAACATTCCCAAGATCTTTTGATGAAATGCAATCATACTTTTAATCTGTTCTCCATTCACAGCATTTGGTCACGCTCTCTCTTCACTGACTAGTCAAGAAATGAAGTCTGAGTTTAAAAAGGAAAAGAATGCCGGAAGGGAGGTTGCATAATAAATAAACAAACTTCTGACTTTTCAGTGACTTTTAGAAACCATTCTTATTTTATTGAGTTTCCTTACAGCATTTAGAGTCTATTATTGAGTCTATTATATAATGATAAAAAAAACTAACACCAATCTGACTTTTGCTCTTTTCCACTGTCTGCAACACTGATCTAATCTGTAACTTGAGTTGATAGCATCTGTCCTTTATGCTGAACTGGCTTTAGTCTTATTTTTAAATACTTATGTGATTATGCATATGAATTTGAATATGGCATGGCTGTTGTATTTTGAGTCTTACACTCTGATCTTCACTAGAAGGACAAACTTCTTGAAGTGCTGCTGTTTCCCGAGGGAGTTTGTTCTCCGGCCCTCTGAACCATCAATTAAAAGGCAGATAGTGTTCAGCTGGTCGTTTTATGTCTCAAATGTTTTTCTTTAACAGCAGACTTATCTCCCAGCAGGAGTTTTAAATCACACAGTCTGGTGGTCCACTTGATTCTTGATTAAAGGAATTCCCTTTTCTTGTAAAACTGAACAATTACTAGTTTAATCTCTCTGTTTTTATAGTTCCAAAACATCATTGCCAAATTACGTATAAAAATGCAATATTGCCATAGACATTGCAGATTAATTTATAATTGTATATCATAGGGCTGTCTGTCAATTTGAATTATTAGTCAGATTCATAGATTGAATAATTAAAGGTACACTATGTAGCCTACCTATTTTTGTACAAAGTTAACAGAATATAAATTATGACACAATACATCATCAATGCTTCTTCCAAAAAAAAAAAAAAAATTGTCTTCCCCTGATTCACTGTGGTAAGCTTATCATAAGTGTTTTTTTAGACCTAGCAGGATGGTTTTCACTGGAAATAGCGTACATACATCATTAGCCAGTGTATGTTTCATCATATCAGAAAATAAAGAAAAGTTGCTCCGGCTACTTTGCATGTATGGTGTGGGAGGTTAGTTGTCGCAGTGAGCGAGAAAGGTTGAATCACCCCAGAACAGACGAGAGTGTTGGCAAAAAGAGAATGTGACAGAGCTTGTAATAAAACAAGAATCAACATTGGCTTTTTGAGAGATGGCGAGAACTGAGGGATTTGAAATATAAAAGTGACTCGGAGATGGCTTTTTTATTATTACTCAGTAGGGGAGTAAGGTATTTTACTGAAAAATCTGATAAATCGCCATTTGTAGCTCTCTAACAGAGTTAATTGTAAAGCATTATCTACTGTGAAGGGTCATTTCATTATGGGTGTTGTAGCGCTGTGCTGGAATTTATTTTCAAGGAAGAAGTACCATGTCTAGTATAGCTACAGTAACATCTTCAGCTAGTCAGCTTGAGATCCTTACCATCTAAACTGGTTATATATCTTTACCCTAGTAGTGAATGGTTTATGAGCAGTTGAATAACCATATTCATCCGCACAGTCACGCAGAACCAAAGCACAACCAAAAAATGTTCTTCCGCAAAATGCATGCAGTTTTGATTTTTAACTGCTAGAGGGCCAAAAGTTACATAGTGTACCATTAAACAACATGGGTCTAATTCACTAACCATGAATGATAAACTTGAATACTAAAACTTATTTGTAGCCTATGAAAAAACTGGGTTCAAATTAAAAATTTCACATATATATTATATTTCATCAATAACGTTGCACCTAAATTAACATCATTCAAAAAAGATGATATTCTATATGACTGATATTCTATTGTCAGTTTGTTCGAGGTAGACAATATTTGTATGGGTCAAGCGATAGCAGTATCACTTTATTTTCTTTAGTTTTTGCATAATAAATTGCACTATATTAACATGTTCAAATTTATGACACTCATAACTTGCTTTTATCTCAAAATCCCAAAAGCTCTAAAGAGAATTCAACACAATTTGATGAAAAAATATGAAAGCCTCATGATACATGTTCAATCTCAATATCTCACCGCATGTAGATCAGTATTTACTGAACAACCTTTGATTATTTTCCCACACAAGCCTAGAATACCAACATTGCCTTTTGCCATCTTGTCACCGGCCCAAACTAAAGCCGAGAGTAATTCACCGGCAGATCAACAGCAGTCTGCATTTCATTTCACATTGAAAGGCGTTTAAAAAAAACACCAATGATTTCCATATCAATCACGGTAACCTGTTATTTCTGTACCAGTGTGTGCGTGTATGTGTGATTCGTTTCACACAGCTCGCCAGTGTATTATTGGTATTCTTTATGATCCCTCCACTGCTGGTGTCGCCCAATGTTATGTTAGAAAATGTAAAGTATTATGCCCCCCCCCCCCCCCCCCCCCCTTTTACACCCTGACAAAGGCACATCAAATCTT
This sequence comes from Abramis brama, assembly GCF_963993115.1. Taxonomy (NCBI): domain Eukaryota; kingdom Metazoa; phylum Chordata; class Actinopteri; order Cypriniformes; family Leuciscidae; genus Abramis; species Abramis brama. The sequence continues at coordinate 21,743,204 of NC_139986.1, read as the reverse complement.
TGTGAAGGATCTTTGAAATTGAGAGAGGTAAGAGCCTGGGGGAAAGGTGTTCCACTACCATGATGAATTTCAATAAAGACACAAGGGAAAGACACAGTATAATCAGCACAACTCAACAGCCCATTCCTGCCTAATCCAGTCACATTGATACTAACAGTGTCAAATTAATATTCTCTCCCTCAATGTCCAATTACTGCATATTCCATAAAAAAAATCCAGTTATTATCCTTATCATTGCGGTTTCTTATCTGTCTTTATGTGCCAACAGGCCACGTTGTCGCCACTGATTAAAATGTGAGATTACTGTAGTGAAAACACCACACAGACTCACTGGTGAGACATCCTAAGAGCCATAAAATGGACACAAATCAAGTTGGCAGGTGACACTCAGATAATTTGTGGTTATCCTTTGCTGAAAATGCAAGCATAAAATCAATTTGCTGTGCTGTGTGCATACAAATGTAGTTTCATAACTGGAATTAAACAAAGGCAAACAAATCAATCTCTCAATTGAAAGTTATAGAACTCAATGAACTTGTTTCTGATTGAGGCGAAATATGGAAATCAAAATGAAGGCTGTTTTTTTTCTTTAGCCTTTCACTGATATATTTTATGTTTGAAAAGTTAATAGAAACAGTCTTTATAATTCTAAATAGCTGAAAATGATTCAGGGAAACAAATGGCTCTGTTTGAGTATAGCTCCAGTTGTTTGGGGTCCAGACTTTTAGAAGGGAGAAAATCATATTTGAGAGAGAGAGAGAGAGCAAAAAATCTATATTGAATCACAGGCTGCATAATCTGACATCTCAATGCTCAGCCAATGAATTATCAGGCAATGGATTTCTTAATGTCATAATATATTTAGTTTTATATAATGTACCATAATGTCATTTATACCTCTTTAGACTATAGTGACACATTCCGTCCGTTGTTGGACTCCTACAGGAAAAAGGAGGAAAGTTGTGTCTGTATAAATGAAAACTGATTAGATATTATTCACAGCCTTCCTAAAGAATGCAACACAAACTGGATGCGTCACTTTCCGGAAAGAAGTAATCACTCAGCTGTTATTTACATTCTAGTTTAAATTAAATTGTCCTCATAAATCTTAGTTTCACCACTATATTTCCTTCTGTTCCTTCTGTTGCGTTTTTTTTTTAAGCTTCATAAAGTTGTTGGAGAGCTTTATTTGTATGGATTTATCTTCATTGGAGAATGTTTGTGGGGGGTTCTGAAAATATTTGTGCTTAATATGCTTGAATGGCTGGTCAGCTAGTAGTAAAAATAAGTGCTAAACATGTCTGTATATCCATGCTGTGAAGCACTATAAATGCAAATTGAGGGGAACAATGTAAATACCATCACATTTGCATCAAAAGGCAGACCGAGCAAAGCACTTAATTGGAAAATTAATAGATTCCACATGATCAGTTCTAATCAAAGTGACACCGTTTGATCAAGTGATGTTTAAAAGAATTGCTGTGTACAGATTGCAATTGCTAAAAAAAAGGGTTTTTTAATGTCAGTTGCTGTATGTTGTTTAGGTGCTAGGGCATTGCTCTGTGGTTGCTAGGCGGTTGTTACTGTGTCCTATAAAATCCGTTTTATTTTTTCCCAAGTTCCGTTTTATTTTTGTCCAAAGTCCAGTTTTTTACTCCATTTCAATGGTTAAATTACATTTTAGTAATAGACAAAAATCATGTTTTATTAATTACATTTGTAAAAACAAAAATGTATTAAATAAAAAAAAGAATTTCTATGTTGTTGTTTTTTTAAGAAATTCTGTGTTGTGTATTTAAAAAAAAATGCCAATCAAATGAAGGCATAAAACATTAATTTCATTGATCTTTTAATCATATGAAATGAACAAACTTTTTGTCAAACAAAACATGGACTTTTTTTTTTTAATTAAAACATGGAAGAAAATGTTTGATTATTCCTTAAAAAGTTATTATTAGTGTTAGTATTATTATTACATTGAGACATAGCTAAATTATACTGCACAATAGTAATCTATTTCTGTCACAATTTCTTCAAGTTAAAGGTCCCGTATTATGCCCCTTTTCACAAGATGTAAAATAAGTCTCTGATGTCCCCAGAGTGTGTATGTGAAGTTTCAGCTCAAAATACCCAACAGATCATTTTTTACAGCATGTTTAAATTGTCATTTTTTGGGGCACAGAAAAACGTGCTGTTTTAGTGTGTGCCCTTTAAATGCAAATAAGCTGCTGCTGGACGACCCAGGGGGCGGAGCTTCATGAGTTCGCGCTCAGTCTGTCAGGACAATTTCATCTCACGGAATGATGATAATATCAGAAACTCTCAGTAACGGTGTTCATTTCGAGTCGGACAATAATGCCTACAGTCAGAGTGCTGTATAGAGATGAAACAGGTATAGTTTAGTAGTTTAATTACGGTTATTGTAACGTATTTGTCATCTGCTTGTATGTATCCATTATTTATTAATAGCCTAATGTTACAAGTCTGCTGTCTGAATGATGATCAAACATATACTGATGAGTTTAATAAAGTTTATTGTACATCACACAAAAGATGAAGCGTCAGTTTTACTTCAGAAAATCACCGTAAGAGCTGAGTAAACACAGTAAGTTATAAGAAGTGCGCAAGTACATACACGAATTTCGGTAGAGTTGAGGGAGCATTCCTGTGGGCGGAGGTTAGTCAAAAAACGGTTCTAGTGACGTCATTAAAGAAGGAAGTAGAGGGATGTAGTCCAAACGGGCCGTTCACTGTAGGCGATTTCTGTTAAATAAAATATCTCGCTTGGCATTGAACTTTGAGCTTTATAATTTTACAGATATTATTTATGCTATAACAGCAACATTACACACTAACTAAAGTTTGAAACATGGGATCACGAAGAACGGGACCTTTAAAGCAGGGCTCAGTAGTTTCGGGATTTCTTCGCTGTATTCTCGCTTTTTGCTCGCAGGTTTCTCTCTAGAGCTCCCCCCACAGCTTCGGAATAGATATTTGACAACACTGTTGTAAAAACTCTTTGGCGATTCTCAGACACCATGGCTAGTAGATCAACAACATCAAAGCAGATGTGACATTCTTTAAAACGTCTTCTTCATTCGGGTTCGAACAGCGTGAGGGAGCGCAATAATGACAGCATTTTAGCAGATTTCTTTTGGCCATAAGGCAATTGTTTACATCGCGAGACCTGATATCACGCGATACTTCCTGACGCGGCGGCCGGCGCCCCGCCGGCTCAAACTTGCAAGTGCGGATTTTCCGCTCACGGGCACCAGGGGGGTGTGCGAAACGACCACCATTCAACCCGAAATAAGTAATATAACCATTCCAATGACTCCGAAGCTGTTCAGTTAAGGTAAAAAAGTTACTTAGTTCACCTTTAAACCAAACTTGTATTTTGACAGGTTTTATTTTGACGGTTCCGTCCGCGTTTTCCGCATTGCGGAAATCATAGCGCCCTAGCTGTGGTTGGTTGTTAGAGTGCTAATGTGTTCTGAGCAACCTGATTTCAGAGGAAAATATAACTATGTTATGAAATTGCGATTTTGTTAGAATTGTGAATGTGAATCGTACAAAAACCCAACCCAAATCCTGATGTGGTGTAAGCAGATTGTACGAAAATGTATGAATGAGATCGTACAAATTCATACGAATTAGCCACCAATTCGCCAAAATGTAAAATAGTTACGAATTGTAAAAGTGTAACTTTTACATGTAGAGTGTAGAGTGTAAAAAGCAGCAGTTGAACCTATTTGGCTGACTGTACTGCACACGATCCCCTTATCATCCCTTTGGCATTGACTTACAATGGCAGCTTGCTATAAAGCGATGCTTAAAATGTCATTGAGAATAATGAGTCCAGTGCCTGTCTCAGCCTGCAACTCTAAACTCATCACTCCCATGTTGATCACTCTCCTGGATGAGTTCCATAAGCGACTCCCTCGACTTGAGCAGAGCATCATTTGAGACCTCAACAACCTCCCAAAGGGAGAAAAAAAGCAGATTGCTAAGAGAAGACGAAGGAAATGTTGCAAAGTAACAGTGTATAATTGTTGCAGCTGCAATCAAGCCACTAAATGTGAAAATGCATTTTAAAGAAGACCCTGTGGTGGAAATCAAGTTTTTAATGTTTGCAAACAAACCGTGTGCAAATTCATGTCAACACCATTGCTGAGTATTTTCTCCTTAAAAGTCCAGTGAACCAAAGACAGTCTCAAAAACGCGGTTTGAAATCGTTGGTGTTTCTGACGCCACAAACTTCCTTGTAACCAATCACGTCAATGTTCAGGCGGGCTTTAGCATATCATTAACTGTTGCGAAGCAGGGGAGTCTCAAGAGAAGCCAAACCAGTATTTTTTCTATTGATATGAAAAATCGTGTACATTTAGCAATATAGCTGGTGAATTATGTATATGATGTGTATTACGAGGTTAAGATGAACTGTATGCCTTTCTCCACTGACGTTCTATGATGTTCAAAGCATTTCTAAGGATACTGGTTTTTAGAAGGCAGCTGTCTGACGCTGAGGTGGCGAACGGGAACATGGTTTGTGTAACATTAGCAACACATTATAAGCTGTTTGATAGCAAAAGGCTAATCATATTAATTACCGTTACGTGGTCGACGTTGTAAAGAGGTCAAAGGTCCCTGAGCTGGTGTGAGTGAGTGAAGGCAGGGCTAATTTGCATATTCATGGGTCTGCATATACTAAATGAAGCAAGGGAGTAGAGTTACATTCAAGCTATTTCAAGGCGTGTTTTTTTTACAGGAAAACACGTTTAAATATATATTATGGTGATCAAAGATGAGTTTTAAGGGATACAATTGTTGACTACAGGGGGACTTTAAGATATTTTTTACCTCCCTCAGTTTCAGTTGATCTGCAATACAGAGATTATTCTGCCTCTATAATTATTCTCAGTGACAAGAAAATGTGACCACAATGGAATTGGCTGATTCCAAATAGATGCAGGAAAGTCCAAGGCAATAAGAAACTAAAGGTATTATTTGCTTTGCATGTGAGGTCAAATGAATCCACAAAAGGTCTGCTCCAAAAAGACCATCCCTGTTTGCCCTGAGCCCTTATCTTGTCCCAACAGAGGGAGATGAACATGCATGTTTGTGCAAGGACTGTGTTGTTTGTTGACTGACTGTGTTTGCATTATATTGTGTTAACGTACATGTGGTTGCCAAGATCACATTTGCATGCAGTATGTTGGTCAGTTCCCATCTCAAAAAACAAGGTATGAACAAGATAATGTCACTTGCACATCTTCTAGACACATTGGCGCAAATGCAGGGGATGTTGGTTCAAGTCTGGCCTGTACAATGCCTGATCATGGATCTTAGTCTCTTTTTCATTAATGTCTAATTAAATACAGTGGCTACTTTTGACTGTGATGAGTAAAAGTACAGTTCAGTTCATTCATGGGTCAATCAGCCCAAAAATATGCATCAAAAATACAAATATGAAGAGTTCAGATGCAAAAGCCTCTAAGTGCCATCTGAAATTTTCTGCTAGAATGATCATTTTTTATCAAGCTTGTATATTTAAGTTCAGTAACTTCACTTAAATGGCAATGAAAATTACCTATGAATTGTCATTTAAGTGAAATTACTGAACTTAAATATAAGCTTGATAAAAATCATTCTAGAAGAAAATTTCAGATGGCACATAGAGGCTTTTGCATCTGAACTCTTCATATATTCTGTATTACTGTGCACCGTCTGACTGTATGCACCAAACCATGACGTCCATACCGTGACAGTTCGGGACAAATAAATATATATATATATATATATATATATATATATATATATATATATATATATATAAAGCCCATCTAACGTCATAAAGCATCATTATTACCAAATGTGCCACAAAAGGGAGGACTTCAAATAAACATCAATAATTTCAACATGTTGATTTAGTCTCCTTAGAAATTAATTACGGGAGTCACTCACCTGTTTTTTCATTAGTGAACAGTCTGTATGGCATGGAAAATGTTCTTCGACTCTAATTACTTTCCCCTCTATGCACAGACTTTAAACGAATTAACTTTTTGTTCCACGGCGAAAAAGAACATGCGAATGTGTCACCGACCGCATGGTTCAGCGAGTGCCTTTCTTTGTAAATAACATCATGTAATCTTGCTTCTCGACCGAGAGAAACAGCCTGTGACATGATAGATGGGCCGCAGAGATGAAGATGCTTAATCACGTAAGATGCTGCATTTCAAGGACTAGATGTTCAGTCTCTGCTACGATAAATAAACCTAATTCTGAAGTCTATTTTGCTGAAGCAAACGAGAAGCGGTGTGAAAGGGAATGCAGTAGCAGGGGCTGGCTGTTCATCTGATTTGTTTTCATCATTTTAGTTCTCATCAGACGGTCCTCTGGGATTGTTGTGTTCAGAGGAAAGGTCTGTGGGTCCGGCTTGACCTAACACGCTAGTGCCATGGTAACCGCCGGCTAGAGGGTAATGAAGGGCTTACCGAAAGCTATAAGCAAGACTTTCTTGAAACACAAACATAAAAACACATCAGTGTGACTCAGACTGTCCTCCATCACCCTTATGGTCAGTCAAAACAATACCGTGCAATGAACAGAACAAAATGAGGGACTTAAATATAAAAGGCTAATGAACTAAAATACAAACAGGTATGCTAATTAATCAAATAATGAATAACCATGGTAACTAAAGACTGGCGGGAAACTAGAACAAAGGAAACAGGTAGCTGAAGAGAAACAAACTAAAAGTTCATGAAAATGAAACTAAACACCAACTACAAGATAATCGGGCCGATTTTGGGCCCAATTCTCCCCTTCCGACAATCGTAGGTAAAGTCACGATTATCTTGATGGTTCTACAGATTATCTTATCAGACTTTGATGTGGTGTAATGTGTGTTACGATAGATTGAATCTGCTCGGAAGAACGTCAGGGGAGACGTTCACCAATCTCAAATCATAAATATCCAACATTTTGAATATTACGATCAGAAATCCAGAAATCCTGTTGAGTGGGGGGAACCCTGAGGACAAATGCGCAAACATTCTGAAGATCGCCACGTGGAATGAAACGATACCCGATCAGAAAGCGAGCTGACAGAAGACAGACAACTTCATCCAAACCATTTTTCTTCCGCAAATTTTCTGTAAAAAGCAATCCAAAAACTATGTTCGCCATTTCTTCTTGCCCGTCGTCCGCCATGTTTGTTTACTCTAAAGTCACGTTTGACTGCGAGAGATTTTCACAGACGTGACTCTGCTTTGTTTGTGAATGGAATCTGATAGTGTGTGGAGTGACCAAGACAGCACACCACACACTATGGGGACAAAACTGTTAAATCTATGATCTTTTTACTGTCGCTTGTGTTTGTGGTCTCTCACATTTTGAAAATCTGATAAGATTTAAAAATCTTAATGTGGGCCAGCCTTAAGATTGCAAGCTTTGACTGTGCTGTGCTTTATAGTTTTGAATCCTGTGCACTTTCCTGTGAGCACACAGGTGTCTGAACATTTTTTTTATGTGTGGCATGGGCCAGTAAACAACCACTCAGTAAGCAGATTGATATGCTATTGTTTTTTATTCAGCCTTAGTGTTTCTCTTGCCAATGATTAGCAGAGGTAAGTTCAGCTGAGGTTATTTGCCTATATCTCTCTCATTCAGCACACTCTCATGGCAGGTCTCCACCTCTGAGCTGAGAGTCTGGAGCCCATCCAGACGTTCATTGTGCCAGGAGCAATGATGTACTCTGACATAGCAGGTGTGGAAGAGCTCTAGGTCTCTCTTGCTTTGAGTGAGGGATCCTGCCACGCTGTTAATAAGAGCTGGAGTGTTATGGTTGACCAGGCTGGAACAAGCAATGACTTCATCATAAAACAGTGAGTGGGGACTGACCGAGAAAATGGGCCACAAAGAGAAATAGAACATGATGCATTCAGCCCTCGCTATTCAAATATATGAATGAATGAAACTAGGCTTGTAAACATCAGACAGAATATCAAACCGGCACACATTTGAGTGCTCAGATCACTCACGTCTCTATAGCTTCAAGTGGCAAAAATTAATTAATTTGGCCTATTATTTTCATAGTGAAAGATTTAAATTAATGAAATACTAAGTATGATATGAATTAATTAGATACTAAATTTAAATTTTATAGCATATTGTGTAAAACTGTAAAAACAAAAATATAAAAATGAAAGAATTAATCATATCATTTGATTTCATGCTGAATTTAAGTCTATTACTTTGAAGCAAAATATTTAAAGCAATTAAATGCTGTTTTTAAATCACTGTTTTGAATATATATAAGCATATTTTAGCTTAATTTAGTGAAAAATATGTGCATATAATGGCAGTACTCTATTTGAGATAGTATTGTTTTTGTGGCCAAAAAATATTGCTCTCATTGTAAAAAGAAATTACATCATCTGTGGAGAGTATAATAAACAGCCAATGTCCTATAATATTCAAGTTAATAGGCAACTAGGTAAAAGTGAGAACTGAACCCTAAAATAAAGTGTTACCCACACTTTTCTGTGAAATGGTAGCTTGTGGATCAGTAAAAAATTAATAATAAAAAAAGTCAAACCAAAGCTAGACAAACCAGTCTGAACATGGATGCTAGATTGAACGTGTTAGAAACCATGCATATTTTCCAAACAGAACAATAATTTCTGCAGTAGATCAGAATATGTTCATGCAAAATTACGATCATGGTTATATATAACTGACTGACATAGCTGGCCATTATGCAAAATACTTCCCTTTTTTCTATGTATTTTATAGACCTTATGTAGCCCCGCCCCTTTTCAGCGCTGCGCTCGTTGTCTTTTGACTTCCGGTCTGTATTTTCACAGCGTTTTGCGTGTTTATTAATGAACGGCTCGTTTTAAAATCTTCCCGTTCGACTTAGTTAAGTCATCTGCATTACAGTCCTCATGATGACTTTCGTTAACTTTACATTAAGTAAATCCTCTTCAAAAGCTAATTACTCCTGGACAGAAACGCCATAGAAATATAAAGAGCGACCACAAAAACGGAAGTTAAAAGACAATATTCTAAAGATGGCGGCGCCCTCGTTTCTCTGGGGCATAAGGTCTAGGCTATATAGTATTAAACTCAGCATGTTCTCTGCCTGAATCAGTTTTAAGGGTACACAATCTAAAGTTTGCTTTTAATTCTAAATGTTTTGTTTTAAATTCTAAACTGCTAGAGGCTAATTGACAGATCTCAGTTTGATAATCCGTTGGGTCCAAAAAGCACACTTAACTGCAGATGCTCATAACAGCAGCTCTTTTACAGCCCGTCTGGCTTTGCTTTTGCTGCAACACATGAGTATTGCTGACTAGCTTCGGCATTTTTTCATCCTCGTCCTGTGGGGTATCTGTCTGCATGTAAAAGCTAATGGCCACACAGTGCCCCCCAACTGTCACCCACCCATTTTATCGTATTGTGACTCAGACGCCTCTGGCAATGAATCTGACCACCACCAAAACACTGACAGCGCTCTACACATTTCACAGCGCTGGATGCCTCTGTGCAGTGCACGACTGCTCGCTTTGCATGCAAATGCAGGTGCACAGAAGAAGGTGGGGCGTCCAGAGAGGACCACAGATTTTTCCATTGCTCAGCATGCTCACAAAAAGACCAAATGCCTGCAAACACTCATATGTGAAACGGCGAAGACAGACGCAAATGATTGGGAAAGATTCAGGAGTTTAAACGCAAGGTGTACGGGCAGAGTAATTGGGTAATAAATCACCGGAAGTCTGTCTGGCTGATGCAAGTTACTGAAATAATTACGTCGCTTTAGAGGCAAATGATTTCTAAAGTTGCAAAAGACTTTTATACTGGCCAGAATTCTGGGTTTCTGTCAGACATAGTCAGATTAAAGAAAAGAGGCCGGTCTGTGATGCACGTCCTTATGGTTTAGGAAACACAGACGTGCCGTTGTTAGATAGTTTAGTGCAGGGGTGTCCAATCCTGCTCCTGAAACACACCAGAACCAGCTAAACAAGGTCTTAATATGCACACTAGAAGCTTCCAGGCAGGTGTGTTGAGACAAGTTGGAGCTAAACTCTGCAGGTCATTGGCCCTTCAGGACCGAGTTTGGACAACCCTGGTTTAGAGCCTGTGGCAAGGAACGTTCTCAGAACTTTGGCTAACATTCTAGCAAAGTTCTCTCAAAGTTATGCAAAAAAGTTCTTCCAGTAACATTAATATAATGTTCATTCAAAGTTGTAAATGTTCCCTTATAACATTGACGGAAAAAATCAGAGTGTCTATACACTAAGCGCAAATAGCCTGCCTTGTTAGCAGATGCTATTTACACTAACTCCTCCCACTGACGTCTGATTGGGCCAGACAAAATTACGGATAAACTCGCCCTTTTCCCATCACATATCAGATTGGAAAGACATTTATTTTAAAAAGAAAAATGAAGAAAATATTGGAAAAGTGGAAATAAAGTGTCTAACGTTAGTCTGGCTATCACCAGACCAAGCTCAATCTTTTAACATTGAACATGGATCTAGGGAGTCTGCTATGTATTTTTTACTGCACAAGAGGCGTGATCAACGGGGCATAGTTCAAATTACGCAATATGATAGTCTTTCAACCAATCAGACCAACGATCCGGGTGTAGTACTTTGCAGAGCGACGCGAAAACTTCAGGCAGGAAATGTGTAACCAAACGTGTTGATCAGCGGTTTGCCGAGGCAGCAATGGAATAGAGCGATTTTTGCAGGTTGCGTAAAAAAAACAACCTTGAAAGTTAGTGGTATTTACACCAACTTGAGCGATTTGTTTGCTAAAAAGAAGCCATTGACCATCGTCGAGAGGTTAAAAGGAATTGGACAGAGCCGTAACGGCTCTGGAATTGGATTGGAATAAACCCGCCAATAGCGTGCCAGGTGGATAAGCCAGTTTGTGATTGGTTCCCGCAAATTTGTAAAGGAAGCAGGATAGATAAATATACAGGTTTCCAGCCTGAGCTTCAGGGCGAAATCAAATCGCCGGCAGATCAGGCTGGGTTTACCCAGTCTAGTCTAACGTGTGTTTAATAAGAAAGTGTTAATCATAGTGTTAGGGGTAGGTGTTAGGAGGGCTTTATTGTCCCAATAAGGCGGCATCCATTTAATAATTGTAATAAATATAATCATTTACACTCAATGTTATTACTGCATACCGTTTAATGTACAAAAACACTGAGGTGCAAATAGTATCTGCTATTTATAAGTATAAATAACATCTAACTACTATTTACAGAATCGCTATTTTCACTTATGCCGCGTTCCAGGCAACCTGTAACCCGTGTTTTTCCAACCTTATACCCATGAAAGTGCACTGGAACGGCAGTCAAACCCGTGACTTCCCACCCGTGAACTCGTACTAGATCAATGTACTCCCAGTTACAAGTTGGAAAAACACGGGTTACAGGTTGCCTGGAACGCGGCATTAGTGTAAATAGAACGTATTGCTATTTAAACTTAGTGTACATAGCATCTATCGCAAAGAAAATATGTTATTTTCACTTAATGTTAATATAATCCAGTTGCTATTTACACAGTGTAAATGGGAACTTAATAGGAACATTAGCAAAATGTTCTTAGAACATTTTAGTTAGCTGGGCTCTCTATATGGTTTTGTTAAATGAGAGATATTGAATATATTTCTTTACATCCTCTCTCTCCCTCTCAAAAAAGAAAAGAAATGTAATGTTTTAATGACAGTACTCTTAAAAATCCTGTTATTTCCGAGCTGAGATGAACATAAAATGAGTCCAATAAAAAGCTCCCTAAAACAAGGAACACAAGAGGGATTTCCCTGCTGTGCCAGCTCACTAACATTAATTTACAAATTAAGTTAAGTCCCTTGTACTGAAGAAGGGAAACTGGCATGAAGCACAACGGTTGCTTTTAGTGCCACATCAGCTCTTTTTATTCACATTGGTCTCGGTGACATTAAGATGAGGCAGCAATTAGCCTTCTTCTGGCCCTCCATGAAAATTTTATTTAGCGCTCCATCCACTGCAGCCAAAACGCACCAACCAGGAAACACTCAGCACCTCAGATCTATATGGATTTTCTCTAATGAGCCATCTTAAACCTCACAATGGAAAGCAGAAAGATGGTGAGGGAAGCAAATGAACAGGTGTTGGTTAGTTCGGATGAAGCCTGTAAAGTTCAGGCAAAATTACAAGTGAGACAAACACTTCACAAGCCTCGAGATTGAAATCCTATCAAAGACATCAAAATGGAGTGAAAGACCGCAGACATATCACTAAAATCAAAGGGAATGCCAAAGAACATAGAGTTCATGAATATGCAACAAAGCCGTGGGCTAAAACAAACACCATCATACATCATAAATATCATAAATTACAAAAAGACAGCACTAGCATAATACATGGTTAAAATAGATAAAGTGCTGAAAACAAAGAATACTACAAAAAGCAGCTTTCTCATATTTTTTCTTGGATTTTCAGATAAATGGTTTTCCCATGTATCAAATACTGCCAGATATTATTCAGAATGATGAAAAGAATTATTGAAAATGCACAATTTAAAATGTCAGCTTCACAAAAGCGTCACTATTACAGGCTTTAATATTACATCAAGTTCATTTTTTTTATTATACTGCAGGGTTATTAAGTTTTCTATTATTTAAGATAATCAGGGTAGATTTTAAATCAGAATTGATTCCTTACCTGGGCAACTGAAATTGGCAGTGCTTTGAGATGCTAAGCAGATAATAAGCAGCAAAAAATCGAGGATAGAAAAGAAACATGTTTAAGATGCAGACCGAGTAGACTTGCAGGTTCAAGGCCAAAACTGTTGACTGCTGTGTACTGAAATAATAATTTTTAAATTAATTAATTAATTAAGCCTTCACCTAAAGACTTAAATGTTTATTTTCAAGTTGCAGAACACTAAAACCCACCAGAAGGCCATCTTTAGAGTTCTTTCAAAGGTGAAGGACCCAAGGGTTCAGGGTTTGGCTGATTAGCATGGCCCAATTAGTCCCTGTTGATGTTATAATTACACCATTTATCTATGCATTCACAATTAGTCCTGCATCAACCACATAAACTGCCACTGAGTTAGGCTAACTGAAATTGTTATCCATTAGCTCCAGTGTGTGGCGTAATATTTATATAGGCCTATAGAGATTGTGCTTTCTGCATCCCATGAGACTGCCTTTATGTCGAAGTGGTATTAATAGTATGGAAGCTGGTTTCCGCCACAAAATACAATAAAATTAAAACAAGCTTCCTGTCTGTCAATCATCCCTTACGAAAAAGAAGTTTATTCAAGTGTTCTACTTCTTTTAAACTAAAAATAATAAAATAATAAAAAAAAATACTTCTCAAAAATATACTTTATGTACTTCTCAGAAATATACTTAAAATTACACTTAAGTGCACTTGACTTATATTGAGAGAAAAGTCCAAGTATATTTGGCCTGTACTTGTACTCAATCTTTTGATCGAGATGTACTTAAATGTATAATTAAGTATTCAAAGTATACTTGGCTTGTAGTTGTGTTAACTCTTTTGATCGTGTAGCCTATTAAATATACCTTTTTTAACATAGTTTTTCATACACCGTCTTATGAAACTTACATTGTTTGAAAATATTGATTAGAATATTAATATAAAACAGATATGTTTCTAATTCTGCATATCTGAATTTTTGTGTAGGCTAGCAGACTGGTAGTTTATAGGAATTGACTCTAATTCTACATGTTTTCACCGTTATACGGTAGGGGGCACTATGACACATCTTCTAGGACAGAATCTCCGGGTCAAAACACAGGAGAAGAAGAAGCTGAAACAAGTGATAGAAGATTGCCATAGACAGTAAAAGAAAAAGTAAAGTAAAGTAAAGTTATTCGCTGTCAAAGTGACGCCAAAATGAATGGGAGTCAATGGAATGCTAACAGCAGGTGATGGTCTGCTAATCAATGGCGGCCCCCGGGGAAGCTTCAGTTTTTTCTGAAAGATTACCCCCTTGAAGATTGCTCACTCAAATGTAAAATAACGTGATCATCAAACATTAAACAGCGTGTAAATCAAAACTGCTTAATATTACCAAATGAAATGAAGTGTAACCCATGAAGAGAAAACGACTGTGAAGCTTTGGGCGTGTTGGACTCGATCTACTCCATCTGTGTTTTGATCATCGTTCTGAATCTGAATCACTTGTAGTAGTATACTGCAAGTGCAAAAATAATATATAAATAGTAAACTATATCTTATATAGTATAGTAAACTATATAGTAAATAGTAAACTATATCTTAGTAAACTATCACTTAAAGAAAACTTACAAGTATACTTGCAGTATACAGTACTAAACTAGTAGTTTACTGAGAGCACACTTAAGTGTGTACTTTCATAAACTAAAAAAATTACTACTTGTATTAAAATAGTAAACTACTAGTGTACTCATAAGTTCACTTGTAGAACAGATGCATTACAAATGAGAAACCTAGTTGTGTACTTAAAGTTTACTACTCTTACACTTATAGTATACACTTAAAACATATACTTATATACTAAAAGTGGGCCAATTTAGTCCCAATCAGTATTGAAATTGTTCACTTACATTTTTACTACAATTTTCAAGACTTGAGACCTGAATCTTTCTAATAATACGTAATATTATTAATTAAGAAAAGAAAATGGAAACCAATACTGACTAACATAACTAGCACTAGCATAATCTAGCATAATAGCTGGCTGTTTTTTGTTTTTTTCAACAACCATGCGAGGGCTGTCATGAACCTAATTTTTCTATTCTTTGAAAGAATTTATTTAAAGGGATCATGTCACACTTTTTATAATCCAACTAAGATCCACTTTGTTTGTCAAGATTTTTATTGAGCTGAATGATGACAGCAGTTTTCTGCAGAGCTGCTTTACAGCTGAATGGAACTCATTACATAATTTATGAACTTTACACAATTACTGAACTGAATCAACTATGAACTGACTCCAGCTGAATAATGACACTACTGTCTTAGAGCTGAATCTTAGAGAACTGAATTGTGTTTGCATTATTGATCCTTATCTTTCAGTTTATCACTGTAAAGCTGCTTTGAAACAATCTCTATTGTATGAAGTGCTGTATAAATAAAGATGATCGTCTTAACTTTAAATGTTTTTATTTCTGTACCTTTTTTGTATTAACAAGACATAGCTGCTTATACAAAGTAAGAGACCAATGACATATATATACACACAAATACAAATATTAAAGTACAAATAAAGGGTAGGAAAAAAACTACTATATCTATACATCTACATATTTTGCTGTGCAAAATCATACTACTATACAAACATTGCTTTTAAAACAAAGCAAATATGGCTGTGATGACTTCTTTCCAGTCTTGCAGTCTCACATGTTTACTTTATTTGTTCATAGGGACAGTGCACATTAATAAACACAAAATTTAAAACAAAAAACAAGTACATGATTCCATGCGAAAATCAGTCTAAACATATATAGTGCTACATAATAGGTAAGAAAAATAGCGACAGGAGAAAGCAAATAACTAATAGCAGTTATTACAAAGAAGAATGACTAAAATCTGAATATTAAGATACTAATTTTGACAGTGCTGAGTAGCAAGTAAAATAACTTAAAACTTAAAAGAACCTTACGTATCCAGTCTTCTAATTATTGATGGAGTTCCTTTCCCTTGCGGTTTTGAATGAAAATACAGACTGGCTAAAATGACTTTTTCCGAGAGGAATAATGCAGTTCCCTCTTTCTCCACCCCTTGTGGACAGATGTGCAGTTGTTAACGTTAACATACAGTTTTAAGAGACAGGCTATGTATAGTCTTAAACATAAGACAAACATCTACATATTTGATCAGGTTATCCCAACTTAGCAAATTGTATTTTTTTAGTATCGAGCAATGATGAAAATTAACTGATTTTTTTATCAAGAATTTTTAGTGATTGTTTATACAGAGACTCCAATGGTTTTAGAGTAGTTGTACTCTCTTGTGACCAGGTTGTTATGAGAGATACATAGAACATAGCGGCCTCTGTTGACATATAATCTCATATATATCTAAAATCTGACAAACTAAAATTGGCCCGGTTACAGACCTTTTTAACTTGAGCCTTAGATAAAAGTCTGGAATCAATCTCCAAACTCCAAGGTACTTCAGATATTCAGATACAACAAGTAGCCTTTCCCCTGATTCAACCACATCTGGTATTACACTTGAGCCATTTTGGTAAAAAAAACACGTGCACTGTTTTAGTAATATTTAACTGTAAACAGCATTGTTCTAGCCAAGCTGTGACATTAACCAGGGATTTTGTAGGTTCATTTCCGACTTGTGACATACTGCTTACGTGCATAATAACGGTGTCATCCGCATACATTTGGATGTTAGTGTCGGGACAAACAGATAGAAGATCATTGATATACAACGTAAATAGCAATGGACCCAGAATAGATCCTTGGGGAACACCTGTGGATATACTTAAGGGGGCTGATTTATAATTCTGAACTCGGACATATTGTGTGCGACCAGACAAATGTAATTTTATCCACCTCAAAGTCTCTGGAGAAAAATTAAAACCTAATAATTTAGACATAAGAATTCTGTGGTGTACAGTGTCAAAAGCCTTTGTGAGGTCAAGAAACAGTGCCCCGACAACCCCACCTTTGTCTAAGAGAGACTTAACTTTTTCAGTGAAATAACAATTTGCCATCTCAGTTGAACAGTTTGCTCTAAAGCCAAATTGCATTGGAGACTACAGGTAAAATACTAATAAGTCTGTAATAGGTGCCTCCACGTTTAGATATAGGCACTACAGGAGATGACTTCCAAGCACATGGGAACATCGCCTGAGAAATTAAAAGGTTGACAATTTTGGTGATAGGAGTGACTAGTGATAGACTAATAATAGTGACTGACTGAGCTCTTTAAGCATTACTACATCCAAACCAAATATATCTTTTTACTCTGGATGGTTTAAGAGATGTAATTGTTCTTAAAATGTCTAATTCAGTGACTGCCTTTAAAGTAAAGGCTTGTTCCACTGTATTAGCTAGACAAACTTCTGTGTACTCAGGGGAAAAAAACATTGTTTTTGTGAAGTTGTGACTACAGAATCAATAAAATAATGATTAAGTGCTTCGGCCACTTCAGATGGATTATTAGTCAGCTTCCCATTTCCTATCAATTCAAGTGATGTCCTATCTTTCTTTTTTATCTCCTTTTCATTTATTCAACTAGTTCCAGATTATGCCTTAGCTTTTCTGAGTGTCTTTACCACCTTGTTCCTTAACATAACAAAATGTTGGCTATCATGACTTAACTTTGATTTATTAGCTTTTAAAGCAAGATCCCGTTCTTTCATCAGTTTTAAAATATCTGAATTTATCCAGGGGGCAGTATGTTTTTTATTTTTATGACTGGAGAGTATTAGTCTGTCTTCCTCCATACATCACCCCATTTAATATGATGAACCGCACTTCTGAAGTCATAAGAATCATATTTCATTAATCAATCACACTGTTTTAGTAATTGTTTCAAATTTTCATAAAAACTACTATTTGAAGAGGGAGGACTATAAATTACAATTAATACAAAGGATATTTGTGGTGATAGAATAAGTTTCAGGCCAATACATTCCAAATCCATACAATTTGACCAAGCGATTTCATTACACTGGATACCAGTTTTCACATAATAATAACTCCACCCCCCTTAGAACCAACTCTATTTTTCTTATACAGTTTAAAAGCAGGCACTTCTAATGCTGCTGACGGGGAGTATACATGAAGCCATGTCTCAGATAAACAGAGAACATCTAAATTAGAGTAAAAGATGATGAATTTATTTTCAAATGATCACCTAAGAGACCCTTTGGCTTAACTTTAGGGTCCCAAATTGTTCATGATTGATTTCCTGTCCGAAAGATCCCCCATGTTGACTGACTCTGAGCTAAAGAACTCCACCAAGGACAGCAACTTGACGGCTGGGCGATCTGGCTCAGGCTCTGGGTCCAGATCTGCTGGAGGGACGAAAGGCTCCACAACCTCCACAGCACTACTGTGACAACAGCAGCTGAAGTGTTGTTTCATAGCCTTCCACACGCTCATGAGGAAAGAACAAATTCCTTTCCTCTTCCTACATTCTGTAGGTTTTTCTGAAATCACACAATTGAAAAGACATCTATTAGAAACATCTCTGACCTTAAATTAAACAATGACACTTATATTTTACTGTTCAATTATTATCTGTAATGTTACAAATCAAGTAATGCAAATATATTATACGACGGCCCTGCTTCTGCTTAATGCCTGCATAAATGTCCCAAAGTCTTATTTCACAATATTAAGCATTGACATCCAGTTTTTTTCAATGTTTTAAACATGTTTTTTCTCGGTTATACAAATGTTAAGGGAACATTCTGTTTTATAATTTTGCAAACATTATGGGACCGTTACTTTTGAATGTTCTGTCAATGTTCTGAAAAATATGTTAGACAAACGTCCAACTAAAATATTTTGGAAATAATTTCGGAAAGAAAATTTCAGCTAAATTTTGCTGAGCAACGGTAAACATGACTAGACCTAACCTTAACCTTGACCTTAAAAGAAATCTGTATCCGTACACTTTACACCCCCCAGCTTTATTTCAATCTTACCTGTTGAGTTCTTGTTCGCAGGAGAAGCCTCCACGGCACCCTGAGCTGTTAGGCCAGTCGAGGTCACTGTTGGCTCCACAGGAACTTGACCTGGCAGCGGAGGGCACATCATCTCTTGGAGGCTGTCGGAGCTCCACTCGATGCTGTACGTCCCTCTGCTGCTGAGGCTCAACTCTCCACATGACCGCCTGGACGGACATCCATCATCTGGGCTCTGCTGGCTGCCGCTCTTCCTCTTCCTGTAAGCCTGACCTGTGAACACAGAGACAGAAAACTCAGAAGACAGAGATGCTAAATCATCAGAACTGAGACTCCAAACCTCCAGACCAGCCGTCTGAGTGGAAGCAGCTCCCCTGGATCTGGAGCGGCCTGAGGCTGGAATATTTCAGATATCACATAGTTAGTTATGTTTTGATAATAATCAATGATCAATGTCAGTGGTCAATTACAAATTGTTACAATAGTTACTCAAATTGAAAGGTTTATTTCACATGCAAGGAATCAAATACATGTGATCACTTAGCTGGGAAAATTGGTGGATCAAATGGGTTAACGTTACCTCGCACAAGTTTCTGCACATTAATTTAGTCCATCATCATACCATAACATACCATAAACAAATGAAAAACTAGAGCACTCACCTCCTCTTTCACCCATGTGAGCCATCAACGTCCTCCTCCAACCTGCAATAGAATACAAATACAATACAAAAACAATAATACAATACAACCCTCCTCTGAAATACTACCAAAAGAAATCAAATAATAAATAAATAAAACAAAAATAATTAAATTAAACACAAAATTAAAAACTACAACTAGTTTAACTCCAAGATAATAACAATTAGATAAAAGCGTCCTCAGAAATAATATGAATATGAAAAAAGGAAAGGATATATCCTCCAATCTACTAGAATATAATAGCCCAAACAGCAACATTGTGTCGGCCCAGATCCGGCCCACATCTGGTACGCGTTGAATCCACATGTACCAGATGTGGCCCGGATCTGGGCTGACACTATGTTGCTGTCTGGGAGGTTTTCTCTCAGGAATTCTCCGAATAGCTTCAAAATCACAAGATCTGCACAGAAAATACTCGTCAAAAGTGTCTGAATTCGCCTCGTCTCTCAACCAACAGATAGCGATGTTTGAGTGTATATTTTTGATTTTGAAGTCAGAATTCATAACACGCGTCGCTATAGCAACTAAAATTCGAATCATCATCACACGCACACCTGAAGTCGGCATCAATCTACTTATACTTGCAAAACATCCCGATGTACATGCGAAAATGTCATCAAAACAAATAAATCTATCCGGACATAAATACAAAAGATGGAGTATTTGCATGCTGATGATGACTAGTCACGTTTAAAGCCCGACACGCGTGCTTCTGAAAGGCTTATGTGTGTGAGAGAAAGTCGTGTGTGTGTGTGTGTGTGTGTGTGTGTGCCTCCAGGCAGTGGCGGAGCCAGGATTTTTTCATAGGGGTGGCCAGGCAAGGGCCAGCAACCAGTCTGGGGTGGCACAGAAATCTTAATTATTTTATCATAAAAAATAATTTGACTATAATGTATTGGACTGTTTTAGTGCCTACACAACTGAATAAAGTTAATTTGTACTTAATTGTAATTGAGATAGTAGTGAATTAGGAATCATGGAATACTGAGTGAATTTATTTACTAAGCCATTTTTTATTATTACCCACCACCTCATGTTAAAATTAATTAAATAGTAATAAAAGGGCACACACTATAGCTAAAGTTCAACTTGCTCAGTTAGCTTGGTTCTGGTTCTCAAAATCTCTAATAGCTTGTTCTACATTGTTGCATCTTCATGGATGAGATAACATGCAGATAATACTGTAGTCCAAATATTATTCAACCTTCAATACGTTTTATATAATCAATGAACTCTTCAACCAATTCTGAGTTTGTCAAAAAAAAAAAAAACTTTCTAGTTGTCAAAATAAATAATTGCAACAGTTCTATCATACCTAAATTTAAAAGGAAAACAAAAGTTCTCTTTTGAATCACCATGTGCAAGAATGTGAACAAGGCGGAAGTCAACAGCACATAATGTAAAATGTTATGTTTTTCATAATGTAATGCTGCCAGAATGTAAAATTAAGTTATTTTATGGATTTAAAAATTATCCATTTTTGTTTGTCCTTTACAAATTAACGCAAAATGAATGCCTATCTTCTAGTACAAATGCACAGTGCTCACATTTATTTGGACATTAAAACATTACATATCCATTTTTATATTGTGATCTCACATAGCAGAATATTTTAATCCAGACACATGACACATGTATAACAAATACATGCATGCAGTTTTGACAGCTTTAATCGCCTTTTTGATTCTTACATGAGTTAATTGACGACAGAACTACGGCTACAGCACGCCGCATTTGCGCGTGATGTGCGTACCGCAAGCACAGTACAACGGCTGTCAGCCGTATGACATGAAAGTTAGTTAGTTTTACTGACATTTGGCCTGACAACGTCTCATCTTACCGAAGATAGCCAACTGAATGGGACAACGCGCTTTTCTCAGCATCTGACAGAAGTGTCACAAGCTTTCACACACATTTTCTAAAATAAAAGTAGCATCAGAAAAAAAGAGAATTACGTTTGTTGTTGACTGCACACTATTCGACTTACTCAAAACGGTCTTGCAACCCACCAGTTGAGAAAGATTGACTCTATATTTACTATGTGCATATCACTGTCTGATGTTCTGCTGAAGCTCATTCGGCACTTGCACATTTCCGCACTCGTTTGACTTGCGACTGGCGCTGAGGTGAAGTTGGAGTGTGCGTCTGAAAAGTCACACGTTTTTTGTGGTCTTAAAGAGAAGAGAGATTTTTGTCAATAAAAAAAGAGACAGAAACAGCAGTTGTGAGAGGGGTGGCCAAAGGGGTGGCCAAGCTTAGACAAAGGGCCACCCCTGGCCACCCCCTAGCTCCGCCACTGCCTCCAGGTATATTAGGTCAGCATATCTTCAGAAGGCCACTTTCTAATGGTATGTTCAAGTCATTTCGAAAAGATCGTAAATACGAGTGGGAAGCTCGGGATTTTTTTAAGCCTCGATGTTTATGAGTTGGGGGCGTCAGTGAAAAAACGTGGTGGAATAGCAACTTTTATGTATTTTGAAGCCTAAATGCAGTAGCCAGGAGTAAAATACTATGCTATAACGAACTACACCACGGTCTCACGACTTCAATGTCACCACACTAAGCTTCACACAACTCTTTTAGTTTTTATCTAAAAAAAAAAAAACATTTTCCCATAAAGTTTAGAGTTTTAATAGTTTATAAGAGCACAATTATAAGCATAACGAGAATGTAAAAGCGGACTGAGCATACCTGTTCGCTGCGATGACGTTTAATCTCTTCGACTGCCTCTGTAGTCCCATTTAGCACTTGTTAGCAAGCCTTTTTCAAGGCACAAAACAGCTTTAAAAAATCACGAGTGTGGTAATACTGATGTATTTTATGTCGTAGAATAAAACGAGAAAGTATCTTGAGCTTGTGTTCACCACAGACCTTATTTCAGTCATTTACCCAAAAACCCATTAAAAAACCCGACTTCGGGGTGATGGAACGTCATCTGCACAACAATATTTATAGGTATTTAGCAGTGACATTGTCAGGCTTTTTTATTTACAACAAAATAAGATAATTCCCTGCACAAAATATGGCATTGTAATTTTACGATAAAATAGCCTACGATTATTAAGTTTACAGTGACTTCATAAATTAATTAAAAACATTAAAACACCTGATTCACATTCCTTGTTCTTCATTATATGTAAATACCTCGTAAATACGAACCCCAGGAGGACTTGAACGCATCATAAATTCCTGTTCCTCCACAGTTGAAGGATTACAGAAATCACAGATGTTTTAACAAGATTGCAGCACCCTCTAGTGTCAAATTTAATAAGCACTTTTAATGTCAAACAGAGTGTGATAAAAGATATTTTCCTGCTCACCTCCCTTGTTTTGAATAAATTCACTAATACCTTCACATTTCGTCAGTTGGACACTTATGAAGTTGTTAAACAGCCCTTTATCATATAAACACTCTCTGGGCTGTACTTACTCACGCTGAAGAGGAACTCTTTCTGTCAGCCGACTTCCTGTTCACTTTCCCTGAAGTGGCTCTTGTGCCTTTGGCAATTCAGAGTGTCTCTTCATCTGAATTTCACATCTCAATGGCAGCTGGGTCAGAGATTAGGTGAGGGGGGTTGCTTGTGAGGCTGAGCAACCACAGATGTGGGAAAAGATAAGAAATAGAGGATTCCCCTCATGATACGGGAGCCAATCTGACCTTGAGAGATGTCACACGACATCTGAAGAATACAAATGATTCTATCTATCTATCTATCTATCTATCTATCTATCTATCTATCTATCTATCTATCTATCAGTCTGTGGTTGTTATGAGGTTTGTTCAGGATGGCAGCAGATGCTGTCATGGACACTGAATGTGGTCAGCACAGCAGATACGTGAGCTCTCTGAAGTGCTGGCAGCTTTTTGAATACATGCTTTGCACTCAGGAGTTTGCTATAGGCTGTGTGACCAATGTCCCTTTGCCTCTGCACTCCACTTGAACAAAGAGTGAAGCTTCAATCACCATGTCTAAGCCACTTGACGTGACCAGACTCTATTGACAACAAAGACAGAAAAGGCTGTAACTGCGAAACACAGGTAAAACCTGCTGAATTATTATTATTTTTTTAGCTCTGTAGAATAAAGTCTAAAGTCTACTTTGTTCATGTTTTTTGTTTTATTGAAGAGTTTATAATGTCCAGACTTTATCACATCATGGAGAGAAAATGGCACTGATAAAGCATTTTGATTTAACCATGCCTCCCTCTGCACATATGAAATGGCTCTAAAGTATATCGCAGGCAGTTGTATTGGAATGGAGGCAGATTATAAAGCTCAGTGTTTGAAGTGCACAGCAGAGAAAATGCTGCCAAAGTAGCCACTGTCAGGCTACACTACACATTTACTCTTATCGCTTGATTTCTTTTTTTTTCTTTTTTTTACTGTTCTTCCCCCTGCTGTAAATGTGGATATATGATTTCACCCTTTTTTTCTTATCGATGTTCTCTTTTTAATATTTTATTTTTATCATGACTAATTAAGTCTCCATTGATTTTTTTTGGGGTAACCCTTTACAATACTGTTCCTTCATTAATAAAAAAACTACACAGGAACAAATGTTTAATACAATATTAATATTCTACTATACTGTGAACTAACAACAAACTCCAATTGATGAATTAGTAAGTAATAGAACTCAGTTGAATGTGTTAGTTCACTGTCAGCTAATAAGTAACTATTTTTTCATACTTCCCAGAGAACTACTAAGAAACTACATTCATTTCCCCGAACTAATGCGAATAATGCATAATTAAAGGGACACCAGGCAAGTCTGAGTGTTTTTTCTCTACGTAGCTCCCCCTAGTGTCTGGTAGTAAATGCTTTCAAACACTCCGTCTTAAAAACTGTTGTCCCTCCCCCCCTCGCCACGAGCAACCCAGCTGATCAGCTGTCAACCCAGCTGAGCAGAGGAACAGGCTATTTCAAAACCAGTTAGGTCTACCGAGGCAAGTAAAGCAATATTTTCTTTCCAACTGATGGCGATTTTTTTTATTATTTTTTTTTATTGTGTTGTCATGCATACTATTACTTTTACCGGGAACGAACGATATGAACGAGGCGAACTACTGCTTTGGTGTTTGTTTGTTTTTGGGAGAATGGGCATGAGCATAAATATATATATATATATATATATATATATATATATATATATATATATATATATATATCGGAGGCTAATATTTGTCTAAAGTTATATTAGTAAGGTCTATAAGTTAATCTGGTAGAATGACGGTTTACCTTTGCTTGTCTAAGAAAACATCAGAAAGTTTTTTCTAACTTTAGCTCATCATGATATGTGCAACATGTTTATTGCCTTTTATCAGACGCGTTGACTTAGTGACATAAAATAAAAGTGTAAGTTACACAAATAAAACCGACAGAGGAACGGCCAAACAACTACAGAAAATCAAACATGTTTGCTAATGACAATGCTAACATCAAAGTTAAAGTATCTAGTGTACTAGTAAGCCCATAACAGACAGCGATCATAATAAAAACCTTTACAGACAATAGCAAACATCCTGAGGTCGCAATTACTTGAAATTTAAATATTAAACACAGTTTATTCCAAAGATACTTACAAGTGCAACAGCAGGATCAGCATCCGTTTCGCAGGCTTCTGTTTCTCTCAGTTCTCCCCATTCTGAAAAAGCCGGTCCGATATTTACTCGAGTCTGACTTGCTCGGTCAGTCTCCCGTTTCCTCTTTCATTGGTCCTCCGACAAAGATTTCCTAGCTTTCTGCATCTTTTTTACAGCCTCAGCCATAACTCAATCTATCGTTGCCCTTTGCTTATAGATAGCCGGTGCTTGAATGGGGGCGTGTACGTGTGCAGTGCCGTCAAGCAATTTGTTACATCGCGAGACCTGATATCACGCGATACTTCCTGACGCCGACCCGCCGGCCCAAAGTTGCAAGTGAGTTTTTTCCGCTCTCGGGCACCAGGGGGGTGCGAAACCACCACCATTCAACTCGAAATAAGTAATATAACCATTCCACTGACTCCAAAGCTGTTCAGTTAAGGTTAAAAAGTTACCTAGAGCACCTTTAATTCTAAAGTGAAGATCATAGTAACCCACTCAAAAGTTGCTGCCTTAAATTTTTAAGTACAATCAACTTGGCTGTTTAAGTCATTTCAACTTAAATCAGGCCTACGTTAAACTGACTTTAACACATTAGTTGAAACTTATATAACTTGTATAAAAAAAGTAGAAAATTGCTTAACTTATTTTGATGGGTTAAAGCAAAAACATGTTGTCATAACTTATTGATCATCTAATTTTTTACTCAAGTATTACCAAATCCTTCAGAAGGAACAGCATTCTAAAGTAAAAAGCATGATATAACTCCCTAAAGATTGAAGTCATAAGCTTTTGAAGTTTTTGTAAGGTTTTAGATTTGGATTTGGTAACACTTGAGTCATCGGGCTATCATTCTTACAATAGGTTTTAATGGAACTAATAAATAACTTATTGATTATGTAAGTGGTTAAATGCTAATTAAAGTAGTGGTTAAAATGTTAATTTGTCCAGCATTAGTTATTGATTAGTTTCACATTATTTATGAAACTTTTATAGGCTATAGTATGGGAGGATCTATCCATCCATCCATCCATCCATCCATCCATCCATCCATCCATCCATCTATCAGAAATCACCAATTCACATTAGGTTAAAATTGAGGGCCTACAGACACACTGAGGACAAGATTACAGACCATGACAGGTTTCAAGAACGTGTGCTCTTCAAAGAGCAAGACGAGAGAGAAAAGACAGTAAAAAGCAGAGGCAGTAGGAGGGGGTGAGTGTGGGAGGGGAGATGGAGAGTGAAGGACGAGTGTTAGTATGGAGAATTAACACTGGCATAACCACAGGAAAGGACGGAGCTGCCTGTCCAACTGTGGGAGACCGAACATTACGTCAGACAAGGGCCCCGGAATGAGCAGGACAATATTTTTTGAGGTAAGGCATCAAGTCAATTTACAAGATTATGCTTTTTGTACAAACTTTAAACTATGGGTTTCGAGGTTCATTCATTTCTGTTTCTAAAGAGTAAATAGCCTCATACATTCCCACAGAAACAATACAAAGAGGAGGAGATCCTTCACTGTGTGTGGGTTTACCAGAAAATATATATATTTCGGTTTGTTCATGAAATGAATTTGAACAAATCCATGATCTAATCATAAATATGAGTGACAGTAAAAGTGATTAAATATGTTAAATGTTAGGCTAATTAAAAACAATCAGCATTTTTTAAGCTGAAAATGTGTCTTACATCAGCCCTCAGATCCTCCAATCGGCTGTCATACTGTAAGAGCAAATTTGCTGTATGCTGGTTTGCTTTAATTTTACGCTGGCTGAACATAAACAAGTAAATATAATTTAGCACATAACTGACCGGCCTGCCATCTGAGGAGGATTAATGACCCTCTCATGCATTGCCACTGCCTATGTAAAACACCACCAGAGACTGCTGTGCTATTGATTAACACACACTCTATATAAACAACTTTAAAATCGTACAGAAATCAAACATTTAAATGTAATGTACTGAACTGTTTTCTGTCAGCGAGATGTAAGCAAAGAGAAAGAACGACAAAATCGAGGTTACAGAGTGGATACAGAATTATGTAAATGTTTGAGCCTGGTACATTCCTCAACATTACTGCTGTATTTACAGTACTGGAGGATGGGTATAACAGAAGCAGGACGTCCTGTCAATAGCACTCAGAAATCCACAGAGTGGTTTTATTGATTACTCTGCCTGATTGAAAACAGGACACTTTTACTGCTTGGTCTTTATACACGAGTATTACGGTGAGCGAGTCATTTAGTTCACTAAAACTAAAGGCAGAGCGAAAATAATGTAAGTGTATGCGGAAATATCAAGAGTCCAGACACTTCATATGAAAAAGTTTCAGAATGAGATAATACATTTTTTATCAGATTCCAAACCACATTTGAAATGTGCTATGAATCTAATTATATAATGTGTTTGCTTTATTGAATATTTATATATTTTATTTTACTTACAAGGACACACTGCTCAAATTTTTATGTTAATGATAATTATGTTTTCACTGGAGATACTCTAGCTGCATTTTCAACAAGCACATGCTGTAGAAAGTGTAAGAGTTTAGAAAACTAGCTAATGAATTTAGACAAGTGTTCTGTAGAATAACTTCAACCACTCCATTGGGATTCTTACTTTAAGTTGAGCATTAGGCTAATCCTATGTGTCCATTAGAAGATTATTACTCTAGCCAGTATAAGAGCAGTTTCAGGGTGACAGCTCTGCTGAGCTCCACAATATATAGTGCTTTCAAGGCAAATTGCAGCAGACTCAACTCACAGTACTCTGTAGATCAACACTGACACCTTTTAATTAAGATTAAAAAGCCCCCCATACTGCAAAAAGATGCATCCCCGGAATTCAGAGCTCAGACAGGTCGGAAACAGACGATGGAAGAGATTGTTGTTTCGGGGTGATGAAGTGAATTCATTGAGCTAAACAGGGACAGATCTGTCAAAACAGAAGCTCTGATCAATTAACAGCGTCTGGACTGTGCCGCCCTCATTAGTTGCTCATCGGCTTCTGCGATAGCCTACACAAAAGCTGTGTCAGAATGAATTTGGATATTCACTCCGCAGCACGTCTTTTGCGATCACTCAAGGGGAGACGTGTTGCAAATTATTCCTTAAACTCCTTATTTTCTATTAATATGAAACTATGTAAACAGCTAAAGATTTGATTGCTTTTCTCAGTTGTCAGTTATGTGATGCATCTTTGAAGCATAATATTCTGGGAGAACTGATGGGCAGCTTCACCCTGAGGCCTGACCTTCACAAAATTAACTTGATTTATGTTGATTGAATGAAAAAAAAAAATGTAAGTATGCTTTACACAGTGTCTGTGCCATGCAGCTAGACCTTATTCAGAGAAGCGCCATGACTGAAAGTGAGGCTGTGAGGGTACTTGTAATTTTCCACAGCTCATGTTGTCAGGCGTTTTTTTTATTTTTTTTTATACTAAAATATCTTGGATATTTTTACAGTGTTTCGTCAGCAGAACAATCCAAAAACACATTACATAACAACCCACTGAAGAGATGTATGTCTATCCCTCGCAGCCTCGCTTTCATTCCCGTTCAAAATCAAAGAAGGCACTGCTGTGAATAAGGTCTATTAAAGGGATAGTTCAATCAAAAATGAAAATTAGACCATGATTTACTCACCCTATACTCATTAAGTCATAATAGGGGTATGCCAATACACAATCTACTTGCGCCTCGCCGCCTTCACACTGGCAGTTGAAATCAGCTCCGATACGGCTACGAAACGACCGGAAGTCATTCATTTCCTATGGAGATTCGCAGACCGCATGCGAATGGGTCCGAAGCGGGTCCGAACGAGTGCGGTGCGAAAAAAATTGTGTCCGTTGGTCATCCGGATGCGTTCAAAAAATTGAACTCTTGCGAAAAGCTACGGACGGTTCCTATCCGACAATTCCAGCGGAAGTTAGCGTTGCTATGGTACTGATAAACAAACCTGAATTCTTAACTTTTAATAAAATAAATAATGATTTTATAACGATAAGTTGTCATGTCATTTTTTTTATTGTCATTATTTTCTAACGTTATTAGGGCAGTTAATACAATTAAAAGCCCTATACCACTCTATCACATTTAGCCGACCTGACATGTCAACGTCCTGGGGAACTTTCCTCCACGCAGCAGCCTGTCTCTAACCCCCTCAACAGAGAGATCATACAGAATTGTACATTCTGACACTGACAAAATCAATCGTTAATCTCTCCGCCATTTTTGTTCTACTCGCTTCCAAAGCTTTTCAACGGTGTAGTACGACGTCCGCTGGGGGTGTATTGCGTATTACCAGAGCCCGTCTACGGAGAGCCTTGGCACTTCCTATTAGCCCCATTGTATAGATCTTGGTTGCAGTTCCATTAGAATTCCACTGGAGGTGATCGCGGGCGAGTGCAGACTGAATGGGAGTCTATGGGGCTAGACGGCTAAATGTGTCTCTTTCACCCGATTGCCGTTGAGAAATCTCAAATTTTATTGTAGGTTTTGCAAGTTCAACATGGGTTATAGGTCGAAAGTTGAATGAACGAGTACTTATGTCCTTTCGATTTCTTACAGGTTGAGTTGTTGTTGCCCATAACACGCTAGCATTCTGCTAATGAATGCTGATTGGTCAGTGAAGGACTGATTACGACCAGAGATACCGCTTGATGGCATCGTGGCATCCGAAGCGGGACCAGAAACAAACAAAACAAAAACTCTTCTAGCACGTGTATTTACCTGTGTCAGCTGTGTTGTCGATGCCTCGAGAGAAAAGAAAGTGCAGAGCGCGAAAGCACCAGAGTGACTGAAGGATTGCCGTGAAGCAGTATCTCTGGTCGTACGATGTGTGTGACGTCATTGACATTTTAAAAGACTTTTTAAAGCAAATAAGTGACTCTAAAAAATCTAACACCCAGCAATGTGTAATTTCTTTGCATCTCCTTTCGAATACAACATTCAAATTACTAGACAAAAAATTATATCCTGAGAAAAGTGGATTTTGATGGGTATTTCGCCATAGACCTCCATTCATTCTGCACTCGCCTGCGAGCGCCCCCGCATGGACAGAGACGTGTTACTGCAGCCAGTCCAGAAACCGGAAGTAAGCAGAGAGTGCCAATTCTCTTCCTATTAGACATTCTCTGGTATTACGGAGCTGATTTCAACTGCCAGTGTGAAGGCGCATTACTCGCATAAGTTGTGCAGTAAGTGGAATCCGTATGTTCATTTGGCCGGAAGCTAGTTATTTTAATTTATAAAGTTTTAAATATGGATATTTTTCTTACACAAACGCATCACTTCGCTTCAGAAGGCCTTTATTAACCCCCCGGAGCCGCGTGGAGCACTTTTATGATGGATAGATGCACTTTTATGGACTTCAAAACAGAAACAGCAATTCAATGCCATTATAAAGCCAGGACATTTTTTAATATAACTCTGATTGTATTCATCTGAAAGAAGAATACACCTAGGATGACTTGAGGGTGAGTAAATTATGGACTAATTTAAATTTTTGGGCGAACTATCCCTTTAACCCCGCTGATATGACTAATGTTTCAGGTCGAAATTCTAGATTCAAACACCAAAGAACAGCTCTGTTTTCTTGACAAGGTAAGCAGATTTTACAACTAACAATCAATGACAGTGATTGCTGCACTCAGCTAAAACTTTCAGGTAAATTATTTTGTTTTGTTTTTAATGCAGGTTGATCCCCATTCAAGCATAGGTGACATTAAGATTTTGTTTCACAAGTCATGTAAGTTTTTTTTTTTATCACACAGTGGTGTTGTATTATTGTAATTTTGCCTGTTAATTTATGATATAAGTCTCATTTTACCTCTGCTCTGCCTCGGGGTCCTCATCACTCTGTCGAGGTTTATTTAACAAGGAATTTATGGTGGGCATTTCAATACTCCTGAGGTGGAGCGGTTCAGTTGGTTACTCACCCTGTTGTTCTAATGCCTTATCAAAGATTTTTCCGTATGCCCTTCTTATTCCACTTCGAATATACGACACGTGTCCGCATGGGATCATTCTGTAATATAATTATGCATCTTTAAAAAAAACAAAAAAAACTTGATGCTCTCTGGAAAAATATATTCGCTGAATGCCTCGATTGACCAATCAGAATTAAGCGCGTGATGGACACTACATTTATTTGAAAATATTAATAATGTAATGTATAATATGTTTAAAACAGACATGTTATTTGATATGTATAATATTTACATATAAATTATTTAATTATTTAGTGATTAACCTTAGTTAACCTTAACCTCTTTTTATGACAGCATTGTGCTGTAGATCTTAATATTTGATATACCATAAGTAGGCTATGTAATATTGTATGACTTTTCTGTTTTACTGTCAGATCCCAAATGGTATCCAGCTAGACAAGCCCTGAGGCTGGACCCCAGTGAGTATGCGGAACTCATAATACATAATTTATATGTGTATACAAAAACAAAAACATCCAGATGATATCCTTACAGGGAGGTTATGTTTTTACTACAGTATAGTATGGCTGTGGAATTCTGTATTTCATCCATAATTATAATCACATTCGTATTATATCCTTTTGCTTTTCTCACCTCTGTTTCTTTAAAGATAACCGAGAAAATATTTCAGGACAGGCTTATTCCTTGGGTAGAAATGGAATCATAAAAATTCTTTCATCTGCTCCATTTACCAATTTCTAAAGCCACACACTGAATTGAGGGATATTATTCATCTATGTTGCTTTTAAAAACTGATCAGATGAAGGCAACTTAGTAGACAGGATGTTTCTCAGACATTGAACTCAGATATCCCTTGATCTCTGTGTAGTGCTTCTGAAGGCAGCATATTTCAGGTTTCAGAAAGCAAGACGAGTGCTATTTGTTGAGAGCTGCTTTGATGCAGCAAGACCAAAACCTATACTTACCCAAAACTTTAACACTAGCTGTAGCAAATCTAGTTCTGCATTTGTGGTTTTTAGAAGGAAAAGCACTGAGAGATGATGATGTACTGCAGAATCTTCCTGTTGGGACCTCGACGACCATGTATTTTAGAGACCTTGGCCCGCAACTGGGATGGACGTTGGTAAGAGTGCTATAAATTTGCAAAATGTAATTTTGACAGTATCAAATATATGATCTTTAAATACATAAATGCTCCGTAGGTTTTTTTGGCGGAGTGCATCGGTCCCCTTCTGATATATCTCCTCTTCTATGTCCGTGTCCCGCACATCTATAGCCACAATTACGCCTTCACCTCCAGCTCTCATTCTGTGGTCAGGTACATTCTTTAAAAAAAAACAAAAAAAACCCCTTTTGTGCTCCATTGATGACATAAAGTCATATGGATTTTGAAAGCCATGAGTAAATAACACAATTTAAATTTTCTCTTTAGTTTGGCTTGTGCTTGTCACTCCTTTCACTATATCAAGAGGCTAATTGAAATAATATTTGTGCATCGGTTTTCTCAAGGCACGATGCCTCTTAGAGCCATTGTAAGGGTGAGTGTTTGGTCACACTGGTCTGGTTTGCTACTGTATCAAATAAAAACTAGTCTGAGAAGTAATTTGTCACCCTTGTTTACTTCAGACATGGTAAAATGATCATTGAATACAGCAATTTTGCAAATTAAACAATACAATTATGATTGTGTCGAATCCTCTGTTGATTGGTGATTCTCTGAATTCACAGAATTGTGCATATTACTGGGGTTTTGCAGCATGGTTAGCTTACTACATCAATCATCCTCTCTACACACCACCATGTGAGTACCAGAAGAGATAAAGGTATTTAATAGTCACTTCAGTTTGATACATTAAACATACCTTTATGTTTTACAGCATACGGAGAGACACAGGTCAACTATGCACTAATTCTCTTTGTGGTACGTGATGTTTATGGTTTAATAAACACCACATACAGTAGGTTACAGTGTGATCAAAAAAATCTGGTACCACTTTAAAAAATGTATATTAAGGATAAATGAACAAACATGATATTGTTTGTGTTTCAGTTATGTGAGGCAGGTAATTTCTCCATCCACTGGTCATTGAACAGTTTAAAATGTGAAGGTGAGTGCATATGTCAAATTTTGACTACTTTACAGCTTATGACCCCATGTATGATCCTATGTTTTTTTTTTTTTTTTGCTTTGTTTAAAAGGTACAAAATGTCGGAGGTTCCCACATCCATCCAAAAACCCTTTTACATGGCTCTTTTTCTTTGTATCATGTCCCAACTACACATATGAGGTAACAGCAAAATAGTTATATCTTTATAACTTAATTTCTACTACCTTTGCCTGACCCATCACATCTTTGGTTAAATTTTCCATCAGGTAGGTGTTTGGGTGGGCCTGTCCATCATGACCCAGTGCGTTCCAGGTTAGTAACTGCAATCAAACAGCTGTCAGCTTTGTGATTCTGATATATCTGATATACACTGAGCTACTTTTTATTTTTTTCAGTGGCTCTCTTCACACTTGTAGGGTTCATTCAAATGACCATCTGGGCCAAAGGAAAACACAAAATTTACACCCAAGAGTTTAAGGACTACCCAAACCTCCGCATGCCAATCCTCCCCTTCATCCTCTGACATTCACACATACCAACTTCAGTTCAAAAAGCAGAGACATTACGATTTTGGCTGAGAGAACTATGACACATCTGAACAGCTGCATGTAAATGAAGCTGATTTATGACACCCTCTGGGCAGGATTATGAAAGTTAAATTCTCTTCTCAAAAATATCTCACGGTTATCGTGCAAGATGAGGTCGCACATTGTTGCACTTACAATGGTATGTCACTTGGAATTTGAAATGAGCAGATTTGTGGGAATTTGTGTTTACAGTATATTTGTGTTGGTTAAATCATTACACCAACCATTCATGTGCAATATACAGAACTCTACCTCTTTAAACCAACTACAACACAGGGAGACACTGAACTACATCAGGGAATTCAAAACTATATTTATATGAAAGGTTTTGGGTCAAATAAAAATAATTAGTTTTACCTGAAATCTCATTAACTGGTTTAAATGGTTATACTGTACAACCACAATCGAGTCATACCATTAAACAAATATGTCTGGATTGTATTGAAAATAGTAATGTTTTCTCATTAATTCTTGACATGGTTCAAAGTGAGCGACAGCATACCGTTTTAATAGTATTATTTTGGTGAATTTTTACAAAAAGAAAAAGAAAATCAACTTTCTATAATTCCTTGCCTTATCAGCCATATCTAGTAACAAATACATTTCGTTACAAATTCATTTACAGCAACTGTTTGTATGCTACTCTTTTCTAACTTGGCAAAAATTCTTAAATCTGTGACTTGCAATGTGTCACAATGCAATATGCATTTCAATAGCAATAGCCTTTGCAATAAAATCTATTGCGTCATTTGATTTGTTTTTAAAACAAAATTCTTTGTAAAATAAAAGTGATATTAATAATAGATATCACTTTTGAGAATAATAAAGTGCTACAGCATTCATAAGACTAACTCGGTCCAGTTCTGTCTGTGTTTTATTGTATTTTTCGATGCATTTCTATATAAAAAAGGCCAATCAAAAAAGGTGCGCAAAGCTGTTACGGCGTAAACGATCAAAAGTCTCAAGTGTTTGGTAAAGAAGAAAAAAATCATCTCCTTTTCTTTTATGACTCTTTTGTGTGACCCTGCAAGATGACTCCAATTGACCTGCTCAGATGACCCTCTTCAAGCTTTCAGGCTTTCGTTTTCACTGGAAAGACTCTCATGTCACGCCGGGCACCGGCTGCCCTCGGGTGCAACACAATGGCATCATCTTCTCCGGATTGGTGCTTGGCGAAATTCACAAACACCTACAGGGAGTGAAACAAAGAGAGCGAGACTACATAAGGAGCCAAAATGCCCTTGTTCCAGTGCATTTGTCACACTCAGGTATGGAAACAAATGGTGGCGGTCACAAGATGGATGGATGCTTGTGGCAATCTTCTGACCCTGAACTGGACTGTTCTATATTGCGCTTGTCTAGTTTGGGACATCCTGTCTCAGTTTTCCTGTCTCAGAGTGCATACACTGATAATAGATCTCTCTGTTTTGGACTACATAAAGGGAATCATACATTTTTCAAACTTGAATGTCTACCATATAGATATACTGTCAAATATTTTCAGTAGTTGTCATTTATTTGAAAATTTAAATGGTAAAGGTTTATCTAGGCCAACAGGATCATATGAAATACCTGGTCCAGTGTTGTCTGGGAAACCGAGTAATCTTCAATATTCAGCATTTCCTTGTTGGCTAAGACGAGCTGGAAGATTTTGGCCAGAGAGGAAGAAGCGATCTCGTACTGTAGAGTATTATAGTGTTTCTCCCTCTGAATGCAGCCTGGAAATGTGCTCTCCATGAATGCTTCAGCCGGGTTCAGATCCGGGACTGTGCCTGCTTTGGCCGCCCTGATTTTCATGGTGACCACGTATCCATCACCAAATCTGGGAAATGATTACAAGAGATGTTTCACAGTATAGCAATGCAAACAAAAAAACAATACAACTGCAGAAATTGTGTAGCTGGAAATTTTCATGTGAATAAAATTTGTGATCTTACTTGTATTTGAGGTGCTGGATTGTGCCAAGACACTTGAACGTTCCGTTCACCATGATGGCCAGTCGTGTGCAGAGAGCTTCACATTCCTCCATACTGGAGGATTGTAAAAAGTAGGCTATGATATTATTGCCTATACCTATAGTATTTATAATTAGCATTATAAAATGCATGTGCTTTGTCGTGTTCTTGCCTGTGTGAGGTAAGGACCACCGCCCTGCCGCCCTGAATCACGCTCATGATGGAGTTCCAGAGGAACCTGCGAGAGTGAGGATCCATCCCTGTGGTTGGCTCATCCTGGCACAGGAAAAACACCATGCTAGTAACGATGCTTATCATATTCTGAGGTAATTCACACAGAAATGCTCTCACCAGGAGCAGAAGAGCTGGACAGCCAATCATTGCGATAGCCGTTGAGAGTTTACGCTTGTTTCCACCGCTGTATGTGCCGGCACTGCAGCCTGCATACTCAAATAAACCCAATTTCTGAATTCCCCATTCAGCCACCTGCATCAACGGGAGATAGAAGTCTCTGACAGAAATCCCCAGAGAGAAATAAATAAGAAGAGATAAGAAAATGGAATATCGTCTCACTCTGCTGATCTCGGATTCCGGGACTCCTCTGAGTCGAGCGTATAAATGCAGGTGTTCTCTTCCAGTTAGAAGATCATCGATGGCATCAAACTGAGGGCAGTAGCCCATGTTCTGGTGCACATCCAGGATGTTGGTCAGAATGCTGGAGCAACATAAGAAATCAAATTGATAAACAAAATCTAAATGAGTTTGTTGAGTAAAATGTGTAATTTTCCACATCACTAGCAGCACCCAATAAAATAGTAAAAATAATTGTTTTCAAACTGCTTTCCTAAAAAGTCCTACAGGGTGTTCTAGGTGGTTACTGGTGTAAAAATAGTTATTGTTGCAAAAAAAAAAATTTGTAAGACATGTTCCTGGATTAACATGTTAACATACCCATAATTTATCCCTAAAATAAGAGGGAAATGATAGGTGAATAACACTGATGTAGAAGCACCTAACCCTAACTGTAAGCTTAAACTTGACATAAACTGTAAACTCGTCCCTTAAATCTGACTGGTTGTTTGGAATATTGTTCCAGGATCAACAAAGATGTTGATCTAGAAACATGTTGTACTTGGTGAAATCACGTTCACCATCCTAGCCATATTTGTATTGTGTTAGCAGTCAAAAATATACCTTTACAATTATCTAGTTAAACAAACCTGTAACCAGTCACAGCAGCTTCCCCTGAAGTGACATCTATGTCTCCTGTCAGCATTTTGAATGTGGTAGTTTTCCCAGCACCATTCACACCCAGAAGTCCAAAGCACTGTTGGGGGGAAAACAGTTCATGCAAAGCTCATGGAGCTTACAACACAAAGACCAAATGCATCCATTTATTACCTCTCCTGGTGACACTCCTACACATATCCTGTCCACTGCTGGCCTGATCGTTCCCATGTACGTCTGTAGAGGGAGAAAATGCATTCATGATCTCTGTTGTGTGAAGCAATGCCCATCATGCACCACTGTGAGGTGGACAGACTTGCCTTTGATAGGTCTTTTATCTGGAGGATATCACTAGGGCTTCCTCCTTTGTAAATCCTCTCTCTCTCCTTGGCCACATCCACATCTTCATCAGTTACTGGTGGCTTCTTAAAATCTGACATCCTGTTGAAAGAGACAGCTTATTTATTTATATATATATATATATATATATATATATATGTTTATTTATATATATATATATATATATATATATATATATATGTATGTAAACCACTGGATCTACTCAAGGCTGAATGTATTTCTTCTCACCAGTGATCCAGGAAGAATCTGTACTGTATCAGAACATTCAGGATGAAATAGACGAACCCCTCTACTGCCATGAACGCCACATTCTTTCCCACAAAGTCCCAGCTGAAGGGATCCAGACTGAAGTCCTCACCTGAGACGCATAAGCGATGTACAGTACATGAACCCCACAAGAAGTGTCACCAACATTTACATTTTCAGAACCAACTATGAATTATAAAAACTCTATACATGTAGTTAAGTGTTGCTATGCGGTTGTTAGGGTGTTCTTGGTGGTTGCTGGTGCATTGTTATGCAGTTGCTATAGTGTTCTGGGTGGTTGCCAGGGTTTTGCAAGGCTGGTTGCTAGGGCATTGCTATGCAGTTGCTAGGGTGTTCTGGGTGGCTGCTAGTATGCAGATCCTAGCGGATCCTAGCGTGTTCTTGGTGGTTGCCAGGGTGTCCACAGGATGTTCTGTGTGGTAGTTAGGGTGTTGCAAAGTGGCTTCTATAGTATTCTGGGTGATTGCTGGGGTGTCGTCAAGAAGTCTCCAGGGTGTTTGCTTGTGTGTTCCCATGCTGAGTGGTTGGCCAGGGTGTTGCTAAGCAGTTTCTATGGTGTTCTGGCTGGGTGCTTGGGAATTTCTTTGCAGTTTCTAGGATGTTCTGGGTGGTTGGTTGCTAGTGAGTTGCTATGTCGTTGCAAAAGTGTTCTTGGTAGTTGCCAGGGTGTTGCTAGGGTATTCTGGGATGTTGTTAGTGTGTTGCCAAGCAGATTCTATGGTGATCTGAGTTGTTGCTTGGGCGTTAGTCTCCAAGTCCAATTAATGGCTCAGATGCCTTCTACAATGTAAGTCTTAGAAACTGCACATCTATTTTATCATCCGTCTAATCTCTTACAGAAGTCTCTAGTTAGTTAGAGAGACATCTCCTAGTAAGTCCTTGTTGATTTTGAGTTAACAAGAGATCAGTTTGAGGAGATCTAGGAGATCAGTTTGAGCACGAAGCTGCCTTTCCACTATCTCCGACATTCGCATGCGAGTCGGATTTCGCTCCTAGTGGCAGTCGCATGGAACTTTTCAAATTTCAAATTGAGTCTGTTCCAATTTGGCTATCTAAAACAATTGTAGCTTTGAATAGCCATCAGATGCAATGTGAATTTTCAATGAAGACATGGTTGGCAAATGTAAGGTGTTGTATTTCCATCATGTTGACATATAGATTGAAGCTCATTGACTTTTATGGAGGTCAGATCACAGAGTCCAAACCTTGCCAGGGGCCAGGCAAGGGTTGCTTGCTGCAACCTCAATACGACCGATTGAAATGCAAGGTGGGGAAAGGAGCAGGACTCACCAAAGCGTGCATACACGTCCATCACGGCTTGGTTCATTGCCATGTCAATGAGCCCACGGCCCAAACAGAAGTGAGGAAAGACAAGTAGAGCTTTCTTCAGCACCTGGTTACATTTATACAGAGCCTATGCAAGTAGAGGATGAAATGAACTTTAGTCATTTAGGCCGAAAGTTCAAGTGTAAAGTTAATGTATTTAGTCTGATTAAAATTGTAATGATAATATAAGTGGAAATTGGAGGGTTGTTTAAAAGCTAATAAATCGTATTATTTTAGAGTAAAATAATTTGAAGGCTGGGATGTTTCACCTCTGTACTGTCGAACAGGTCTAAGATAAACGTGATGGCACTGCTGTTGATGCCAATGAAGAGGTTGATGCAGGACAGAGAGACGTACGCTGTGCTGGGCACGTTAAACACATATGACATTGGATACATCATGGGAGTCACTGACCAACTATTTCACAGATGAGAAAAAAGAAAGATTAGTATATTTTAAAATGTTCATACAGGTCAGATTTATGGAGACTAAAGAAATAAAATCAGCATTTTTATCTTCAGATACAATTTCCACTTATTCCTTTGAATGCATGAATCATTCTAATTCTGTCAAGATATGCTTCATTTATCAGAATTTTATCAGAAGATTCTGTCTTCAGAATAAGGGGTTTGTGCTGGAGTGTCTGGATTGGATTCACACTAGAAGACTCATTGAGCAGAGGAGAGTCTGAGAGACATTTGGCTTTCAATTGCACTGCCTGTGTTGATGTGATCAAGGGCCAAATAACACACTGGGAAATGGCAACATGAATAAAACACTGACAAATCACCTTTCAAACCTTTCAGTTGGGTCTACTCATGACCCTTCATCTCTCAGACCGTGCTGTTAAAGGTACTGAGGGTGACCTTTTACACGGAATACTTTTTGATTTCAACCCACATATATAATAAGACAAACCTAATATACCTAGAAAGGCTGTTCTGCTAAAAGAAATGTAAAAGGATCAATGAAAGAAGACATTACCCATAAAGCATCAGCAGAGCTATCAGGGCTTGCAAGTTGCCAGGCGAGGTATAGCATTTTTTATCAAATGCAATAAAAATCCCAACAACCATTGCCGCGCTGACAGCATAGTTTATCTGAAACGACAGGACAACAGCAAAACTGAATTATAAGACCATTTTAGAAAACATTAGACAATGCTATAAAATAAATACACTTTATATGTATTCATTGTACACTATAAAGAAACGTAATGGTCAAAACAACATGCTTATGGTTTATTAGTATTTAATTTATGATTTTCATTATTTATACAGGCTCAGCAATAAGGATGTAGTAGCAAATTGCGCTGATTTGTCACCAAGATCATGTTTTCTAGCTAGCTAACATTGGTTTTGTTGAAATTGCAAAAATGATTTGTGATAGTCTGAAAGCTATTCAAGAATAGCTTTGGAAAGAATACCAAACCAATAAATAATGGCTTTTTTTAATTAATTTTTTTTTAGCAAAAGTGTCTTTGGAAATGTATGGCATTGCATGTATAGAGTAGCAGTATACAGTAATTTCCCGTTTGTCTTTTTGTAAAAAAAAAAGAAAAAAAAGAAAAAAAAAAGATTTAAATAAAATAATTTAATTCAATAAACAAAAGAAATGTATGTAAATGAGAAATGTAAATATTTCTAGCAATACATTGCTAAAAATGTAAACCTTTTTTTTTTGCGGAGCCAGTTTTTTTTAAAATAATAATTTTTGTCAATTAAAAATAATTGAATTTAATTAACAAAAGACATGGTAAAGAACATAATATGATATTTAAAAAATAATAATAATAATTTCAAGCAAATATAAAAATACATTGCTAACATTTTATTTTTTTGTGGGGCCAGTGAACAAGTTGGCAAGTTATGGTAAGATGTACTGTCTTCATACTAACCATGTCCCAGAAGAAGTTGGCAGTCCAGTACACAATAGGACTGACCCCACTCACAAACTGCAGGTGTTTAGCCTGCGTCACTCTCTCCTGGATCAGATACAGCACAAAACTGGCCGGTACGAAGGACATGGCGAAGATCACGCAGATGGCAACCACTGCATCCACTGAGGTGGTCAGTCTGAGAGAATGAATAAGTAAACAATACTTACATACACAGACGTTTTACATACTCAACTGAGACTGATTTGCAAGTAAAACAACTGTGTGAAGTTCTGTCAGCATTACACTCACACTGTGACCTCCGACAGCTGTTCCTTGGTCAGGTTTAGTGGATGATTGATGGCTGTGATGCCGTACTCATTTAAATTGACACCAGGAGGCAGGTTGGCTCGAAGGATGGCGTTATTCGCCACGTTCATGAAGGCCACCATAGCGTGCCAGCCTTTGTTATTGAACCACACCTAGAGGAGATAACAAATGGGTTATTTATCTTGAATGGGACGAGCTCAGTAAACTGTGACAGGAAGTGAAGCTGAAAGAAATCTCACCTTGACATTGTTTTCAGTCTCCATATACCTCAAGAAAGTGCCGAACTCCTGCAGAGCAAGCTTTGAGTATCTGCCCTGTAAATGATCACAACATGAACATAAAGTGACTCTTAAAAGAATTAATACTTAAGACAAATTAAAACTATAAAATGTTAATGTATTAAAAACAAAAAAGTTTTTAAAAATAGAAACTTTTGACAACCAAGAAGTGTCTAAATAAGTTTTTTCAATATATATATATATTGTTTTACCATTTAAAACTTATGTTTTGTCAAATTAAAGTAATATTTTGCTGCCTTTATTTGCAGTGTACCCTTACATTTTAGAGCCACTGTAGTAAACAAAATGAATAAATTATATATATATATATATATATATATATATATATATATATATATATATATATATATGAAGAGTTCAGATGCAAAAGCCTCTAAGTGCCATCTGAAATTTTCTTCTAGAATGATCATTTTTATAAAGCTTGTATATTTAAGTTAAGTAATTTCACTTAAATGACAATTAATAGGTAATTTGCATTGCCATTTAAGTGAAATTATTGAACTTAAATATACGAGCTTGATAAAAATTATCATTCTAGAAGCAAATTTCAGATGGCACTTAGAGGCTTTTGCATCTGAACTCTTCATATATATATATATATATATATATATATATATATTAGTAATAAGTATTTAAAAAAATATATATATATTTAAAAAAATTTAACATATTAAATGATTTCATATTTTAATATAAAAAAAAACAAAGCTACTCAAAGCCAAGTAGTAAATAAAAAATATTTTATTTTTAAATTATGATTAAAAAATTATTCATTTTTTAAATCATAATTAAAAAATAAAAATACTTTTTATTTACTACTTGGCTTTGAGTAGCTTTTTATATATATATATATATATATATATATATATATATATATATGTGTGTAATATGAAATATGATTACGAATTCACAATGAAAACAATATGAAACATTTACCCCTGTGATATTAAGCAGACGTCCTATCTGAGCAACTGCATTCTGGATGCTTTTAGGATCCACGTCGAGAACAGGAAGTCGCCCTCCGACAGAAATGCCACCATACCTGAAGGAAAGAGACCGCAAACTTTCATTCTTCCATACATTTAGATCATTGAACGCATATATGTGTTCTCTAAGTGTCCACAAGATGGAGTCGTTGTATTTTCTACTCCATGTTTAAAACACCATTACCTTTGTTCATTTACCCAGTACTTGCTCTTCAAGCTGAAAGCAAAAACACAAATAAGATGAATTCCTGGAAACATAAGAGCTATTTAATGAACAATTTGTCATAAATGGGCCACAATACCTTGTCTGTATTAAAACTGGGTAAGTCTTCACCAAATAATCAGAGATGTTCCTTCCAGTCAGATCCATCAACATGTCACCAGTGGATTGAATCCTCTGAAATGCAGGAATCACATCATTATACATCATTTTAAGTAATTTGTAGTGTCATATCTATAGTCAAGTGACAGACCTGGGGAGGAGGAAGACCCCCAGCACCTTCTGGACACACAGGTAACATGGTGAGCGTTTTGGGCGTGCTGCACTGGCAGCTGGGAGACGGACTGATGTCTGTCCACTCAGGGTTATCCAGCATCTCAATGAGCATCGGGTTCACCAGGGGCATCTCCCACTCTGTGGTTATGTTATTACATGGATAGTCTCTGTGGGAAACATAAATGGTCACAGTAAGTAGGACAAAATCCTCTGGATATTCATTCATATCATGTACACGTACTGTAGTGGTTCATCCACCATACAGCGAGTGCCAAATCCAGGTCTGTTTAGAAGAACCTCTCCAAAATACCTCATATCTGGGCTCTGCATCTTTTCATTACTGGAAACAGACATTAAAAATGCTGTTTTTAACTTCTCAGGTAACTTTACATTGGATAAATGAACTAATCCTGTTCCATCGTAAATGTACCTGAAGAAGGTGAACTGTCGGCCGTACATCCATGGGCTTAGAGTAAGACTGGGATATTCTCCGAATGGAGGAACAATCAGTGTGAACATCAGAGAAACCAGGACAAAACTGGCGGGCAAAACAATCTGAGGAAGAGAATATAAACACTGTAAAAGAAAGGTTGCTGCCTTAAATTTATACTGTAAGTACAATCAACTTATATGTTTAAGTCATTTCAACTTAAATTACATTTAACTGAATCTTATTACCTTTTTATGGACTTCATCACTGTCGTTACAAAGCTAAATGTTTACAAAGCAATGATGCTTTTCTGACCTGGGCAAGGAAGTCTTTTCCAGAGCGTGTGGAGTGATGGAACCTCTTAATGAGAAGAGCAAAAAACTGCTTTAGGACCAGAAAGATTCCCTTCACCTGTGGGGATCCTCTGCACTCTTTGCTGGTCGAACCTCCAGAGTTTGACTGACCATTAGCATACGCCGACCTGTCTGCATCTGCACAAAATATTAAACGCTGTCA
The DNA here is from genome assembly GCF_963993115.1 of Abramis brama. Lineage (NCBI taxonomy): Eukaryota > Metazoa > Chordata > Actinopteri > Cypriniformes > Leuciscidae > Abramis > Abramis brama. Next base: position 21,699,528 of record NC_139986.1, on the reverse strand, counting down.
AAAGGAAATCTAGGACACAATTATTTATATAGTTTTTGGTCAACTAATACGGGTTTTCCAAAGGCTGATGCAGATATCTAGAGAACAGCATATAGACAAAATGTAATTAAAAAAATGTACATTATTATTATTGAACAAATGAACAACACATTATTATTATAGGTTGTACAAAGGAAGATGATGGTTCAAAATAAAATAAAATAAAATAAAATAAAATAAAATAAAATAAAATAAAATAAAATAAAATAAAATAAAATAAAATAAAATAAAATAAAATAAAATAAAATAAAATAAAATAAAATAAAATAAAATAAAATAAAATAAAATAAATAAAATAAAATAAAATAAAATAAAATAAAATAAAATAAAATAAAATAAAATAAAATAATGAAATGAAATGAAATAAAATTAAATGAATTTTTTTTAAATAAATAAAATAAAATAAAATAAAAATAAAATAAAATAAAAACAAGGGTTGGCTTATACAGAATCTCAAAAAGCTCAAATATCCTTTGATGATTTATCATAATAAGCCTGGCTGATATATTGCTCTATAACTAATTTTTAACTATAAAAAATAACTATATCTACAACTATAAAAGGCGAGCTTAACCCTTTGATGTATTAATTTTTAAATAACAAAAAAATATATTTTGAAAATATATTTTATATTAATATTTGAGAGTTACACATCTGTCCAATAGATGATTCCATCATATATCATAAAATATATTCAGTCAAATAAAATATATAAGCATTAATAAGTCATTAAGAATTAAGAATTATTAGAGTCAAAAGAAATCACTCCATGCGTCAAAGAGTTAACCTGCACCACATGCACTATTAGCATATTGTTTAGCGGCATGTCTCTGTTGTGTCCATTTAACTCTGTGTTGTTTTAGCAAGGCAGCTTTAGCTGAAGTAATGATGAAGCATTATAAGCCTGAGAGACTAAGTTAGTCGTCACCTTCTTCTATATTCACTTTGACTGCAGTGTCTCTATAAAGACTCGCAAGAGATCTCTGTTGCAGAACTCTGATGTCTCTGATGTCTAAGGGGTTCAACCACAAATATAGACATCACCATCACAATATACAAGACTCACAAGCACTAAACTGACACATATGCACAGTATCTGTACAGCTGAGAATGAATGAGAGATAGTACACTGAAATCTTACCAGATGCAGTGTTGATGTGTGCAGCCTCTCCATCACTTGTGACTTTCAGAAATATCTACAGGACACAAGAGACAAAACTTGATTTTTACAGGCTGTGCAAAGAGGATGATGGATTTTAAAAAGTTGATCCCTTACTGCAAAATAAAATAAAATAAAATAAAATATATATGAAAAATATTAACATTATTATTATTGAACAAATGATCAACACATAATTGCTTCAGGTTGTACAAAGGGAGATGATGGTTCAAAATAATAATAAAAAAATAATAAAAAATAATAATAATATATATATATATATATAATAATATATCCCAATGGCAAACTGTTGTATTTACAACTGATTAAGTTTTTTTATTTTTTTATGTTCTCGATCTCAAATACAAATGATAGTAAATGAGCCTGTTTGTGCATGACAGACCTCCTCCAATGAAGTGTCAGACACTCCAAAGCTGCTGAGCCCCATGTCTGCCAGCGTCTCCTCCAGCTCTCTGAACAGGCTGGCGTAAGAACGATGTTTGAAGCCCCGGCTGGGCAGCAGGAAGGTCAGCTCCTGCCCTATGACCTCTATCAGTTTGGCCTCTGGGACGTGATGGTGGACGAGGGCCGTTATTCTCTCTATGTCCCCTGAGAGAGCGAGATTATACATCCTAAATTATGATCCTTACAGTTTGATTTCATTGATCTGATATAAACATATGAACTCTTTACCTTCCATCTGTCTTTCTGACACTCTGGGCTGCTCTACGGTGCTCTCCTTAAATTTGGTACAGAGTGAGCACTTACAGGAGCAGTCCTCAGTACAGTCACACTGACCCTGTGAGGACCACAACAACCATGAGAGTCTAGCTGCTTTATACACTCTCTGTAATAGATGGTAAAAGTCTCACCTCTTTACTGACACGGGACGGCTGCTCTTTAATGCGCCGCACCAGAGTGAGGTAGAAGCCAGCGCCCAGACAGTTCTTCAGGAAGAGAGGAGAGCCACAGCAGTGCAGACGACCCTGAGAGATGATGGCCACACGGTCACTCAGCAGGTCAGCTTCATCCATGTGGTGTGTGGACAAGATCACTGTACGACCTGAATAACACACCGATACAGTACACACACTCTTACACCCAGATGTTAGATGATGCTCAATAGTAAAAATAGTTTATAGGTTTATCTGATATATATACACATACATATATATATACACATACATATATATATATATATATATATATATTTATTTATTTATTTATAGCAAATAAACTTCTAAACTATTTTTACACATACAGTGAGGAAAATAAGTATTTGAACACCCTGCTATTTTGCAAGTTCTCCCACTTAGAAATCATGGAGGGGTCTGAAATTGTCATCGTAGGTGCATGTCCACTGTGAGAGACATAATATTAAATAAAAAAAATCCAGAAATCACAATGTATGATTTTTTAACTATTTATTTGTATGATACAGCTGCAAATAAGTATTTGAACACCTGAGAAAATCAATGTTAATATTTGGTACAGTAGCATTTGTTTGCAATTACAGAGGTCAAACGTTTCCTGTAGTTTTTCACCAGGTTTGCACACACTGCAGGAGGGATTTTGGCCCACTCCTCCACACAGATCTTCTCTAGATCAGTCAGGTTTCTGGGCTGTCGCTGAGAAACACGGAGTTTGAGCTCCCTCCAAAGATTCTCTATTGGGTTTAGGTCTGGAGACTGGCTAGGCCACGCCAGAACCTTGATATGCTTCTTACAGAGCCACTCCTTGGTTATCCTGGCTGTGTGCTTCGGGTCATTGTCATGTTGGAAGACCCAGCCTCGACCCATCTTCAATGCTCTAACTGAGGGAAGGAGGTTGTTCCCCAAAATCTCGCAATACATGGCCCCGGTCATCCTCTCCTTAATACAGTGCAGTTGCCCTGTCCCATGTGCAGAAAAACACCCCAAAGCATGATGCTACCACCCCCATGCTTCACAGTAAGGATGGTGTTCTTGGGATGGTACTCATCATTCTTCTTCCTCCAAACACGTTTAGTGGAATTATGACCAAAAAGTTCTATTTTGGTCTCATCTGACCACATGACTTTCTCCCATGACTCCTCTGGATCATCCAAATGGTCACTGGCAAACTTAAGACGGGCCTTGACATATGCTGGTTTAAGCAGGGGAACCTTCCGTGCCATGCATGATTTCAAACCATGACGTCTTAGTGTATTACCAACAGTAACCTTGGAAACGGTGGTCCCAGCTCTTTTCAGGTCATTGACCAGCTCCTCCCGTGTAGTTCTGGGCTGATTTCTCACCTTTCTTAGGATCATTGAGACCCCACGAGGTGAGATCTTGCATGGAGCCCCAGTCCGAGGGAGATTGACAGTCATGTTTAGCTTCTTCCATTTTCTAATGATTGCTCCAACAGTGGACCTTTTTTCACCAAGCTGCTTGGCAATTTCCCCGTAGCCCTTTCCAGCCTTGTGGAGGTGTACAATTTTGTCTCTAGTGTCTTTGGACAGCTCTTTTGGTCTTGGCCATGTTAGTAGTTGGATTCTTACTGATTGTATGGGGTGGACAGGTGTCTTTATGCAGCTAACGACCTCAAACAGGTGCATCTAATTTAGGATAATAAATGGAGTGGAGGTGGACATTTTAAAGGCAGACTAACAGGTCTTTGAGGGTCAGAATTCTAGCTGATAGACAGGTGTTCAAATACTTATTTGCAGCTGTATCATACAAATAAATAGTTAAAAAATAATATATTGTGATTTCTGGATTTTTTTTTTAGATTATGTCTCTCACAGTGGACATGCACCTACGATGACAATTGCAGACCCCTCCATGATTTCCAAGTGGGAGAACTTGCAAAATAGCAGGGTGTTCAAATACTTATTTTCCTCACTGTATCTTGATGGATGGATATCATATTTTTTATATAAAATATATAATATTAAAAATATGAATTATATCAAATACAATAATTAAAAAATGGATGGGAATCAAATATATAAAAAAAAAAATATATATATATATATATATATATATATATATATATATATATATATATATATATATATATATATATATATATATATATATAATAACATTTTAATTTATTAATAATTAAATCATAAAAAACATGAAAAAATAAATATATTAAATATATAATAATAACATGTATTTGATGGACATATAGATGGATGGAAGGATGGATATTCTATATAAAATCTATAAAAATTTAGTAAAAAATTAAATATCTCAAATAATAATATAGTAATAATAATATATTTTTTAAATAATAATAAAAAAATATTTCTACACATCGAAATGGATGGATGGATGGATGATATTTATGTATTTATTATGAAATATTTTCTATATAAAACATAAAAATATGAACTATATAAAATAAAATAATAAAAAAGTATGTTTTGTGAATAAAATATAGAAATAAAAAATTGATTAAATATTAATATAATAATAATTAAATGTATAAAATATATATGAAAAAAATATATATATTAATACAATTTATTAGACAGAAATATAGATGGATGGAGGGATGGACGGATATTCTATATAAAATATAAAAACAATGTTAAATAAAAAATAAAAAATATAAAATAATAATATTAATAATAATAATAAAATGTATTATGGCTGGATGGATGCATTTATTATCCAATATCATAGATCAAACTTATTGGAAAAACGAACACTTGAACATACTTCGGTGTTATAAGAACTACCTAAAATGACAGAAACCATCTTTTGGAAAAAAATGTATTTGAAGTGTAATTGTATTTTTTAGTTTGGCTCATATACCAGCACGGTATTTCAGCAGAAGGTCCCAGATAGAGCGCCTAGAATAGGGGTCCACTCCTGACGTAGGTTCATCCAGAAACACCACTTTAGCACCACCGACAAAAGCCATGGCAACGGAAAGCTTCCTCTGCATACCACCTACATAGGAATACAATATCCTCTTTTTATTCCTCAATTCAGTCTTACAGCGTTACAGAGGAAGGGATTGTTAAAAAAGGTATTTATGATCTAACCTGACAGGTTTTGTGCCTCCTCATTCCTCTTGTGAGGGAGACCGAGATCTTCCAGCATGTTTTCCACCTCTAGCTGGGCTTCGGGCAACGGCCTACCCTTCAGTAGAGAGTAAAACAAGATGTGCTCTGCTACCGTCATACTGTAGAAGAGAAAGAGATCAGAACAAATCAGCATTCTGACAGATTTTATATTAGCAGGTGAATCAACATCCTTCCAATGAAAACCACGTGAGGGGTTTACGAACTGGTGAAAGATGATGTTATGCTGGGGGCACATTCCCAGAGATTTACGAATGGCATCTATGTCTGTTCGGATATCTTTCCCATAAATATAGGCCGTGCCAGAGGTGGGAGGGAACATGCCGGTGAGAATAGACCTGTGGGAGAGAGGAGAGGAGAAAACTTCCATGTTTGATATTCCCATAGATAAACAAAGATCCATTTCACTGGTTTTGGATACGCACATGGTAGTGGTTTTTCCTGCACCGTTGTGTCCGAGGAAAGCAGTGATCTGACCCTCGTAGAAGGTGATACTCAGACCATCCACAGCAGGTCTAGAGCCGCCGCTGAACACCTTATACAGGTTCTCCACACACACTCCAACCACCAAACCGGATGGTTCGGGCTCGAAAAAGTGCCTCCCTGGAGATAAGAGATTGGAAGGTGATTAAGATATTACATGTTTATTATACAGAAACACTTCAGATCCTTATAAAATACAATTATGTGGTGTGTAAAGGGACATAATTGTGAATAGATATTACAAATATTTGCTTAAAAGTTACTTAGACTTATTCTGATTTTAATCAAATCTTTAGGGTCAAATATTAATTCATAATATAGTTTAATTATATGTGCGTAAACAGTATATATACATATAAAATGAGCATAAAACCGGAAAGTAACTATTATTTGGTTTGAAACCATGAACTTTTTGTTAGGAACAGGTGTATATACAAAAAATGGGCATGAAACCAGGAAGTAACTATTATTTTGTTAAAAACCATGGCTACCATGGTAAAGATTTTGTTAGGAAAAGGTGTATATACACCTTGATCCGTGAGACGAAAGGAATGTCATTGTCACGATGAAATAAACATCTCTAACGACTCTAATATACATTAACCGGCATTAAGACAAACACAGAAACCAGCATTCCAACCTGCCAGCCAAGCAAACAGACGCAAGGCCACCGGGTTCCCACAAAGGGCACGGACAGAGATGTGTTTGTGCATCATGTGCGATTATACTAGTGTACATGCGTGTGCACACATGCCTGGCGCCACCTTATACAGTGCGCTTGAACTTAAGACAGAGCGCTGGCAAGTGCTGATGGATAAAGCCAGCGAAGCTAAGACTGCAGTAATTACTCCCATGGGGCTCCATCAGTTCAAAGCCAAAAAACCTGCTGGATGCCTGCGCTCTAGTCAAGCAGATAAGCCTGGTTAGGTCTTTGAATACATCTGATGGGATCTTTTCCAGGAGTACGAAAAGAAACACCACCTTCCTGTTTGTTGTAATAGGTTCTTTCACAAAATACTGTAGAGAATGAAAGGTTTCCCCTGATAGATAATAAAGCCTACTGGAACCATAATAGATCTGTCAGAATTTACAGGTAAAAGAATTAGTAATTCAGCAGTTCCATGCGGATTCAAACCAAGCTAGCCTGGCTAAACTGGGGCAAGGTGCATAAACATAGCACTATATTAAGACTTTCAGTGTGTCTGAAATTGCATACATTTGAATTTGAACTTACTTCGAGACCGTTAAAAAAGTACGTTCTATGTATGAATATGGGTAGTTTGAATGAAAATTGGACGTACTACATCCGCCATGTTGTTACTGTCATGTGATCTACCAGCATCAGTTGTTTTGCTTCACTGTGATTCATAAATCCTCTCTAATAAAGTGTCCATCAAGTGTGCACTTCAATATCTCACCGGAAGTACTCACTTTTCGCCAACTGTTTTTCAAATACTATGTATTTGGACATACTACTCTTTTGGCGCACTGTTTTTCGCATACTAAATAGTAGGGAATTATTCGATTTCGGACGCAGTGTGTGTTAAGAACTAGTCAGCCCAACTAGCAGTTACTTTTCAGGTTCACATTCACAGCAATCTACTTTTTTCTGTAACTTACAGTACATTAAAAAAAAGTTTTGACCAGTCCAAAAAGAAAATAATTAGATGACTAAATTGTATGACTAGTCTGCAACCAGCCACTGATGTTCAGCTAGTTTACCTGGTCAGGTAATATGTATTAACTGACTAAAATGTCTCCAAACCTGGTAAACTAGACCTGAGGGACCAGATAAGACCAGCAAACCACCTTAGACTGGTTTAAGCTGTTTGTTCTCCCACACCTGATGAGTCTGTGCTCATGCTGTGATTGGTGGTCTCCTCTTCATCAGGACTCTTTGGTGCTTTCTCTAGTTTATCCCGTATATCTCCATGTTTGCAGGACCCTGGCTGCTCCAGAGGTTTTTCAGGTGATGTGTGGTTCTCGGCCTGGTCATCATTGTGGTTCTTGGCCTGGTCATTAGTGTTGTTCACCAGATTATCAAAAGCAGGTTTCTCCACTGCTGACTTTCCAGGAACTGTGTAAAAGAGATTGCGTGTTCATAAAAAGCTGAGGAAACCACGTATAATAAGCTATAAAGCCACTCACCTTGTTTTAGAGGCTCAGGTCGGTTCAACCAATAAGAAGGCTGGATTGGAAAGTAACAAGGCCGACCAATACCATACTGCCCTGATGATATACACAAGATTTGTCACTTATAATCCTCTGATAGGCTTTTTATTATCAAACCAACCTGAATATATTTTACCTGGGAAGACATTATCGAGGTACCACGCGAGAATGCCATAAAGGACCGTATCTAATGCCATCATGATAATCGAGGTGAGAAAGGAGAACTCGTCCCCCTCCAGAAGGCTGGTCTGGATGTTATCCCACTGCAGGCCGAGACCCTGCTCCTCGTAACGGGACAGGTACTCCGTCCCAAAGCCGAACGCCACCTGGGACATCAGACTCTGACACACAATATCACAATCTTAGAATCAGAACATCACATTTAAGTTGCTTTTCCGTTCTGAATTTGTTCCGTTCAGTAGTTTTATCATGCAACATACCGCCATGATTTTCATATCCTTGGTAATGCGGTCCTGCCAGGCGAAGCAAACTATATGAGGCAGGTAAAGAGTGAAGTAAATGATTCCACTGCAGGCTGCCGCCAAGTTCGCCTTGTTGAAAAACACGCTCATGAGGAAGCACTGCATGATGGTTGCCGTGGTGAAAGTGAGCAGGAATAGGAAGAGAATGATGGGATTGCTATAGTTCAGCACTTTTCCTCCCTGTGAGAAAACAAAGATGAGCTTTTATATTCTTTACAACATACATTTGGTTGTACAACACCGCTCATAATTTTTAGGGTCGGTAAGATTTTGTCATGTTTTGAAAGCTCTCTACACTCACCAAGGCTGCTTTTTTTTTTTTTTTTTTACCAACAATATAGTAAAAACAGTAATATTGTGGAATGTTATTACAATTTAAAATAAGAGTTTTCATATATTTAAAGTGTAATTTATTCTTGTGTTGGCAAAGCTGAATTTTCAGCATCATTACTCCAGTCTTCAGTGTCACATGATCCTAAAATGCTGATATGATGCTCAAGAAACATTTAATATTATTATCAATTGAAAATAGTAAAAAAAAATGTGGTCTGTGATACTTTTTTTCCCCCAGGATTGTTTTGATGAATAGAAAGTTCAAAAGAAAAGTATTTATTTAAAATAGTAATCTTTTGTAATACTACAAATGTTTTTACTATCACTTTTGATCAATTTATTGTTTCCTCGCTGAATAAAAATATTAATTTATTCCTATATATATATATACACACATCTCTCACCATGATAATAAGAGTAAGCAGGGCTGTGCTGGACGCCATCATGAAGAATGTGTCGATGAACCATGTGCACCAGAGCACACGGTTAGTGACGCCCATGGCCTTCAGAGTCTCTTTCAACCTCATCTCCTTCTCCAGCACGATGCTCTTCACCGTCATAGAGACAGAGTAGACCCAGGCCAATACCATGAAGATCGGAAAGCAGCGGTTCAGAGTCAGCATAAAGCTGTGTGTCGTCAATGAGAAGAGGAAGATAGATTATTGATCGGAGGAGAAGACTGACGATATGCAACAATATTCAAATTCAGACAAGTAAGCCGTTAATCATTTTCATGTTACGGATTATAATCGATAAATTGGATACTTAATTAAAATGTAACTATTTTGTCTAAATAAGTTTAAAAAAATAACACGGGTACATAACTGCATGTTTTTGCTGAGTATCATATTTGATACACCACGCTTTAATGGCTCATATTGTATGATATAGGAGATTATGCTCAAGGAGGAAACATTTTATTCAGAGGCCCAATGTGAGCAAAAATATTGTACAGTTGAAGTAAGATGAAATTCTGATAGCTTGTAATGTAAATCATCGAGATCTTTATAACAGTATAGCAGACTACTTACATAAAATGCATATAAATATCAGGCGTCACTATATCTTTCAACAATATGTCTTAGTAAGATGATATTTAAATGCTTAGTTTTATGATCAAAGCTCTGTAGTTTTTATTGTGGGAGTCAAAACATATAATGCAATGCAATACAATAATGATTGAGAGATGTACAGATAAATATTGTATCATATTTGATACTTTAACATGATTTTTCTAAATAATTATGCATGGATAACCAAGTAAACCTTCAGTCCAGTAACTTCATATAACAATATAAATATTTAAAAAATCAGTAAAGATTTCACAGCAAAAATACAGGTATACCACGACCTGAAGGGAATTTTTATGATACAATAGGCTTTATGGATTAATGTTTTTAAAGCGAGTGTTATATGACGCAAAGGTAATCTAAAATGAGCATGCACAATTAAATATCCAATAAACAAAATAAAATATGATCAATTACATCTCTAATATTAGCAGATAGAAATAGGTCTAGAAATATCATGCATAAATGTTAAAAATACTGAGTGTGATACTCACAGGTCATCCACATAGCAGGGATAGGGCATCTGCTGCAGGTAGACTCCTAACGGCCATTCCTTCCCAGTGTGGCTCTTTATTATCCCATGTTCTATCATGTCCTGCAAGTATGCAAATCCTCCCCATATATAACGCAGATCATCCATTGGATCAGCCCTTGGCCCTGGATCCCAGTATCTGATCATAGAATAAATGCAAAGAAAATCAAGATTTGGGGAATGACTGGGGCAGTACTCTTAAAAGGACAACTTTGTACTTTATCTACCCCTAAAATCTGCATTTTAGTAGTAATATGTACCCTTTAAGGTACTACTTTGAACTTTTACGGGTAAATAAGGTACAAAGTTGTCCTTTTAAGGGTGCTACCCCAGTGACAAGCTGTTGTACCCTTAAAGGTACAGTATTTGCATGTTTTTTTTCCGAGAGTGTACAGACAGACCTGTCTTTGATCTTGTTGGTGCGCTCTACGACATCAATGTCCATACGGATTTTGAATTTGACATGAGGGGGCATCTTGGTGGTCCAGGAGTACATGTCAACAAATACCAGCCCTGCCCAGAACTTGCTCTCCCCTAGAAGGTCCAGCGCTCGATGGGTCAGCTGGTCCTCATCAGAAATGCCGGAGAACTTGTCCAGGACAAGACACTGTAAATAGATGGGGAGTATCTAAGTATATTATTTCACCTCATTTCTACTTTATCATATCATAGGTATACGTTTGCTGAAACGTGTAATATATAGTACTGGTCAAAAGTTTGAAAACATTACTATTTTTAATGTTTTTAAAAGAAGTATCTTATGCTCATCAAGCTTGCATTTATTTGATCAAAAACACAGAAAAAAACTGTAATATTGTGAAATATTATTACAATTTAAAATAATGGTTTTCTATTTTAATATACTTTAAAATCTAATTTATTTCTGTGATGCAAAGCTGAATTTTCATCAGCCATTACTCCAGTCTTCAGTGTCACATGTGACACTGTCACAGTGTCCTTATAAAGAACCTAAATAAAGAAAAAAGTAAGTAGCATATAAAAAAAAAAAATATATATATATATATATATATATATATATATATATATATACATATATGCTCAGACCATACACCGCACGCTGCAACAAGTCGGTTTGCATGGCCGTCGTCCCAGAAGGAAGCCTCTTCTGAAGCTGGCTCATAAGAAAGCCCGCAAACAGTCTGCTGAAGACAACCTGTCCAAGAGCGTGAATTACTGGAACCCTGTCCAGTGGTCTGATGAGACTAAGATAAACTTGTTTGGCTCAGATGGTGTCCAGCATGTGTGGTGACTCCCTGGTAAGGAGTACCAAGAAAATTATGTCTTGCCTACAGTTAAGCAAGGTGGTGGTAGCATCTTGGTCTGGGGCTGCATGAGTGCTGCTGATACTGGGGAGCTGCGCTTCATTGATGAAAACATGGATTCCAACACATACTGTGACATTCTGAAGCAGAACATGATGCCCTCCCTTCAGAAACTGGGCTGAACGGCATGATAATGACCACAAACACACCGCCAAGATGACAACTGCCTTGAAGTATGCTGAAGGTGAAGGTGAAGTATGTCTCCAGACCTGACCCCTATTAAGCACCTGTGGGGAATCCTCAAGCAGAAGGTGGAGAAGCGCCACGTGTCTAACAGCCAGCAGCTACGTGATGTTATTATGTGGATCCCAGCAACAACCTGTGCAGCTCTGGTGAACTCCATGCCCAGGAGGATTAAGGCCATGCTAGATAACAATGGTGCTCACACAAAATATTGACACTTTGGACACAGTTTTGACATGTTCACTCAGGGTGTTCTCACTTTTGTTGCCAGCTATTTTGACAATAATGGCTGTATGTTGAGTTATTTTCAGAGGACAGTAAATATATACTGCTAAACAAGCAGCACATTGACTACTCTAAAATATATCCAAGTTTCATTGTCCCTTGAGAAGATATACTAAAATGGTTGCTGAAATGTAAGGGGTGTATACTCACTTTGTGTATGAGTATAAATATATATATATATATATATATATATATATATATATATATATATATATATATATATATACATACTAACTATTTTCTATATATAAAATAGTAAATAGTATTTCAGGTGCCGTAACAGAAAATATGAAAATCAATATATTAAAAAGAAATTATGCAAATAATGTAAAATTTCAAATTTTAATGTCAAATTAAAGACATTTTTAAATTAATGTGATGCCATTGAATGCCGGACTGTCAAACTGAATCAGATCAAGTCGTTCCACTGTATTAGATCTGTATCAGAATTCAAAAAGTATCCAAAAAGACTCATTCAATGAGTCTTCAGTTTAATTGAATTGTTTGCCGATTTGTTTTCAGCTTGGCATAAGATGGTGGGAGTCTATTAGAGATCTTGGAGACATTGTTCTCCATGTGGCCGGTATGCACTGAAGTAAACTGGCCTGCGCTTTCTCTTTGTGTAGGTCGAGTAGACTGACAGCTGTATCGAATCGGACTCATTCGTTGGGTTTGTCTGTCACTCCTCAAGTGTTGCTAGCTAAGACAGACAAAAACTAAAAGACACATGGTTTAGATAGCAGAGGTCTTGCTCTCCCTGGCACAGGCTGCTTTAAGCTCACCCTGATTTGTATTGAAGGCATTCAGCATTGAACTCTACCACTAAAGAGCTCTTCCACACTGGCAAACTCTCAGTGAGAAATCAAACGGTTTTCTTTGTTCTGCTTGACATCAGAGGCAGAGCCGTCTGAGAGTGACCACTTGGTTTTCACCCTCCTGCTTTTGAGCAGATCTGGGTCTCTTTATCTACGCTGAAATTCGAAATGACGAGTGAACTTAGAAATTCTAGCTTATCACCAATAAAAGAACTAACAGTGTTATAAAAAAGATATTTTGAATTTCAACGGCTGTGTATTAAAAAAGGAATATGACCATACTGCAGACTGTATATGTTGTATACTGCATAGCATACTATTTATTCCATTCAAAATTTGGAAAGAAACTAACTTTTTTTCAGCAAAGACACTTTTAACTGATAAAGACACTTTTTTTAAATACATTTTTACAAAGGATTTCTATTTTAAATAAATGTTGTTCAAGCATTTTCATAAGAAAACAACTATCCCAATATAGTAAGTATCCCAAACTTTTGATGTATATATACTGTATATGCAAAATAGAATGCAGTATGCAACATTTCAAAAACCTTTTTGCATTTTAGATCCAGTTTTGTTAAAATAAATAAATAAATAAAAACTAGTTCATCATATTGAAAATGGAAGGTCAGTGCATTGTGGGACACAGAACTCAACTCCACTCAGCAGTACAGCACATTTTTAATTTCATTGTTTACCATACGAGTAGTATGATTAGTATGAGTAGTATTCTTGTTGCTAGTATTTGATACCTCTCCGTATCGGTTTGCGAGGCGAATAACTTGGTCAGTCAGGTTAAAGATGTTTCGCCAGTCAAAGTTAGGCATGTCCTGGGCTCGATCCTCCTCATGACCATTGTGCAGGAAGTTGAGGATGTGTTGGCCAGTAAACGGAGTATCCTGGAGGCCTTTGTTGATATAATCCATCACTGTGGGGTTTCTAATGGAGTCCTGAGATATAAGGCACAACAATATTATGGAACTGAAAACTTGCATGAAATATGGTTGCCGTGATTTTGCCAAGTAAGACATCCTGGAACGATATTCCTATAGAGGTGATAGGCGATTGGTGTAGAAGCCCCTAACCCAATTGTTGTAAGCCTAAACTTAACATTAACTCTAAACCTATCTCTTAAATATGATTGGTTTACTGGAAAGCAACAAGGATGTTAATCCAGGAAAATTTTCTAATTGGTGAAATCACGTTCACACTTGAAATACTGTGCTAAAAATGAAAGGAACTCTCATGTATTGGTGTAAGAATGTCTAAGAATGTTTTCAAAGAATGTTTAAGAAGCAGAGCTTACCCGAAGCATGTTCATCTGTATTCCATCCTGAAAGAAGCTCCACACCTGTGGGCCCACCTCCTCCCAGGCCCGACCCATGTTCCTAAGTCTTTCTAACTCCTCAAAGGTAGTGTTTG